>NC_092726.1:31659263-31986763 GCF_047496885.1 Scyliorhinus torazame
TAATATGGAATAGTATTGATATGGCTGAATATTAATATGGAACAGTACTAATATGGAACAGTATTAATATGGAACCATATCGTCACAGCTCCAGGGTCCCAGATTTGATTCCTAGATTGGGTCACTCTCTTTGCGGAGCCTGCATGTTCTCCCGGTGTCTGCGTGCATTTCCTGCGGGTGCTCCGGTTTCCTCCCACAAGGCCCGAAAGACGTGCTTGTTAGGTGAATTGGACATTCTGAATTCTCCCTCTGTGTCCCCGAACAGGCGCCAGAATGTGGCGACGAAGGGCTTTTCACAGTAACTTCGTTGTTGTGTTAATGTAAGACTACTTGGGACAAAGATAATTATTATTAATATGGAATGTGGCTGGATGTTAATATGGAACTGTATTAGTATGGAACAGTGTTAATATAGCCGGATATTAAAATGGCCAGATATTAATATGGAACAGTACTAATATGGAACAGCTTTAACATGGCTGGATATTAATATGTAACAGTAATCATATAGAACAGTATTAATATGGAACACTACGAAGATGGAAAAGTTATAATATGAGCGAATATTAATATGGAACAATGTTTATATGCTGGACATTAATAGGGAACAGTACTCATTTGTAACGATCTTAAAATGAAGCAGCACGAATATGGAACAGTATTAATATGGAACAGTATTAATGTGGAAGAGTATTAATATGGAACAGTATTAATATGGAGCCGTTTTAATATGGCTGCATATTAAAATGGAGCAGAATTAATATGCTGGATAGAAATATGGAACAGTATTATTTTGGCTGGATCCCGTTCAGTTTTTGGAAGGGCATATACTGGCCTCGGGAAAGTTGTTTTTTAGGTCTCCAAAGCAATTCGCTTTACATAAACATGTTTAATGTTTAAAAACATGATTTATTATCGGGCACATTTTAAGTCCGATTACAGTAGGGCACTTTTAATTGGTGTGTTACTGTAAGGCTCTGTTTAAATAAGGTCCGTTTGACTGTAGGGCACTGTTTAAATACATTTGATTGACTATAGGGCACTGTTTAAATGCATTTGGTTTACTGTAGGGCACTGTATAAATGCATTTGATTTAACGTAGAACAATGTTTAAATGCTTTTGATTCACAGGAGGGCAATGTTTAAATGCATTTGAGTATCGGGCACTATTTAAATGCAATTAGTTTACTGTAGGGAACAAAATGCATTTGATTTACTGTTGGGCACTGTTTAAATGCATTTGATTTACTGTGGGGCACTGTTTAAATGCATTTGATTTACTGTAGGGCACTGTTTAAATGCATTTGATTTACTGTGGTGCACTGTTTAAAAGTATTTGTTTTACTCTTGCGCAGTGTTTAAACGCATTTGATTGACTGTCGGGGCACTGTTTAAATACATTTGATTCATTGTCGGCACTGTTTAAATGCATTTAATTTACTATAAAGAACTGTTTAAATACATTTGGCACCGTTTAGATATAATTGATTTATTTTAGGCCACTGTTCAAATGCATTTGATTTACTGTAGGGCACTGTTTAAATGCATTTAATTGACTCGAGGGCAATGTTTAAATGCATTTGATGGACTGTTGTGCGCTTTTTAATTATATTTGATTTACTGCAGTACACTGTTTAAATGCTTTGGATTTATTCTGGGGCACTGTTTAAATACATTTGATGGACTGTTGTGCGTTATTTAATTATATTTGATTTACTGCAGTACACTGTTTAAATACTTTGGATGTATTCTGGGGCACTGTTTAAATACATTTGATTTACTGTCGGGCAGTTTAAATGCATTTGATTTACTGCAGGGCACTGTTTAAATGCCTTTAGTTTGCTGCCGGGCACTGTTTAAATGCACTTGACTTACTGGAGGGCATTGTTTCAATGCGTTTGATTTCGTGTCGGACACTGTGTAAACGCATTTAATTTATTCCAAGGCGCAAATTTAAATACTTTTGATTTACTGTCAGGCACTGTTTAAATGCAATTAATTTACTATAAATCACGATTTAATATATTTGGCTCACTGGAGGGCACTGTTTGAATGCATTTGATTTACTTCATGGCACTTTTTAAATGCATTTAGTTTCCGGTAGGGCACTGTTTAAACGCATTTAATTTATTGCAGCGCCTGTTTAAATACATTTGATTTACTGTGTCACTGTTTAAATGCATTTCATTTACTGTACGGCACTATTTAAATACATTTGATTTACTAGAAAGCACTGTTCAAAAACGTTTGGTTTACTGTAGGGCATTGTTTGAATGCATTTGATTTAACTTAGGGCACTGTTTAAATGCATTTGATTCACAATCGGGCACTGTTGAAATGCATTTAATTGACTCGAGGGCACTGTTTAAATACAATTGATGGACTGTTGTGCGCTATTGCTGCGCTCGACTGTGCTTTGGAACTTTCAGTCTACGCTCACTGTTGGTCAAGAGACATCCAGCTTGGCCGAGCACGGTGGAGTCTGAGCATGCAGAACCAAGTAAAACACAACAGGAAGACATCGTCTGGCAAGCCGTCCCCTGTCGCCACCAGATGAAATGGAGACGCTGTGAAGGCCAGTGACACCCAACGGAGGGAGTCGAAGAAATCTCCACCTTTGCCGAACAAAGGGCAATCCGTGCAAGCAGCAAGTACTGGCGGTATCCAACAGGGGGCAATGTCTAGTCTCCCTGAGCTCCACCCGAGCGTGTTGGTCGTGGACTCAGGAGAACGAAAAGAGACGCCGTGAAGGTATACCTACATCCAAAGAGGATGCCGTTCAGTCTGTCGCCATACTTCCCCGTTGTGCAGGATGAAGGGATGTGGTAACTGAAGTGCGGAGAAGGCAAGTCGGCATCCGAGGGTGAGGGTGAGTGGCCTGTAAAAAGCAGCAGGAAATCTGTGCGGCATATCAGCTTAAAACGGAGCCTGGCTGCCGAAAGTCCTCGAGTCCATCGGCTCGCAACATTAGTGCACGAAGCTCCCGCCAGCAGAAAAGTTAGCAATGCTTTGGAGCTTGAAATGCCTTAAATTGGTCAGGATGAGGCAACTGGACAACAGAGAAAAGGGATAGGAAGGTTTTGCGGCATTTTCTGCTTTTATACATTTTCGCCCCAAAGCGGGGTGAAGGCACCATTCCTGGAAGCACTGCAAGACCAGGTTGATGCGTGGAGCGGAAGGAGCAAGCCCCTGAACCATCTCCGAGTTCTAAAAATCAATTTAATATTCGGTCCCCAGATTGAGGACATATCAGATATTAAACTGATAAGAACAGATACTACACTTGATCTGAGCCAAAAGGCCGAGAAGCGATAGCCCATATTTTCCGGAAATGGCTCTTGTCCTCCTCATCCACCGACATTCAGGTGCACCTTGCTGCGCTCGACTGTGCTTTGGAACTTTTAGTCTACGCTCACTGTTGGTCAAGAAACCTCCAGCTTGGCCGAGCACGGTGGAGTCTGTGCATGCAGAAACAGTAAAACACAACACGAAGACATCGTCTGGCAAGCCGCCCCCTGTCGTCACCAGATGAAATGGAGACGCTGTGTAGGCACAGTGACACCCAACGGAGGGAGTCGAAGTAATCTCCACCTTTGCCGAACAAAGGGCAATCCGTGCAAGCAGCAAGTACTGGCGGAATCCAACAGAGGGCAATGTCTAGTCTCCCTGAACTCCACCCTGGCGTGTTGGTCGTGGAGTCAGGAGAACGAAAAGAGACGCCGTGAAGGTGTACCTACATCCAAACAGGATGCCGTTCAGTCTGTCGCCACACTTCCCCGTTGTGCAGGATGAAGGGATGTGGTAACTGAAGTGCGGAGTAGGCAAGTCGGCATCCAAGTGTGAAGGTGAGTGGCCTGTAAAAAGCAGCAGGAAAACTGTGTGGCATATCAGCTGAAAACGGAGCCTGGCTGCCGCAAGTCCGCGACTCCATCGGCTCGCAACATTCGTGCACGAAGCTCCCGCCAGCAGAAAAGCTAGCAATGCTTTGGAGCCTGAAAAGCCTTAAATTGGTCAGGATGAGACAACTGGACAAGAGCGAAAAGGGGAAGCCAGGTTTTGCGGCATTTTCTGCTTTTATACATGTTGCGCCCCAAAGCTGGGAGAGGGCACCATTCCTGAAAGCACTGCAAGATCAGGTTGATGCGTGGAGAGGAAGGAGCAAACCCCTGAACCATCTCCGAGTCCTAAAAATCAATTTAATATTCGGTCCCCAGATTGAGGACCCATCAGATATTAAACTGATAAGAACAGATACTACCCTTGATCTGAGCCAAAAAGCCGAGAAGCGATCGCCCATATTTTCCGGCAATGGCTCTTGTCCTCCTCTTCCACCGACATTCAGGTGCACCTTGCTGCGCTCGACTGTGCTTTGGAACTTTTAGTCTACGCTCACTGTTGGTCAAGAAACCTCCAGCTTGGCCGAGCACGGTGGAGTCTGTGCATGCAGAACCAGTAAAACACAACACGAAGACATCATCTGGCAAGCCGTCCCCTGACGTCACCAGATGAAATGGAGACGCTGTGAAGGCCCAGTGACACCCAACAGAGGGAGTCGAAGTCATAACCACCTTTGCCGAACAAAGGGCAATCCGTGCAAACAGCAACTACTGGCGGAATCCAACAGAGGGCAATGTCTAGTCTCCCTGAGCTCCACGCTGGCGTGTTGGTCGTGGAGTCAGGTGAACTAAAAGAGACGCCGTGAATGTATACCTACATCCAAACAGGATGCCGTTCAGTCTGTCGCCACACTTCCCCGTTGTGCAGGATGAAGGGATGTGGTTACTGAGGTGAGGAGTAGGCAAGTCGGCATCCGAGTGTGAAGGTGAGTGGCCTGTAAAAAGCAGCAGGAAATCGGTGTGGCATATCAGCTGAAAACGGAGCCTGGCTGCCGCAAGTCCGCGAGTCCATCGGCTCGCAACATTCGTGCACGAAGCTCCCGCCAGCAGAAAAGCTAGCAATGCTTTGGAGCCTGAAAGGCCTTAAATTGGTCAGGATGAGACAACTAGACAAGAGAGAAAAGGGTAAGCCAGGTTTTGCGGCATTTTCTGCTTTTATACATTTTGCACCCCAAAGCGGAGAGAGAGAGCACCATTCCTGGAAGCACTGCAAGACCAGGTTGATGCGTGGAGCGGAAGGAGCAAGCCCCTGAACCATCTCCGAGTCCTAAAAATCAATTTAATATTCGGTCCCCAGATTGAGGACATATCATATATTAAACTGATAAGAACAGATACTACACTTGATCTGAGCCAAAAGGCCGAGAAGCGGTAGCCCATATTTTCCGGCAATGGCTCTTGTCCTCCTCATCCACCGACATTCAGGTGCACCTTGCTGCGCTCGACTGTGCTTTGGAACTTTTAGTCTACGCTCACTGTTGGTCAAGAGACATCCAGCTTGGCCGAGCACGGTGGAGTCTGTGCATGCAGAACCAGTAAACACAACACGAAGACATCGTCTGGCAAGCCGTCCCCTGTCGTCACCAGATGAAATGGAGACGCTGTGAAGGCCCAGTGACACCCAACGGAGGGAGTCGAAGTAATCTCCACCTTTGCCGAACAAAGGGCAATCCGTGCAAGCAGCAAGTACTAGCGGAATCCAACAGAGGGCAATGTCTAGTCTCCCTGAGCTCCACCCTGGCGTGTTGGTCGTGGAGTCAGGAGAACGAAAAGAGACGCCGTGAAGGTGTACCTACATCCAAACAGGATGCCGTTCAGTCTGTCGCCACACTTCCCCGTTGTGCAGGATGAAGGGATGTGGTTACTGAGGTGAGGAGTAGGCAAGTCGGCATCCGAGTGTGAAGGTGAGTGGCCTGTAAAAAGCAGCAGGAAATCGGTGTGGCATATCAGCTGAAAACGGAGCCTGGCTGCCGCAAGTCCGCGAGTCCATCGGCTCGCAACATTCGTGCACGAAGCTCCCGCCAGCAGAAAAGCTAGCAATGCTTTGGAGCCTGAAAGGCCTTAAATTGGTCAGGATGAGACAACTAGACAAGAGAGAAAAGGGTAAGCCAGGTTTTGCGGCATTTTCTGCTTTTATACATTTTGCACCCCAAAGCGGAGAGAGAGAGCACCATTCCTGGAAGCACTGCAAGACCAGGTTGATGCGTGGAGCGGAAGGAGCAAGCCCCTGAACCATCTCCGAGTCCTAAAAATCAATTTAATATTCGGTCCCCAGATTGAGGACATATCATATATTAAACTGATAAGAACAGATACTACACTTGATCTGAGCCAAAAGGCCGAGAAGCGGTAGCCCATATTTTCCGGCAATGGCTCTTGTCCTCCTCATCCACCGACATTCAGGTGCACCTTGCTGCGCTCGACTGTGCTTTGGAACTTTTAGTCTACGCTCACTGTTGGTCAAGAGACATCCAGCTTGGCCGAGCACGGTGGAGTCTGTGCATGCAGAACCATTAAACACAACACGAAGACATCGTCTGGCAAGCCGTCCCCTGTCGTCACCAGATGAAATGGAGACGCTGTGAAGGCCCAGTGACACCCAACGGAGGGAGTCGAAGTAATCTCCACCTTTGCCGAACAAAGGGCAATCCGTGCAAGCAGCAAGTACTAGCGGAATCCAACAGAGGGCAATGTCTAGTCTCCCTGAGCTCCACCCTGGCGTGTTGGTCGTGGAGTCAGGAGAACGAAAAGAGACGCCGTGAAGGTGTACCTACATCCAAACAGGATGCCGTTCAGTCTGTCGCCACACTTCCCCGTTGTGCAGGATGAAGGGATGTGGTAACTGAAGTGAGGAGAAGGCAAGTCGGCATCCGAGTGTGAAGGTGAGTGGCCTGTAAAAAGCAGCAGGAAATCTGTGTGGCATATCAGCTGAAAACGGAGCCTGGCTGCCGCAAGTCCGCGAGTCCATCGGCTCGCAACATTCGTGCACGAAGCTCCCGCCAGCAGAAAAGCTAGCAATGCTTTGGAGCCTGAAAGGCCTTAAATTGGTCAGGATGAGACAACTGGACAAGAGAGAAAAGGGGAAGCCAGGTTTTGCGGCATTTTCTGCTTTTATACATTTTGCGCCCCAAAGCGGGGAGAGGGCACCATTCCTGGAAGCACTGCAAGACCAGGTTGACGCGTGGAGCGGAAGGAGCAAGCCCCTGAACCATCTCCGAGTCCTAAAAATCAATTTAATATTCGGTCCCCAGATTGAGGACATATCAGATATTAAACTGATAAGAACAAATTTTTTTTTTTTTTTTTTTTTAAATATACTTTATTCATAAAAATTTATCATGAGTATTACAGAAACATTTCAAATTGTCTTGACTGTACATTTCCGGCAGGGTTACATGTTGCCTTGACTTTCGTTCATTCAATTTTGATATTGTCGTACACATATCACTCTTTACATTACAATTCCTTCTTAAATATTTACAGTGGCATGTTTGTTTTATACATTGGAGTGTTGGTTGCCCAGACCGACGGGCTTTACACTGTTACGCGCCCCTCGGTGTACATTTGCTGGAAAGACTTTACACAGTGGTCTTTCCCCATTGCGCCTTGGCGGCAGCTGCCCCAAGCTTGAGTGCGTCCCTCAGCACGTAGTCCTGGACCTTGGAATGTGCCAGTCTGCAACACTCGGTCGAGGACAATTCTTTGCACTGGAAGATCAGCAAGTTTCGGGCAGACCAAAGAGCGTCTTTTACCGAGTTGATGACCTTCCAGCAGCAGTTGATATTTGTCTCGGTGTGTGTCCCTGGAAACAGTCCGTAGAGCACAGAGTCCTGTGTCACAGATCTGTTTGGGATAAACCTTGACAAATACCACTGCATCTCTCTCCAGACCTTCTTTGCAAAGGCACATTCCACAAGGAGGTGTGTGACCGTCTCATTTCCCCCACAGCCACTCCGAGGGCAGCGTGCATTGGTGCAGAGCCTTCGGGTGTGCATGAAGAATCTGACAGGGAGGGCCCTTCTCACCACCAGCCAAGCTAGGTCTTGGTGCTTGTTTGAATGTTCTGGTGATGAGGCGTTCTGCCAGATGACTCTGGCAGTCTGCTCAGGGAACCATCCAACGTCCTCCACGGTCTCTTTTTCCCTGAGGGCCTCGAGGACATTACGTGCTGACCACTGCTTCATTGCCTTGTGGTCAAAGGTGTTTTCCTTCAAAAACTTTTCCACAAAGGACAGGTGGTGCGGTACGGTCCAACTACTTGGAGCGTTCCGCGGCAATGAGGCCAGGCCCATCCTTCGCAACACCGGGGACAGGTAGAACCTCAGTATGTAGTGACACTTGGTGTTTGCGTACTGGGGGTCCACGCTCAGCTTGATGCAGCTGGACACAAAGGTGGCCAACAGGATGAGGGAGGCGTTGGGTACGTTCCGCCCTCCCTTCTCCAGAGGTTTGTACATGGTGTCCCTTCGGACACGGTCCATCTTGGATCGCCAGATAAATTTGAAGATGGCCCGGGTGACTGCTGTGGCGTAGGGTCGGGTTATGGGCCAGACCTGCGCCACGTACAGTAGCACCGAGAGTACCTCACACCTGATGACCAGGGTTTTGCCCGCAATGGAGAGGGAGCGTTGCTCCCACCAGCCCAGTTTCTGTCTTACCTTTCCTATGCGCTCCTCCCAGTTTTTGGTGCACGCCCCAGCAGCTCCGAACCATATCCCCAGCACCTTCAGGTAATCGGACCTGACAGTGAAGGGGACAAAGGACCGGTCGGCCCAGTTCCCAAAGAACATGGCCTCGCTCTTGCCCCGGTTTACCTTGGCTCCAGAGGCCAGTTCAAACTGGTCGCAGGTGGTCAAGAGCCTGCGTACAGACGCAGGATCCGAGCAGAAGACGGCAACGTCGTCCATGTACAGGGAGGCCTTGACTTGCATGCCTCCACTGCCTGGGATCGTCACTCCTCTTATACCCGGATCCCTCCTGATGGACTCGGCAAAAGGTTCTATGCAGCACACAAAAAGGGCAGAGGAGAGAGGGCAGCCCTGCCTGACTCCAGATCTGATCTGGAACTTTTCTGATTCCCACCCATTGATTGAGACTGCGCTATAGATGTTTGTGTAGAGCAGTTTGATCCAATTGCGAATTCCCTCCCCAAACCCCATTTTGGAGAGCACATCCATCATGTAGGTGTGCGATATTCTGTCAAAAGCCTTCTCCTGGTCAAGGCTGATGAGGCAAGTGTCCACCCCCCTGTCCTGCACGTAGGCGATCGTATCCCTGAGTAGCGCGAGGCTATCAGAGATCTTCCTGCCGGGTACAGCACAGGTCTGGTCAGGGTGGATCACCGACTCCAGAGCAGACCTGACCCGATTGGCGATGACCTTTGCTAGAATTTTGTAGTCCACATTCAACAGTGAAATGGGTCGCCAATTTCGAATTTCTTCCCTTTCCCCCTTCTGCTTGTAGATGAGGGTGATGATGCCTTTCCTCATGGACTCTGACATGCTGCCTTCCAGAAGCATACTCTCGTACACTTCCAGCAGGTCTGGGCCCATCCAGTCCCACAGAGCCGAATACAACTCAACCGGTAAGCCGTCGCTTCCGGGAGTTTTACTCGTCTCGAAGGACTTGGCGGCCTTTGTCAGCTCGTCCAGAGTTAGTGGTTTGTCCAGGTTTTCCAGCTCGCTGTCGCCTATGACCACCGTGATAGTCGACAGGAAGGTCTGGGAAACAGTGCTATCTGTTGGCTTCAGGTCATACAGTCCGGCATAAAAGGATTGGCTGATCCTCAGGATGTCAGACTGCGATGACTTTTCAAAGCCATCTTCTTCCTTCAGGCTGCTGATCACAGAGGTCTCTCTGTGCACCTTCTGGAAGAAGAAGCGTGAGCACTTTTTGTCCTGCTCCACGGAGCGGACTCTGGAACGGAAGATAACCTTGGAGGCCTCCGAGGTGTAGAGCGAGGCTTGCTGGCTCTTCACCTCTTGGAGATCCTCCTTGACATCCACCCCCATCGACTGCAGCTGGAGCAAATTTTGCATACTTTTCTGGAGCCTGGACATGACCCCTCGTCTCTCTCTCACCTTTTGAACGCCCTTGAGGATGAAAAACCTCTTGATATTCCCCTTGATTGCTTCCCACCAGAGATGTGGGGCCTCAAAGAGGGGTTTCACGGTTCTCCAACCTTTGTAATCCCTCCTGAGTTCCTCGATGTTCTCAGGGGTCAGCAGTTTTACATTTAGCTTCCACGTCCCCCTGCCTACCCCCTGGTCTTCCTGCAGGTGGCAGTCGGCCAGTAGGAGACAGTGGTCAGAGAAGAACACCGGCGTTACGTCGGTGGACCTGACCGTGAAAGCTCGGGACACAAAAAAGAAGTCTATCCTGGAGCGGACGGACCCGTCTGGCCGTGACCATGTGTATCTACGCTGCGCGCCGTCTGCAGGGTTGCTGCAGACGTCGAGCAGCTTGGCGTCTTTTACCGTTTCCATCAGGAGTCTGGACGTAGCGTCTAGTTTGCTGTCGGCTTTGCTGGATCGTCCAGCCGCATCGATGATGCAGTTGAAGTCACCACCCAGGATGACCGGCTTGGAGGTGGCCAACAGCAGTAGGAGTTGCTGAAGAACTGCCAGCCGCTCACTTTTTACGGCCGGGGCGTACACATTAATAAGTCTGAGAGGGGTGTTTTTGTATTTCACGTCTGCTACGAGGAGGCGCCCGCCCACCTCCTCCTTAACGTCGGAGATGGTGAAGTTGCCTCCTCGCAGCAGAATACCCAGGCCGGAGGAGCGGCAGTCGTTTCCTCCTGACCAGATGGATGGCCCGTGGGACCACCAGCTCGACCAGCGCCTGTAGTTGCTGAGGTGCGGAATTCCGCACTCCTGCAGGAACAGTAGGTCAGCTTTTACATTTGCCAAATAGTTGAGTGTGGCTACACACCGCGAAGTATCTTTGATGCTTCGTACATTTATGGATGCAATTTTTAAACCCATTATAAAAAGATAGATTTACCAGTCTCAAGAGTCCAGAGTCTATACAGTTGGCTGTTCCAGCTGTTGAATGTTCCCCAGCATGCCGGTGGTGCTCGCAAACTTTAGCACAGTTGCAGGGCTGAGAAAACTGTTCTGGTCCGTACTGGCCCCGTGATTTTGATGCAGATGCATTGGGGGGGGGGGGGTGTAGCCCTGGGGTTCGTCGTGGCAGTCAGTAGGTGTTGGGGTTGCAGGCCGGTCTTCACCTGGGTTGTTTCTGCTCGTTGCTATCGGGGGTTGGTCTGTGACCTTGTTTTCTTCCCGGTCGGTGGTCTGGGGGGTCTGTGCCTCCCGTTCCACGTTGGTGCTTTGCCTCTTTATCTGAGGTCGATTCTTGTCCTGTTTTCCCTCATCGGATGAGGTGTCGGCACTAAGTGCGCCGGCTGAGAGGTGTCGCTTTTTGCCACTACCCCTCAGGGGGTTCTTCAGTTTGTTTTTTTGTTTTCTCTTTCGTTTGTCCCTGTTCACGGTTTCCCAGGGCTCTTTATTCTTTGTCCCATCCTCTTCCTCTTCCATTGAGTGTTCCTCATCAGATGGGGCTGGGGTTGGGTTGTCAGGAGGTGCTGGGGCCTCCTCTTTTTGTTGGGGGCCCTTCTGTTGCTTTTCCTCATTCTGAACCGTGGTGTCTTTTTCGGTGGAGGGTGTATGCACCTCCTCTCTGGTCGCCTTTTTGACTCCGCTGCTGATGATCTGTGCATATGTCGCCCCGCGTTTCGGGCAGGCCCTGTAAAGATGGCCGGCCTCCCCACACAGGTTGCAGCACTTGTCTTCCTTGCAGTCCTTAGTCATGTGTCCCTCCTGCCTGCAGTTCCTGCAGAAGGTCACACTGCAGTTTGCGGCAACATGCCCCGTTTTGCCACAGATGTGGCATACTCGTGGCTGTCCCACGTAGTAGAGGTAGCCACGATTTACTCCAATAGCGAAATTGGAGGGGGGATGCAGGATGGCTCCGTTGCTGTCCGTTCTTAGGGTCACCTTGACCTGGTGCTCACTTGTCCAGATGCCGAAGGTGTCTTTCACTTGCACGCTGTCACTTTTCAGCTCAGCGTACCTGGCGAGGAACGTGAGCACATCAGACACAGGGACGTGGGGTTTGTACGTGTGCAGTGTAACAACCCGATTTCGCTCTGCCGGTAGCGTAAACAGAGGCTCCGCAGTCAGGATCGACAGGGGACTCTGGTAACCTTTTTCCTTGAAGACATTCAAGAATTTGATGCACGCTGCGACGCTCTTGAAGGTGACATCAAAGAAACCATTCTTGGGGAAGTTTTGCAAGCAGAAGATATCTGTTGCTTTAAACCCACAACACTCGAGCAGCACCCTCTTCACGAAGTGTTTCCGGTCCAAAGGTGACTCTCCCTCCGTTTTCTTTACTGTGACTCGGACAGTGTTTCGCATTCCCCAGCCTGGTGGTCGGGATGCAGCTGCATCCATAGCTCGTACGTTGGGTGTGAAACTGTATCGGTGTTAGGCCTAAACCCGACGTTTAGGCCAGCATGTAGATCCACCAATAGCAGCCAAGCTCCAAACGTTTCCTCTTTGACGACTTCAATCCCTCCGAGTTCTCCAATCCACAACGAAATCCTCAGCTTCTCTCGATCAAAAGAGACTACACTTGATCTGAGTCAAAAGGCCGAGAAGCGATAACCCATATTTTCCGGCAATGGCTCTTGTCCTCCTCATCCACCGACATTCAGGTGCACCTTGCTGCGCTCGACTGTGCTTTGGAACTTTTAGTCTACGCTCACTGTTGGTCAAGAGACATCCAGCTTGGCCGAGCACGGTGGAGTCTGTGCATGCAGAACCAGTAAACACAACACGAAGACATCGTCTGGCAAGCCATCCCCTGTCGTCACCAGATGAAATGGAGACGCTGTGAAGGCCCAGTGACACCCAACGGAGGGAGTCGAAGTCATCTCCACCTTTGCCGAACAAAGGGCAATCCGTGCAAGCAGCAAGTACTGGCGGAATCCAACAGAGGGCAATGTCTAGTCTCCCTGAGCTCCACCCTGGCGTGTTGGTCGTGGAGTCAGGAGAACTAAAAGAGACGCCGTGAAGGTATACCTACATCCAAACAGGATGCCGTTCAGTCTGTCGCAACAGTATCCCGTTGTGCAGGATGAAGGGATGTGGTAACTGAAGTGAGGAGAAGGCAAGTCGGCATCCGAGGGTGAGGGTGAGTGGCCTGTAAAAAGCAGCAGGAAATCTGTGCGGCATATCAGCTGAAAACGGAGCCTGGCTGCCGAAGGTCCTCGAGTCCATCGACTCGCAACATTAGTGCACGAAGCTCCCGCCAGCAGAAAAGCTAGCAATGCTTTGGAGCTTGAAATGCCTTAAATTGGTCAAGATGAGGCAACTGGACAACAGAGAAAAGGGGTAGGCAGGTTTTGCGGCATTTTCTGCTTTTATACATTTCCGCACCAAAGCGGGGTGAAGGCACCATTCCTGGAAGCACTGCAAGCCCAGGTTGATGCGTGGAGCGGAAGGAGCAAGCCCCTGAACCATCTCCGAGTCCTAAAAATCAATTTAATATTCGGTCTCCATATTGAGGAAATATCAGATATTAAACTGATAAGAACAGATACTACACTTGATCTGAGCCAAAAGGCCGAGAAGCGATAGCCCATATTTTCCGGCAATGGCTCTTGTCCTCCTCATCCACCGATATTCAGGTGCACCTTGCTGCGCTCGACTGTGCTTTGGAACTTTTAGTCTACGCTCACTGTTGGTCAAGAAACCTCCAGCTTGGCCGAGCACGGTGGAGTCTGTGCATGCAGAACCAGTAAAACACAACACGAAGACATCGTCTGGCAAGCCGTCCCCTGTCGTCACCAGATGAAATGGAGACGCTGTGAAGGCCCAGTGACACCCAACGGAGGGAGTGGAAGAAATCTCCACCTTTGCCGAACAAAGGACAATCCGTGCAAGCAGCAAGTACTGGCGGTATCCAACAGGGGGCAATGTCTAGTCTCCCTGAGCTCCACCCTAGCGTGTTGGTCGTGGAGTCAGGAGAACGAAAAGAGACGCCGTGAAGGTATACCTACATCCAAAGAGAATGCCGTTCAGTCTGTCGCCACACTTCCCCGTTGTGCAGGATGAAGGGATGTGGTAACTGAAGTGAGGAGAAGGCAAGTCGGCATCCGAGTGTGAAGGTGAGTGGCCTGTAAAAAGCAGCAGGAAATCTGCGTGGCATATCAGCTGAAAACGGAACCTGGCTGCCGCAAGTCCGCGAGTCCATCGGCTCGCAACATTCGTGCACGAAGCTCCCGCCAGCAGAAAAGCTAGCAATGCTTTGGAGCCTGAAAGGCCTTAAATTGGTCAGGATGAGACAACTGGACAAGAGAGAAAAGGGGAAGCCAGGTTTTGCGGCATTTTCTGCTTTTATACACTTTGCGCCCCAAAGCGGGGTGAGGGCACCATCCCTGGAATCACTGCAAGACCAGGTTGATGCGTGGAGCGGAAGGAGCAAGCCCCTGAACCATCTCCGAGTCCTAAAAATCAATTTAATATTCGGTCCCCAGATTGAGGACATATCAGATATTAAACTGATAAGAACAGACACTACACTTGATCTGAGCCAAAAGGCCGAGAAGCGATAACCCATATTTTCCGGCAATGGCTCTTGTCCTCCTCATCCACCGACATTCAGGTGCACCTTGCTGCGCTCGACTGTGCTTTGGAACTTTTAGTCTACGCTCACTGTTGGTCAAGAGACATCCAGCTTGGCCGAGCACGGTGGAGTCTGTGCATGCAGAACCAGTAAACACAACAGGAAGACATCGTCTGGCAAGCCGTCCCCTGTCGTCACCAGATGAAATGGAGACGCTGTGAAGGCCCAGTGACACCCAACAGAGGGAGTCGAAGTCATCTCCACCTTTGCCGAACAAAGGGCAATCCGTGCAAACAGCAAGTACTGGCGGAATCCAACAGAGGGCAATGTCTAGTCTCCCTGAGCTCCACCCTGGCGTGTTGGTCGTGGAGTCAGGAGAACTAAAAGAGACGCTGTGAAGGTATACCTACATCCAAACAGGATGCCGTTCAGTCTGTCGCAACAGTATCCCGTTGTGCAGGATGAAGGGATGTGGTAACTGGTGAGGAGAAGGCAAGTCGGCATCCGAGGGTGAGGGTGAGTGGCCTGTAAAAAGCAGCAGGAAATCTGTGCGGCATATCAGCTGAAAACGGAGCCTGGCTGCCGAAAGTCCTCGAGTCCATCGACTCGCAACATTACTGCACGAAGCTCACGCCAGCAAAAAAGCTAGCAATGCTTTGGAGCTTGAAATGCCTTATATTGGTCAAGATGAGGCAACTGGACAACAGAGAAAAGGGGTAGGCATTTTCTGATTTTATACATTTCCGCCCCAAAGCGGGGTGAAGGCACCATTCCTGGAAGCACTGCAAGCCCAGGTTGATGCGTGGAGCGGAAGGAGCAAGCCCCTGAACCATCTCCGAGTCCTAAAAATCAATTTAATATTCGGTCTCCATATTGAGGACATATCAGATATTAAACTGATAAAAACAGATACTACACTTGATCTGAGCCAAAAGGCCGAGAAGCGATAGCCCATATTTTCCGGCAATGGCTCTTGTCCTCCTCATCCACCGACATTCAGGTGCACCTTGCTGCGCTCGACTGTGCTTTGGAACTTTTAGTCTACGCTCACTGTTGGTCAAGAAACCTCCAGCTTGGCCGAGCACGGTGGAGTCTGTGCATGCAGAACCAGTAAAACACAACACGAAGACATCGTCTGGCAAGCCGTCCCCTGTCGTCACCAGATGAAATGGAGACGCTGTGAAGGCCAGTGACACCCAACGGAGGGAGTGGAAGAAATCTCCACCTTTGCCGAAAAAAGGACAATCCGTGCAAGCAGCAAGTACTGGCGGTATCCAACAGGGGGCAATGTCTAGTCTCCCTGAGCTCCACCCGAGCGTGTTGGTCGTGGAGTCAGGAGAACGAAAAGAGACGCCGTGAAGGTATACCTACATCCAAAGAGAATGCCGTTCAGTCTGTCGCCACACTTCCCCGTTGTGCAGGATGAAGGGATGTGGTAACTGAAGTGAGGAGAAGGCAAGTCGGCATCCGAGTGTGAAGGTGAGTGGCCTGTAAAGAGCAGCAGGAAATCTGTGTGGCATATCAGCTGAAAACGGAGCCTGGCTGCCGCAAGTCCGCGAGTCCATCGGCTCACAACATTCGTGCACGAAGCTCCCGCCAGCAGAAAAGCTAGCAATGCTTTGGAGCCTGAAAGGCCTTAAATTGGTCAGGATGAGACAATTGGACAAGAGAGAAAAAGGGAAGCCAGTTTTTGCGGCATTTTCTGCTTTTATACATTTTGCGCCCGAAAGCTGGGAGAGGGCACCATTCCTGGAAGCACTGCAAGACCAGGTTGATGCGTGGAGCGGAAAGAGCAAGCCCCTGAACCATCTCCGAGTCCTAAAAATCAATTTAATATTCGGTCCCCAGGTTGAGGACATATCAGATATTAAACTGATAAGAACAGATACTACACTTGATCTGAGCCAAAAGGCCGAGAAGCGATAGCCCATATTTTCCGGCAATGGCTCTTGTCCTCCTCGTCCACCGACATTCAGGTGCACCTTGCTGCGCTCGACTGTGCTTTGGAACTTTTAGTCTACGCTCACTGTTGGTCAAGAGACATCCAGCTTGGCCGAGCACGGTGGAGTCTGTGCATGCAGAACCAGTAAACACAACACGAAGACATCGTCTGGCAAGCCGTCCCCTGTCGTCACCAGATGAAATGGAGACGCTGTGAAGGCCCACTGACACCCAACGGAGGAAGTCGAAGTAATCTCCAACTTTGCCGAACAAAGGGCAATCCGTGCAAGCAGCAAGTACTGGCGGAATCCAACAGAGGGCAATGTCTAGTCTCCCTGAGCTCCACCCTGGCGTGTTGGTCGTGGAGTCAGGAGAACGAAAAGAGACGCCGTGAAGGTGTACCTACATCCAAACAGGATGCCGTTCAGTCTGTCGCCACACTTCCCCGTTGTGCAGGATGAAGGGATGTGGTAACTGAAGTGAGGAGAAGGCAAGTCGGCATCCGAGGGTGTGGGTGAGTGGCCTGTAAAAAGCAGCAGGAAATCTGTGTGGCATATCAGCTGAAAACGGAGCCTGCCTGCCGCAAGTCCGCGAGTCCATCGGCTCGCAACATTCGTGCACGAAGCTCCCGCCAGCAGAAAAGCTAGCAATGCTTAGGAGCCTGAAAGGCCTTAAATTGGTCAGGATGAGACAACTGGACAAGAGAAAAAGGGGAAGCCAGGTTTTGCGGCATTTTCTGCTTTTATACGTTTTGCACCCCAAAGCGGGGAGAGGGCACCATTCCTGGAAGCACTGCAAGGCCAGGTTGATGCGTGGAGCGGAAGGAGCAATCCCCTGAACCATCTCCGAGTCCTAAAAATCAATTTAATATTCGGTCCCCAGATTGAGGACATATCAGATATTAAACTGATAAGAACAGATACTACACTTGATCTGAGCCAAAAGGCCGAGAAGCGATAGCCCATATTTTCCGGCAATGGCTCTTGTCCTCCTCGTCCACCGACATTCAGGTGCACCTTGCTGCGCTCGACTGTGCTTTGGAACTTTTAGTCTACGCTCACTCTTGGACAAGAGACATCCAGCTTGGCCGAGCACGGTGGAGTCTGAGCATGCAGAACCAGTAAAACACAACAGGAAGACATCGTCTGGCAAGCCGTCCCCTGTCGTCACCAGATGAAATGGAGACACTGTGAAGGCCCAGTGACACCCAACAGAGGGAGTCGAAGTCATCTCCACCTTTGCCGAACAAAGGGCAATCCGTGCAAACAGCAAGTACTGGCGGAATCCAACAGAGGGCAATGTCTAGTCTCCCTGAGCTCCACCCTGGCGTGTTGGTCGTGGAGTCAGGAGAACTAAAAGAGACGCCGTGAAGGTATACCTACATCCAAACAGGATGCCGTTCAGTCTGTCGCAACAGTATCCCGTTGTGCAGGATGAAGGGATGTGGTAACTGAAGTGAGGAGAAGGCAAGTCGGCATCCGAGGGTGAGGGTGAGTGGCCTGTAAAAAGCAGCAGGAAATCTGTGCGGCATATCAGCTGAAAACGGAGCCTGGCTGCCGAAAGTCCTCGAGTCCATCGACTCGCAACATTAGTGCACGAAGCTCCCGCCAGCAAAAAAGCTAGCAATGCTTTGGAGCTTGAAATGCTTTAAATTGGTCAAGATGAGGCAACTGGACAACAGAGAAAAGGGGTAGGCAGGTTTTGCGGCATTTTCTGCTTTTATACATTTCCGCCCCAAAGCGGGGTGAAGGCACCATTCCTGGAAGCACTGCAAGCCCAGGTTGATGCGTGGAGCGGAAGGAGCAAGCCCCTGAACCATCTCCGAGTCCTAAAAATCAATTTAATATTCGGTCTCCATATTGAGGAAATATCAGATATTAAACTGATAAGAACAAATACTACACTTGATCTGAGCCAAAAGGCCGAGAAGCAATACCCCATATTTTCCGGCAATGGCTCTTGTCCTCCTCATCCACCGACATTCAGGTGCACCTTGCTGCGCTCGACTGTGCTTTGGAACTTTTAGTCTACGCTCACTGTTGGTCAAGAAACCTCCAGCTTGGCCGAGCACGCTGGAGTCTGTGCATGCAGAACCAGTAAAACACAACACGAAGACATCGTCTGGCAAGCCGTCCCCTGTCGTCACCAGATGAAATGGAGACGCTGTGAAGGCCAGTGACACCCAACGGAGGGAGTGGAAGAAATCTCCACCTTTGCCGAAAAAAGGACAATCCGTGCAAGCAGCAAGTACTGGCGGTATCCAACAGGGGGCAATATCTAGTCTCCCTGAGCTCCATCCTAGCGTGTTGGTCGTGGAGTCAGGAGAACGAAAAGAGACTCCGTGAACGTATACCTACATCCAAAGAGAATGCCGTTCAGTCTGTCGCCACACTTCCCCGTTGTGCAGGATGAAGGGATGTGGTAACTGAAGTGAGGAGAAGGCAAGTCGGCATCCGAGTGTGAAGGTGAGTGGCCTGTAAAGAGCAGCAGGAAATCTGTGTGGCATATCAGCTGAAAACGGAGCCTGGCTGCCGCAAGTCCGCGAGTCCATCGGCTCACAACATTCGTGCACGGAGCTCCCGACAGCAGAAAAGCTAGCAATGCTTTGGAGCCTGAAAGGCCTTAAATTGGTCAGGATGAGACAACTGGACAAGAGAGAAAAGGGTAAGCCAGGTTTTGCGGCATTTTCTGGTTTTATACATTTGGCGCCCCAAAGCGGGGAGAGGTCACCATTCCTGGAAGCACTGCAAGACCAGGTTGATGCGTGGAGCGGAAGGAGCAAGCCCCTGAACCATCTCCGAGTCCTAAAAATCAGTTTAATATTCGGCCCCCAGATTGAGGACATATCAGATATTAAACTGATAAGAACAGATACTACACTTGATCTGAGCCAAAAGGCCGAGAAGCGATAGCCCATATTTTCCGGCAATGGCTCTTGTCCTCCTCGTCCACCGACATTCAGGTGCACCTTGCTGCGCTCGACTGTGCTTTGGAACTTTTAGTCTACGCTCACTGTTGGACAAGAGACATCCAGCTTGGCCGAGCACGGTGGAGTCTGAGCATGCAGAACCAGTAAAACACAACAGGAAGACATCGTCTGGCAAGCCGTCCCCTGTCGTCACCAGATGAAATGGAGACGCTGTGAAGGCCCAGTGACACCCAACAGAGGGAGTCGAAGTCATCTCCACCTTTGCCGAACAAAGGGCAATCCGTGCAAACAGCAAGTACTGGCGGAATGCAACAGAGGGCAATGTCTAGTCTCCCTGAGCTCCACCCTGGCGTGTTGGTCGTGGAGTCAGGAGAACTAAAAGAGTCGCCGTGAAGGTATACCTACATCCAAACAGGATGCCGTTCTGTCTGTCGCAACAGTATCCCGTTGTGCAGGATGAAGGGATGTGGTAACTGAAGTGAGGAGAAGGCAAGTCGGCATCCGAGGGTGAGGGTGAGTGGCCTGTAAAAAGCAGCAGGAAATCTGTGCGGCATATCAGCTGAAAGCGGAGCCTGGCTGCCGAAAGTCCTCGAGTCCATCGACTCGCAACATTAGTGCACGAAGCTCCCGCCAGCAGAAAAGCTAGCAATGCTTTGGAGCTTGAAATGCCTTAAATTGGACAAGATGAGGCAACTGGACAACAGAGAAAAGGGGTAGGCAGGTTTTGCGGCATTTTCTGCTTTTATACATTTCCGCCCCAAAGCGGGTTGAAGGCACCATTCCTGGAAGCACTGCAAGCCCAGGTTGATGCGTGGAGCGGAAGGAGCAAGCCCCTGAACCATCTCCGAGTCCTAAAAATCAATTTAATATTCGGTCTCCATATTGAGGACATATCAGATATTAAACTGATAAGAGCAGATACTACACTTGATCTGAGCCAAAAGGCCGAGAAGCGATAGCCCATATTTTCCGGCAATGGCTCTTGTCCTCCTCATCCACCGACATTCAGGTGCACCTTGCTGCGCTCGACTGTGCTTTGGAACTTTTAGTCTACGCTCACTGTTGGTCAAGAAACCTCCAGCTTGGCCGAGCACGGTGGAGTCTGTGCATGCAGAACCAGTAAAACACAACACGAAGACATCATCTGGCAAGCCGTCCCCTGTCGTCACCAGATGAAATGGAGACGCTGTGAAGGCCAGTGACACCCAACGGAGGGAGTGGAAGAAATCTCCACCTTTGCCGAACAAAGGACAATCCGTGCAAGCAGCAAGTACTGGCGGTATCCAACAGGGGGCAATGTCTAGTCTCCCTGAGCTCCACCCTAGCGTGTTGGTCGTGGAGTCAGGAGAACGAAAAGAGACGCCGTGAAGATATACCTACATCCAAAGAGAATGCCGTTCAGTCTGTCGCCACACTTCCCCGTTGTGCAGGATGAAGGGATGTGGTAACTGAAGTGAGGAGAAGGCAAGTCGGCATCCGAGTGTGAAGCTGAGTGGCCTGTAAAGAGCAGCAGGAAATCTGTGTGGCATATCAGCTGAAAACGGAACCTGGCTGCCGCAAGTCCGCGAGTCCATCGGCTCGCAACATGAGTGCACGAAGCTCCCGCCAGCAGAAAAGCTAGCAATGCTTTGGAGCCTGAAAGGCCTTAAATTGGTCAGGATGAGACAACTGGACAAGAGAGAAAAGGGGAAGCCAGTTTTTGCGGCATTTTCTGCTTTTATACATTTTGCGCCCGAAAGCTGGGAGAGGGCACCATTCCTGGAAGCACTGCAAGCCCAGGTTGATGCGTGGAGCGGAAGGAGCAAGCCCCTGAACCATCTCCGAGTCCTAAAAATCAATTTAATATTCGGTCTCCATATTGAGGACATATCAGATATTAAACTGATAAGAACAGATACTACACTTGATCTGAGCCAAAAGGCCGAGAAGCGATAGCCCATATTTTCCGGCAATGGCTCTTGTCCTCCTCATCCACCGACATTCAGGTGCACCTTGCTGCGCTCGACTGTGCTTTGGAACTTTTAGTCTACGCTCACTGTTGGTCAAGAAACCTCCAGCTTGGCCGAGCACGGTGGAGTCTGTGCATGCAGAACCAGTAAAACACAACACGAAGACATCGTCTGGCAAGCCGTCCCCTGTCGTCACCAGATGAAATGGAGACGCTGTGAAGGCCAGTGACACCCAACGGAGGGAGTGGAAGAAATCTCCACCTTTGCCGAAAAAAGGACAATCCGTGCAAGCAGCAAGTACTGGCGGTATCCAACAGGGGGCAATGTCTAGTCTCCCTGAGCTCCACCCTAGCGTGTTGGTCGTGGAGTCAGGAGAACGAAAAGAGACGCCGTGAAGGTATACCAACATCCAAAGAGAATGCCGTTCAGTCTGTCGCCACACTTCCCCGTTGTGCAGGATGAAGGGATGTGGTAACTGAAGTGAGGAGAAGGCAAGTCGGCATCCGAGTGTGAAGGTGAGTGGCCTGTAAAGAGCAGCAGGAAATCTGTGTGGCATGTGAGCTGAAAACGGAGCCTGCCTGCCGCAAGTCCGCCGGCTCACAACATTCGAGCACGGAGCTCCCGACAGCAGAAAAGCTAGCAATGCTTTGGAGCCTGAAAGGCCTTAAATTGGTCAGGATGAGACAACTGGACAAGAGAGAAAAGGGTAAGCCAGGTTTTGCGGCATTTTCTGCTTTTATACATTTGGCGCCCCAAAGCGGGGAGAGGGCACCATTCCTGGAAGCACTGCAAGACCAGGTTGATGCGTGGAGCGGAAGGAGCAAGCCCCTGAACCATCTCTGAGTCCTAAAAATCAATTTAATATTCGGTCCCCAGATTGAGGACATATCAGATATTAAACTGATAAGAACAGATACTACACTTGATCTGAGCCAAAAAGCCGAGAAGCGATAGCCCATATTTTCCGGCAATGGCTCTTGTCCTCCTCGTCCACCGACATTCAGGTGCACCTTGCTGCGCTCGACTGTGCTTTGGAACTTTTAGTCTACGCTCACTGTTGGACAAGAGACATCCAGCTTGGCCGAGCACGGTGGAGTCTGAGCATGCAGAACCAGTAAAACACAACAGGAAGACATCGTCTGGCAAGCCGTCCCCTGTCGTCACCAGATGAAATGGAGACGCTGTGAAGGCCCAGTGACACCCAACAGAGGGAGTCGAAGTCATCTCCACCTTTGCCGAACAAAGGGCAATCCGTGCAAACAGCAAGTACTGGCGGAATCCAACAGAGGGCAATGTCTAGTCTCCCTGAGCTCCACCCTGGCGTGTTGGTCGTTGAGTCAGGAGAACTAAAAGAGTCGCCGTGAAGGTATACCTACATCCAAACAGGATGCCGTTCAGTCTGTCGCAACAGTATCCCGTTGTGCAGGATGAAGGGATGTGGTAACTGAAGTCAGGAGAAGGCAAGTCGGCATCGGAGGGTGAGGGTGAGTGGCCTGTAAAAAGCAGCAGGAAATCTGTGCGGCATATCAGCTGAAAACGGAGCCTGGCTGCCGCAAGTCCGCGAGTCCATCGGCTCACAACATTCGTGCACGGAGCTCCCGACAGCAGGAAAGCTAGCAATGCTTTGGAGCCTGAAAGGCCTTAAATTGGTCAGGATGAGACAACTGGACAAGAGAGAAAAGGGTAAGTCAGGTTTTGCGGCATTTTCTGCTATTATACATTTTGCGTCCCAAAGCGGGGAGAGGGCACCATTCCTGGAAGCACTGCAAGACCAGGTTGATGCGTGGAGCGGAAGGAGCAAGCCCCTGAACCATCTCCGAGTCCTAAAAATCAATTTAATATTCGGTCTCCATATTGAGGACATATCAGATATTAAACTGATAAGAACAGATATTACACTTGATCTGAGCCAAAAGGCCGAGAAGCGATAGCCCATATTTTCCGGCAATGGCTCTTGTCCTCCTCATCCACCGACATTCAGGTGCACCTTGCTGCGCTCGACTGTGCTTTGGAACTTTTAGTCTACGCTCACTGTTGGTCAAGAAACCTCCAGCTTGGCCGAGCACGGTGGAGTCTGTGCATGCAGAACCAGTAAAACACAACACGAAGACATCGTCTGGCAAGCCGTCCCCTGTCGTCACCAGATGAAATGGAGACGCTGTGAAGGCCAGTGACACCCAACGGAGGGAGTGGAAGAAATCTCCACCTTTGCCGAAAAAAGGACAATCCGTGCAAGCAGCAAGTACTGGCGGTATCCAACAGGGGGCAATGTCTAGTCTCCCTGAGCTCCACCCTAGCGTGTTGGTCGTGGAGTCAGGAGAACGAAAAGAGACGCCGGGAAGGTATACCTACATCCAAAGAGAATGCCGTTCAGTCTGTCGCCACACTTCCCCGTTGTGCAGGATGAAGGGATGTGGTAACTGAAGTGAGGAGAAGGCAAGTCGGCATCCGAGTGTGAAGGTGAGTGGCCTGTAAAGAGCAGCAGGAAATCTGTGTGGCATATCAGCTGAAAACGGAGCCTGGCTGCCGCAAGTCCGCCGGCTCACAACATTCGTGCACGGAGCTCCCGACAGCAGAAAAGCTAGCAATGCTTTGGAGCCTGAAAGGCCTTAAATTGGTCAGGATGAGACAACTGGACAAGAGAGAAAAGGGTAAGCCAGGTTTTGCGGCATTTTCTGCTTTTATACATTTGGCGCCCCAAAGCGGGGTGTAGGCACCATTCCTGGAAGCACTGCAAGACCAGGTTGATGCGTGGAGCGGAAGGAGCAAGCCCCTGAACCATCTCCGAGTGCTAAAAATCAATTTAATATTCGGTCCCCAGATTGAGGACATATCAGATATTAAACTGATAAGAACAGATTCTACACTTGATCTGAGCCAAAAGGCCGAGAAGCGATAGCCCATATTTTCCGGCAATGGCTCTTGTCCTCCTCGTCCACCGACATTCAGGTGCACCTTGCTGCGCTCGACTGTGCTTTGGAACTTTTAGTCTGCGCTCACTGTTGGACAAGAGACATCCAGCTTGGCCGAGCACGGTGGAGTCTGAGCATGCAGAACCAGTAAAACACAACAGGAAGACATCGTCTGGCAAGCCGTCCCCTGTCGTCACCAGATGAAATGGAGACGCTGTGAAGGCCCAGTGACACCCAACAGAGGGAGTCGAAGTCATCTCCACCTTTGCCGTACAAAGGGCAATCCGTGCAAACAGCAAGTACTGGCGGAATCCAACAGAGGGCAATGTCTAGTCTCCCTGAGCTCCACCCTGGCGTGTTGGTCGTTGAGTCAGGAGAACTAAAAGAGTCGCCGTGAAGGTATACCTACATCCAAACAGGATGCCGTTCAGTCTGTCGCAACAGTATCCCGTTGTGCAGGATGAAGGGATGTGGTAACTGAAGTCAGGAGAAGGCAAGTCGGCATCCGAGGGTGAGGGTGAGTGGCCTGTAAAAAGCAGCAGGAAATCTGTGCGGCATATCAGCTGAAAACGGAGCCTGGCTGCCGAAAGTCCTCGAGTCCATCGACTCGCAACATTAGTGCACGAAGCTCCCGCCAGCAGAAAAGCTAGCAATGCTTTGGAGCTTGAAATGCCTTAAATTGGTCAAGATGAGGCAACTGGACAACAAAGAAAAGGGGTAGGCAGGTTTTGCGGCATTTTCTGCTTTTATACATTTCCGCCCCAAAGCGGGGTGAAGGCACCATTCCTGGAAGCACTGCAAGCACAGGTTGATGCGTGGAGCGGAAGGAACAAGCCCCTGAGCCATCTCCGAGTCCTAAAAATCAATTTAATATTCGGTCTCCATATTGCGGACATATCAGATATTAAACTGATAAGAGCAGATACTACACTTGATCTGAGCCAAAAGGCCGAGAAGCGATAGCCCATATTTTCCGGCAATGGCTCTTGTCCTCCTCATCCACCGACATTCAGGTGCACCTTGCTGCGCTCGACTGTGCTTTGGAACTTTTAGTCTACGCTCACTGTTGGTCAAGAAACCTCCAGCTTGGCCGAGCACGGTGGAGTCTGTGCATGCAGAACCAGTAAAACACAACACGAAGACATCGTCTGGCAAGCCGTCCCCTGTCGTCACCAGATGAAATGGAGACGCTGTGAAGGCCAGTGACACCCAACGGAGGGAGTGGAAGAAATCTCCACCTTTGCCGAACAAAGGACAATCCGTGCAAGCAGCAAGTACTGGCGGTATCCAACAGGGGGCAATGTCTAGTCTCCCTGAGCTCCACCCTGGCGTGTTGGTCGTGGAGTCAGGAGAACTAAAAGAGACGCCGTGAAGGTATACCTACATCCAAACAGGATGCCGTTCAGTCTGTCGCAACAGTATCCCGTTGTGCAGGATGAAGGGATGTGGTAACTGAAGTGAGGAGAAGGCAAGTCGGCATCCGAGGGTGAGGGTGAGTGGCCTGTAAAAAGCAGCAGGAAATCTGTGCGGCATATCAGCTGAAAACGGAGCCTGGCTGCCGAAAGTCCTCGAGTCCATCGACTCGCAACATTAGTGCACGAAGCTCCCGCCAGCAAAAAAGCTAGCAATGCTTTGGAGCATGAAATGCCTTAAATTGGTCAAGATGAGGCAACTGGACAACAGAGAAAAGGGGTAGGCAGGTTTTGCGTCATTTTCTGCTTTTATACATTTCCGCCCCAAAGCGGGGTGAAGGCACCATTCCTGGAAGCACTACAAGCCCAGGTTGATGCGTGGAGCGGAAGGAGCAAGCCCGTGAACCATCTCCGAGTCCTAAAAATCAATTTAATATTCGGTCTCCATATTGAGGAAATATCAGATATTAAACTGATAAGAACAGATACTACACTTGATCTGAGCCAAAAGGCCGAGAAGCGATAGCCCATATTTTCCGGCAATGGCTCTTGTCCTCCTCATCCACCGACATTCAGGTGCACCTTGCTGCGCTCGACTGTGCTTTGGAACTTTTAGTCTACGCTCACTGTTGGTCAAGAAACCTCCAGCTTGGCCGAGCACGGTGGAGTCTGTGCATGCAGAACCAGTAAAACACAACACGAAGACATCGTCTGGCAAGCCGTCCCCTGTCGTCACCAGATGAAATGGAGACGCTGTGAAGGCCAGTGACACCCAACGGAGGGAGTGGAAGAAATCTCCACCTTTGCCGAAAAAAGGACAATCCGTGCAAGCAGCAAGTACTGGCGGTATCCAACAGGGGGCAATGTCTAGTCTCCCTGAGCTCCACCCTAGCGTGTTGGTCGTGGAGTCAGGAGAACGAAAAGAGACGCCGTGAAGGTATACCTACATCCAAAGAGAATGCCGTTCAGTCTGTCGCCACACTTCCCCGTTGTGCAGGATGAAGGGATGTGGTAACTGAAGTGAGGAGAAGGCAAGTCGGCATCCGAGTGTGAAGGTGAGTGGCCTGTAAAGAGCAGCAGGAAATCTGTGTGGCATATCAGCTGAAAACGGAGCCTGGCTGCCGCAAGTCCGCGAGTCCATCGGCTCACAACATTCGTGCACGGAGCTCCCGACAGCAGGAAAGCTAGCAATGCTTTGGAGCCTGAAAGGCCTTAAATTGGTCAGGATGAGACAACTGGACAAGAGAGAAAAGGGTAAGTCAGGTTTTGCGGCATTTTCTGGTTTTATACATTTGGCGCCCCAAAGCGGGGTGAGGGCACCATTCCTAGAAGCACTGCAAGACCAGGTTGATGCGTGGAGCGGAAGGAGCAAGCCCCTGAACCATCTCCGAGTCCTAAAAATCAGTTTAATATTCAGTCCCCAGATTGAGGACATATCAGATATTAAACTGATAAGAACAGATTTTTTTTTTTTTTTTTTTTTTCAAAAAAATATACTTTATTCATAAAAATTTATCATGAGCATTACAGAAACATTTCAAATTGTCTTGACTGTACATTTCCGGCAGGGTTACATGTTGCCTTGACTTTCTTTCATTCAATTTTGATATTGTCGTACACATATCACTCTTTACATTACAATTCCTTCTGAAATATTTACAGTGGCATGTTTGTTTTATACATTGGAGTGTTGATTGCCCAGACCGAGGGGCTTTACACTGTTACGCGCCCCTCGGTGTACATTTGCTGGAAAGACTTTACACTGTGGTCTTTCCCCATTGCGCCTTGGCGGCAGCTGCCCCAAGCTTGAGTGCGTCCCTCAGCACGTAGTCCTGGACCTTGGAATGTGCCAGTCTGCAACACTCGGTCGAGGACAATTCTTTGCACTGGAAGATCAGCAAGTTTCGGGCAGACCAAAGAGCGTCTTTTACCGAGTTGATGACCTTCCAGCAGCAGTTGATATTTGTCTCGGTGTGTGTCCCTGGAAACAGTCCGTAGAGCACAGAGTCCTGTGTCACAGATCTGTTTGGGATAAACCTTGACAAATACCACTGCATCTCTCTCCAGACCTTCTTTGCAAAGGCACATTCCACAAGGAGGTGTGTGACCGTCTCATTTCCCCCACAGCCACTCCGAGGGCAGCGTGCATTGGTGCAGAGCCTTCGGGTGTGCATGAAGAATCTGACAGGGAGGGCCCTTCTCACCACCAGCCAAGCTAGGTCTTGGTGCTTGTTTGAAAGTTCTGGTGATGAGGCGTTCTGCCAGATGACTCTGGCAGTCTGCTCAGGGAACCATCCAACGTCCTCCACGGTCTCCTTTTCCCTGAGGGCCTCGAGGACATTACGTGCTGACCACTGCTTCATTGCCTTGTGGTCAAAGGTGTTTTTCTTCAAAAACTTTTCCACGAAGGACAGGTGGTACGGTACGGTCCAACTACTTGGAGCGTTCCGCGGCAATGAGGCCAGGCCCATCCTTCGCAACACCGGGGACAGGTAGAACCTCAGTATGTAGTGACACTTGGTGTTTGCATACTGGGGGTCCACGCACAGCTTGATGCAGCTGGACACAAAGGTGGCCAGCAGGATGAGGGAGGCGTTGGGTACGTTCCGCCCTCCCTTCTCCAGAGGTTTGTACATGGTGTCCCTTCGGACACGGTCCATCTTGGATCGCCAGATAAATTTGAAGATGGCCCGGGTGACTGCTGTGGCGTAGGGTCGGGTTATGGGCCAGACCTGCGCCACGTACAGTAGCACCGAGAGTACCTCACACCTGATGACCAGGGTTTTGCCCGCAATGGAGAGGGAGCGTTGCTCCCACCAGCCCAGTTTCTGTCTTACCTTTCCTATGCGCTCCTCCCAGTTTTTGGTGCACGCCCCAGCAGCTCCGAACCATATCCCCAGCACCTTCAGGTAATCGGACCTGACAGTGAAGGGGACAAAGGACCGGTCGGCCCAGTTCCCAAAGAACATGGCCTCGCTCTTGCCCCGGTTTACCTTGGCTCCAGAGGCCAGTTCAAACTGGTCGCAGGTGGTTAAGAGCCTGCGTACAGACGCAGGATCCGAGCAGAAGACGGCAACGTCGTCCATGTACAGGGAGGCCTTGACTTGCATGCCTCCACTGCCTGGGATCGTCACTCCTCTTATACCCGGATCCCTCCTGATGGACTCGGCAAAAGGTTCTATGCAGCACACAAAAAGGGCAGAGGAGAGAGGGCAGCCCTGCCTGACTCCAGATCTGATCTGGAACTTTTCTGATTCCCACCCATTGATTGAGACTGCGCTATAGATGTTTGTGTAGAGCAGTTTGATCCAATTGCGAATTCCCTCCCCAAACCCCATTTTGGAGAGCACATCCATCATGTAGGTGTGCGATATTCTGTCAAAGGCCTTCTCCTGGTCAAGGCTGATGAGGCAAGTGTCCACCCCCCTGTCCTGCACGTAGGCGATCGTATCCCTGAGTAGCGCGAGGCTATCAGAGATCTTCCTGCCGGGTACAGCACAGGTCTGGTCAGGGTGGATCACCGACTCCAGAGCAGACCTGACCCGATTGGCGATGACCTTTGCTAGAATTTTGTAGTCCACATTCAACAGTGAAATGGGTCGCCAATTTCGAATTTCTTCCCTTTCCCCCTTCTGTTTGTAGATGAGGGTGATGATGCCTTTCCTCATGGACTCTGACATGCTGCCTTCCAGAAGCATACTCTCGTACACTTCCAGCAGGTCTGGGCCCATCCAGTCCCACAGAGCCGAATACAACTCAACCGGTAAGCCGTCGCTTCCGGGAGTTTTACTCGTCTCGAAGGACTTGGCGGCCTTTGTCAGCTCGTCCAGAGTTAGTGGTTTGTCCAGGTTTTCCAGCTCGCTGTCGCCTATGACCTCCGTGATAGTCGACAGGAAAGTCTGGGAAACAGTGCTATCTGTTGGCTTCAGGTCATACAGTCCGGCATAAAAGGATTGGCTGATCCTCAGGATGTCAGACTGCGATGACTTTTCAGAGCCATCTTCTTCCTTCAGGCTGCTGATCACAGAGGTGTCTCTGTGCACCTTTTGGAAGAAGAAGCGTGAGCACTTTTCGTCCTGCTCCACGGAGCGGACTCTGGAACGGAAGATAACCTTGGAGGCCTCCGAGGTGTAGAGCGAGGCTTGCTGGCTCTTCACCTCTTGGAGATCCTCCTTGACATCCACCCCCATCGACTGCAGCTGGAGCAAATTTTGCATACTTTTCTGGAGCCTGGACATGACCCCTCGTCTCTCTCTCACCTTTTGAACGCCCTTGAGGATGAAAAACCTCTTGATATTCCCCTTGATTGCTTCCCACCAGAGATGTGGGGCCTCAAAGAGGGGTTTCACGGTTCTCCAACCTTTGTAATCCCTCCTGAGTTCCTCGATGTTCTCAGGGGTCAGCAGTTTTACATTTAGCTTCCACGTCCCCCTGCCTACCCCCTGGTCTTCCTGCAGGTGGCAGTCGGCCAGTAGGAGGCAGTGGTCAGAGAAGAACACCGGCGTTACGTCGGTGGACCTGACCGTGAAAGCTCGGGACACAAAAAAGAAGTCTATCCTGGAGCGGACGGACCCGTCTGGCCGTGACCATGTGTATCTACGCTGCGCGCCGTCTGCAGGGTTGCTGCAGACGTCGAGCAGCTTGGCGTCTTTTACCGTTTCCATCAGGAGTCTGGACGTAGCGTCTAGTTTGCTGTCGGCTTTGCTGGATCGTCCAGCCGCATCGATGATGCAGTTGAAGTCACCACCCAGGATGACCGGCTTGGAGGTGGCCAACAGCAGTGGGAGTTGCTGAAGAACTGCCAGCCGCTCACTTTTTACGGCCGGGGCGTACACATTAATAAGTCTGAGAGGGGTGTTTTTGTATTTCACGTCTGCTACGAGGAGGCGCCCGCCCACCACCTCCTTAACGTCGGAGATGGTGAAGTTGCCTCCCCGCAGCAGAATACCCAGGCCGGAGGAGCGGCAGTCGTTTCCTCCTGACCAGATGGATGGCCCGTGGGACCACCAGCTCGACCAGCGCCTGTAGTTGCTGAGGTGCGGAATTCCGCACTCCTGCAGGAACAGTAGGTCAGCTTTTACATTTGCCAAATAGTTGAGTGTGGCTACACACCGCGAAGTATCTTTGATGCTTCGCACATTTATGGATGCAATTTTTAAACCCATTTTAAAAAAGATAGATTTACCAGTCTCAAGAGTCCAGAGTCTATACAGTTGGCTGTTCCAGCTGTTCGATGTTCCCCAGCATGCCGGTGGTGCTCGCAAACTTTAGCACAGTTGCAGGGCTGAGAAAGCTGTTCTGGTCCGTACTGGCCCCGTGATTTGGATGCAGATGCATTGGGGGGGTGGTGTAGCCCTGGGGTTCGTCGTGGCAGTCAGTTGGGGTTGCAGGCCGGTCTTCACCTGGGTTGTTGCTGCTCGTTGCTATCGGGGGTTGGTCTGTGACCTTGTTTCCTTCCCGGTCGGTGGTCTGGGGGGTCTGGGCCTTCCGTTCCACGTTGGTGCTTTGCCTCTTTATTTGAGGCCGATTCTTGTCCTGTTTTCCCTCATCGGATGAGGTGTCGGCGCTAAGTGCGCCGGCTGAGAGGTGTCGCTTTTTGCCACTACCCCTCGGGGGGTTCTTCAGTTTGTTTTTTTGTTTCCGCTTTCGTTTGTCCCTGTTCACTGTTTCCCAGGGCTCTTTATTCTTTGTCCCATCCTCTTCCTCTTCCATTGAGTGTTCCTCATCAGATGGGGCTGGGTTTGGGTTGTCAGGAGGTGCTGGGGCCTCTTCTTTTTGTTGGGGGCCCTTTTGTTGCTTTTCCTCATTCTGAGCCGTGGTGTCTTTTTCGGTGGAGGGTGTATGCACCTCCTCTCTGGTCGCCTTTTTAACTCCGCTGCTGATGATTTCAGCGTATGTCGCCCCGCGTTTCGGGCAGGCCCTGTAAAGATGGCCGGCCTCCCCACACAGGTTGCAGCACTTGTCTTCTTTGCAGTCCTTAGTCATGTGTCCCTCCTGCCTGCAGTTCTTGCAGAAGGTCACACTGCAGTTTGCGGCAACATGCCCCGTTTTGCCACAGGTGTGGCATACTCGTGGCTGTCCCACGTAGTAGAGGTAGCCACGATTTACTCCAATAGCGAAATTGGAGGGGGGATGCAGGATGGCTCCGTTGCTGTCCGTTCTTAGGGTCACCTTGACCTGGTGCTCACTTGTCCAGATGCCGAAGGTGTCTTTCATTTGCACGCTGTCACTTTTCAGCTCAGCGTACCTGGCGAGGAACGTGAGCACATCAGATACAGGGACGTGGGGGTTGTACGTGTGCAGTGTAACAACCCGATTTCGCTGTGCCGGTAGCGTAAACAGAGGTTCCGCAGTCAGGATCGACAAGGGACTCTGGTTACCTTTCTCCTTGAAGACGTTCAAGAATTTGATGCACGCTGCGACGCTCTTGAAGGTGACATCAAAGAAGCCATTCTTGGGGAAGTTTTGCAAGCAGAAGATCTCTGTTGCTTTAAACCCACAGCACTCGAGCAGCACCTTCTTCACGAAGTGTTTCCGGTCCAAAGGTGACTCTCCATCCGTTTTCTTCACTGTGACTCGGACAGTGTTTCGCACGCCCCAGCCTGGTGGTCGGGATGCAGCTGCATCCATAGCTCGTACGTTGGGTGTGAAACTGTATCGGCGTTAGGCCTAAACCCGAGGTTTAGGCCAGCATGTAGATCCACCAATAGCAGCCAAGCTCCAAACGTTTCTTCTTTGACGACTTCAATTCCTCCGAGTTCTCCAATCCACGATCGTCATCGAAATCCTCAGCTTCCCTCGATTAAATGAGACTACACTTGATCTTAGCCAAAAGGCCGAGAAGCGATAGCCCATATTTTCCGGCAATGTCTCTTGTCCTCCTCATCCACCGACATTCAGGTGCACCTTGCTGCGCTCGACTGTGCTTTGGAACTTTTAGTCTACGCTCACTGTTGGTCAAGAAACCTGCAGCTTGGCCGAGCACGGTGGAGTCTGTGCATGCAGAACCAGTAAAACACAACACGAAGACATCGTCTGGCAAGCCGTCCCCTGTCGTCACCAGATGAAATGGAGACGCTGTGAAGGCCAGTGACACCCAACGGAGGGAGTGGAAGAAATCTCCACCTTTGCCGAAAAAAGGACAATCCGTGCAAGCAGCAAGTACTGGCGGTATCCAACAGGGGGCAATGTCTAGTCTCCCTGAGCTCCACCCTGGCGTGTTGGTCGTGGAGTCAGGAGAACGAAAAGAGACGCCGTGTAGGTATACCTACATCCAAAGAGAATGCCGTTCAGTCTGTCGCCACACTTCCCCGTTGTGCAGGCTGAAGGGATGTGGTAACTGAAGTGAGGAGAAGGCAAGTCGGCATCCGAGTGTGAAGGTGAGTGGCCTGTAAAGAGCAGCAAGAAATCTGTGTGGCATATCAGCTGAAAACGGAGCCTGGCTGCCGCAAGTCCGCGAGTCCATCGGCTCACAACATTCGTGCACGGAGCTCCCGACAGCAGAAAAGCTAGCAATGCTTTGGAGCCTGAAAGGCCTTAAATTGGTCAGGATGAGACAACTGGACAAGAGAGAAAAGGGTAAGCCAGGTTTTGCGGCATTTTCTGCTTTTATACATTTTGCGCCCCAAAGCGGGGAGAGGGCACCATTCCTGGAAGCACTGCAAGACCAGGTTGATGCGTGGAGCGGAAGGAGCAAGCCCCTGAACCATCTCCGAGTCCTAAAAATCAATTTAATAATCGGTCCCCAGATTGAGGACATATCAGATATTAAACTGATAAGAACAGATTTTTTTTTTTTTTTCAAAAAAATATACTTTATTCATAAAAATTTATCATGAGCATTACAGAAACATTTCAAATTGTCTTGACTGTACATTTCCGGCAGGGTTACATGTTGCCTTGACTTTCTTTCATTCAATTTTGATATTGTCATACACATATCACTCTTTACATTACAATTCCTTCTTAAATATTTACAGTGCCAGTTTTTTTTGTACATTGGAGTGTTGGTTGCCCAGACCGAGGGGCTTTACACTGTTACGCGCCCCTCGGTGTACATTTGCTGGAAAGACTTTACACAGTGGTCTTTTCCCATTGCGCCTTGGCGGCAGCTGTCCCAAGCTTGAGTGCGTCCCTCAGCACGTAGTCCTGGACCTTGGAATGTGCCAGTCTGCAACACTCGGTCGAGGACAATTCTTTGCACTGGAAGATCAGCAAGTTTCGGGTAGACCAAAGAGCGTCTTTTACCGAGTTGATGACCTTCCAGCAGCAGTTGACATTTGTCTCGGTGTGTGTGCCTGGAAACAGTCCGTAGAGCACAGAGTCCTGTGTCACAGACCTGTTTGGGATAAACCTTGACAAATACCACTGCATCTCTCTCCAGACCTTCTTTGCAAAGGCACATTCCGCAAGGAGGTGTGTGACCGTCTCATTTCCCCCACAGCCACTCCGAGGGCAGCGTGCATTGGTGCAGAGCCTTCGGGTGTGCATGAAGAATCTGACAGGGAGGGCCCTTCTCACCACCAGCCAAGCTAGGTCTTGGTGCTTGTTTGAAAGTTCTGGTGATGAGGCGTTCTGCCAGATGACTCTGGCAGTCTGCTCAGGGAACCATCCAACGTCCTCCACGGTCTCCTTTTCCCTGAGGGCCTCGAGGACATTACGTGCTGACCACTACTTCATTTCCTTGTGGTCAAAGGTGTTTTCCTTCAAAAACTTTTCCACAAAGGACAGGTGGTACGGTACGGTCCAACTACTTGGAGCGTTCCGCGGCAATGAGGCCAGGCCCATCCTTCGCAACACCGGGGACAGGTAGAACCTCAGTATGTAGTGACACTTGGTGTTTGCATACTGGGGGTCCACGCACAGCTTGATGCAGCTGGACACAAAGGTGGCCAACAGGATGAGGGAGGCGTTGGGTACGTTCCGCCCTCCCTTCTCCAGAGGTTTGTACATGGTGTCCCTTCGGACACGGTCCATCTTGGATCGCCAGATAAATTTGAAGATGGCCCGGGTGACTGCTGTGGCGTAGGGTCGGGTTATGGGCCAGACCTGCGCCACGTACAGTAGCACAGAGAGTACCTCACACCTGATGACCAGGGTTTTGCCCGCAATGGAGAGGGAGCGTTGCTCCCACCAGCCCAGTTTCTGTCTTACCTTTCCTATGCGCTCCTCCCAGTTTTTGGTGCACGCCCCAGCAGCTCCGAACCATATCCCCAGCCCCTTCAGGTAATCTGACCTGACAGTGAAGGGGACAAAGGACCGGTCGGCCCAGTTCCCAAAGAACATGGCCTCGCTCTTGCCCCGGTTTACCTTGGCTCCAGAGGCCAGTTCAAACTGGTCGCAGGTGGTTAAGAGCCTGCGTACAGACGCAGGATCCGAGCAGAAGACGGCAACGTCGTCCATGTACAGGGAGGCCTTGACTTGCATGCCTCCACTGCCTGGGATCGTCACTCCTCTTATACCCGGATCCCTCCTGATGGACTCGGCAAAAGGTTCTATGCAGCACACAAAAAGGGCAGAGGAGAGAGGGCAGCCCTGCCTGACTCCAGATCTGATCTGGAACTTTTCTGATTCCCACCCATTGATTGAGACTGCGCTATAGATGTTTGTGTAGAGCAGTTTGATCCAATTGCGAATTCCCTCCCCAAACCCCATTTTGGAGAGCACATCCATCATGTAGGTGTGCGATATTCTGTCAAAAGCCTTCTCCTGGTCAAGGCTGATGAGGCAAGTGTCCACCCCCCTGTCCTGCACGTAGGCGATCGTATCCCTGAGTAGCGCGAGGCTATCAGAGATCTTCCTACCGGGTACAGCACAGGTCTGGTCAGGGTGGATCACCGACTCCAGAGCAGACCTGACCCGATTGGCGATGACCTTTGCTAGAATTTTGTAGTCCACATTCAACAGTGAAATGGGTCGCCAATTTCGAATTTCTTCCCTTTCCCCCTTCTGTTTGTAGATGAGGGTGATGATGCCTTTCCTCGTGGACTCTGACATGCTGCCTTCCAGAAGCATACTCTCGTACACTTCCAGCAGGTCTGGGCCCATCCAGTCCCACAGAGCCGAATACAACTCAACCGGTAAGCCGTCGCTTCCGGGAGTTTTACTCGTCTCGAAGGACTTGGCGGCCTTTGTCAGCTCGTCCAGAGTTAGTGGTTTGTCCAGGTTTTCCAGCTCGCTGTCGCCTATGACCTCCGTGATAGTCGACAGGAAGGTCTGGGAAACAGTGCTATCTGTTGGCTTCAGGTCATACAGTCCGGCATAAAAGGATTGGCTGATCCTCAGGATGTCAGACTGCGATGACTTTTCAGAGCCATCTTCTTCCTTCAGGCTGCTGATCACAGAGGTCTCTCTGTGCACCTTTTGGAAGAAGAAGCGTGAGCACTTTTCGTCCTGCTCCACGGAGCGGACTCTGGAACGGAAGATAACCTTGGAGGCCTCCGAGGTGTAGAGCGAGGCTTGCTGGCTCTTCACCTCTTGGAGATCCTCCTTGACATCCACCCCCATCGACTGCAGCTGGAGCAAATTTTGCATACTTTTCTGGAGCCTGGACATGACCCCTCGTCTCTCTCTCACCTTTTGAACGCCCTTGAGGATGAAAAACCTCTTGATATTCCCCTTGATTGCTTCCCACCAGAGATGTGGGGCCTCAAAGAGGGGTTTCACGGTTCTCCAACCTTTGTAATCCCTCCTGAGTTCCTCGATGTTCTCAGGGGTCAGCAGTTTTACATTTAGCTTCCACGTCCCCCTGCCTACCCCCTGGTCTTCCTGCAGGTGGCAGTCGGCCAGTAGGAGGCAGTGGTCAGAGAAGAACACCGGCGTTACGTCGGTGGACCTGACCGTGAAAGCTCGGGACACAAAAAAGAAGTCTATCCTGGAACGGACGGACCCGTCTGGCCGTGACCATGTGTTTCTACGCTGCGCGCCGTCTGCAGGGTTGCTGCAGACGTCGAGCAGCTTGGCGTCTTTTACCGTTTCCATCAGGAGTCTGGACGTAGCGTCTAGTTTGCTGTCGGCTTTGCTGGATCGTCCAGCCGCATCGATGATGCAGTTGAAGTCACCACCCAGGATGACCGGCTTGGAGGTGGCCAACAGCAGTGGGAGTTGCTGAAGAACTGCCAGCCGCTCACTTTTTACGGCCGGGGCGTACACATTAATAAGTCTGAGAGGGGTGCTTTTGTATTTCACGTCTGCTACGAGGAGGCGCCCGCCCACCACCTCCTTAACGTTGGAGATGGTGAAGTTGCCTCCCCGCAGCAGAATACCCAGGCCGGAGGAGCGGCAGTCGTTTCCTCCTGACCAGATGGATGGCCCGTGGGACCACCAGCTCGACCAGCGCCTGTAGTTGCTGAGGTGCGGAATTCCGCACTCCTGCAGGAACAGTAGGTCAGCTTTTACATTTGCCAAATAGTTGAGTGTGGCTACACACCGCGAAGTATCTTTGATGCTTCGCACATTTATGGATGCAATTTTTAAACCCATTATAAAAAGATAGATTTACCAGTCTCAAGAGTCCAGAGTCTATACAGTTGGCTGTTCCAGCTGTTGAATGTTCCCCAGCATGCCGGTGGTGTTCGCAAACTTTAGCACAGTTGCAGGGCTGAGAAAACTGTTCTGGTCCGTACTGGCCCCGTGATTTTGATGCAGATGCATTGGGGGGGGGTGTAGCCCTGGGGTTCGTCGTGGCAGTCAGTAGGTGTTGGGGTTACAGGCCGGTCTTCACCTGGGTTGTTGCTGCTCGTTGCTATCGGGGGTTGGTCTGTGACCTTGTTTTCTTCCCGGTCGGTGGTCTGGGGGGTCTGTGCCTTCCGTTCCACGTTGGTGCTTTGCCTCTTTATCTGAGGCCGATTCTTGTCCTGTTTTCCCTCATCGGATGAGGTGTCGGCACTAAGTGCGCCGGCTGAGAGGTGTCGCTTTTTGCCACTACCCCTCAGGGGGTTCTTCAGTTTGTTTTTTTGTTTCCTCTTACGTTTGTCCCTGTTCACGGTTTCCCAGGGCTCTTTATTCTTTGTCCCCTCCTCTTCCTCTTCCATTGAGTGTTCCTCATCAGATGGGGCTGGGGTTGGGTTGTCAGGAGGTGCTGGGGCCTCCTCTTTTTGTTGGGGGCCCTTCTGTTGCTTTTCCTCATTCTGAACCGTGGTGTCTTTTTCGGTGGAGGGTGTATGCACCTCCTCTCTGGTCGCCTTTTTAACTCCGCTGCTGATGATTTGAGCGTATGTCGCCCCGCGTTTCGGGCAGGCCCTGTAAAGATGGCCGGCCTCCCCACACAGGTTGCAGCACTTGTCTTCCTTGCAGTCCTTAGTCATGTGTCCCTCCTGCCTGCAGTTCTTGCAGAAGGTCACACTGCAGTTTGCGGCAACATGCCCCGTTTTGCCACAGGTGTGGCATACTCCTGGCTGTCCCACGTAGTAGAGGTAGCCACGATTTACTCCAATAGCGAAATTGGAGGGGGGATGCAGGATGGCTCCGTTGCTGTCCGTTCTTAGGGTCACCTTGACCTGGTGCTCACTTGTCCAGATGCCGAAGGTGTCTTTCACTTGCACGCTGTCACTTTTCAGCTCAGCGTACCTGGCGAGGAACGTGAGCACATCAGACACAGGGACGTGGGGGTTGTACGTGTGCAGTGTAACAACCCGGTTTCGCTGTGCCGGTAGCGTAAACAGAGGCTCCGCGGTCAGGATCGACAGGGGACTCTGGTTACCTTTTTCCTTGAAGACGTTCAAGAATTTGATGCACGCTGCGACGCTCTTGAAGGTGACATCAAAGAAACCATTCTTGGGGAAGTTTTGCAAGCAGAAGATCTCTGTTGCTTTAAACCCCCAACACTCGAGCAGCACCCTCTTCACGAAGTGTTTCCGGTCCAAAGGTGACTCTCCCTCCGTTTTCTTTACTGTGACTCGGACCGTGTTTCGCACTCCCCAGCCTGGTGGTCGTGATGCAGCTGCATCCATAGCTCGTACGTTGGGTGTGAAACTGTATCGGCGTTAGGCCTAAACCCGAGGTTTAGGCCAGCATGTAGATCCACCAATAGCAGCCAAGCTCCAAACATTTCCTCTTTAACGACTTCAATCCCTACGAGTTCGCCAATCCACAATCAACATCGAAATCCTCAGCTTCTCTCGATCAAATGTGACTACACTTGATCTTATCCAAAAGGCCGAGAAGCGATAGCCCATATTTTCCGGCAATGGCTCTTGTCCTCCTCGTCCACCGACATTCAGGTGCACCTTGCTGCGCTCGACTGCGCTTTGGAACTTTTAGTCTACGCTCACTGTTGGTCAAGAAACCTCCAGCTTGGCCGAGCACGGTGGAGTCTGTGCATGCAGAACCAGTAAAACACAACACGAAGACATCGTCTGGCAAGCCGTCCCCTGTCGTCACCAGATGAAATGGAGACGCTGTGAAGGCCAAGTGACACCCAACGGAGGGAGTCGAAGTAATCTCCACCTTTGCCGAACAAAGGGCAATCCGTGCAAGCAGCAAGTACTGGCGGAATCCAACAGAGGGCAATGTCTAGTCTCCCTGAGCTCCACCCTGGCGTGTTGGTCGTGGAGTCAGGAGAACTAAAAGAGACGCCGTGAAGGTATACCTACATCCAAACAGGATGCCGTTCAGTCTGTCGCCACACTATCCCGTTGTGCAGGATGAAGGGATGTGGTAACTGAAGTGAGGAGAAGGCAAGTCGGCATCCGAGGGTGAGGGTGAGTGGCCTGTAAATAGCAGCAGGAAATCTGTGCGGCATATCAGCTGAAAACGGAGCCTGGCTGCCGAAAGTCCTCGAGTCCATCGGCTCGCAGCATTAGTGCACGAAGCTCCCGCCAGCAGAAAAGCTAGCAATGCTTTGGAGCTTGAAATGCCTTAAATTGGTCAGGATGAAGCAACTGGACAACAAAGAAAAGGGGTAGGCAGGTTTTGCGGCATTTTCTGCTTTTATACATTTGCGCCCCAAAGCAGGGTGAAGGCACCATTCCTGGAAGCACTGCAAGACCAGGTTGATGCGTGGAGCGGACGGAGCCAGCCCCTGAACCATCTCCGAGTACTAAAAACCAATTTAACTTTCGGTCCCCAGATTGAGGACATATCAGATATTAAACTGATAAGAACAGATACTACACTTGATCTGAACCAACAGGCCGAGAAGCGATAGCCCATATTTTCCTGCAATGGCTCTTGTCCTCCTCGTCCACCGACATTCAGGTGCACCTTGCTGCGCTCGACTGCGCTTTGGAACTTTTAGTCTACGCTCACTGTTGGTCAAGAAACCTCCAGCTTGGCCGAGCACGGTGGAGTCTGTGCATGCAGAACCAGTAAAACACAACACGAAGACATCGTCTGGCAAGCCGTCCCCTATCGTCACCAGATGAAATGGAGACGCTGTGAAGGCCCAGTGACACCCAACGGAGGGAGTCGAAGTAATCTCCACCTTTGCCGAACAAAGGGCAATCAGTGCAAGCAGCAAGTACTGGCGGAATCCAACAGAGGGCAATGTCTAGTCTCCCTGAGCTCCACCCTGGCGTGTTGGTCGTGGAGTCAGGAGAACGAAAAGAGACGCCGTGAAGGTGTACCTACATCCAAACAGGATGCCGTTCAGTCTGTCGCCACACTTCCCCGTTGTGCAGGATGAAGGGATGTGGTAACTGAAGTGAGGAGAAGGCAAGTCGGCATCCGAGTGTGAAGGTGAGTGGCCTGTAAAAAGCAGCAGGAAATCTGTGTGGCATATCAGCTGAAAACGGAGCCTGGCTGCCGAAAGTCCTCGAGTCCATCGGCTCGCAGCATTAGTGCACGAAGCTCCCGCCAGCAGAAAAGCTAGCAATGCTTTGGAGCCTGAAAGGCCTTAAATTGGTCAGGATGAGACAACTGGACAAGAGAGAAAAGGGGAAGCCAGGTTTTGCGGCATTTTCTACTTTAATACATTTTGCGCCCCAAATTGGGGAGAGGGCACCATTCCTGGAAGCACTGCAAGACCAGGTTGATGCGTGGAGCGGAAGGAGCAAGCCCCTGAACCATCTCCGAGTCCTAAAACTCAATTTAATATTCGGTCCCCATATTGAGGAAATATCAGATATTAAACTGATAAGAACAGATACTACACTTGATCTGAGCCAAAAGGCCGAGAAGCGATAGCCCATATTTTCCGGCAATGGCTCTTGTCCTCCTCATCCACCGACATTCAGGTGCACCTTGCTGCGCTCGACTGTGCTTTGGAACTTTTAGTCTACGCTCACTGTTGGTCAAGAGACATCCAGCTTGGCCGAGCACGGTGGAGTCTGTGCATGCAGAACCAGTAAACACAACAGGAAGACATCGTCTGGCAAGCCGTCCCCTGTCGTCACCAGATGAAATGGAGACGCTGTGAAGGCCCAGTGACACCCAACAGAGGGAGTCGAAGTCATCTCCACCTTTGCCGAACAAAGGGCAATCCGTGCAAACAGCAAGTACTGGCGGAATCCAACAGAGGGCAATGTCTAGTCTCCCTGAGCTCCACCCTGGCGTGTTGGTCGTGGAGTCAGGAGAACTAAAAGAGACGCCGTGAAGGTATACCTACATCCAAACAGGATGCCGTTCAGTCTGTCGCAACAGTATCCCGTTGTGCAGGATGAAGGGATGTGGTAACTGAAGTGAGGAGAAGGCAAGTCGGCATCCGAGGGTGAGGGTGAGTGGCCTGTAAAAAGCAGCAGGAAATCTGTGCGGCATATCAGCTGAAAACGGAGCCTGGCTGCCGAAAGTCCTCGAGTCCATCGACTCGCAACATTAGTGCACGAAGCTCCCGCCAGCAGAAAAGCTAGCAATGCTTTGGAGCTTGAAATGCCTTAAATTGGTCAAGATGAGGCAACTGGACAACAGAGAAAAGGGGCAGGCAGGTTTTGCGGCATTTTCTGCTTTTATACATTTCCGCCCCAAAGCGGGGTGAAGGTACCATTCCTGGAAGCACTGCAAGACCAGGTTGATGCGTGGAGCGGAAGGAGCAAGCCCCTGAACCATCTCCGAGTCCTAAAAATCAATTTAATATTCGGTCTTCATATTGAGGACATATCAGATATTAAACTGATAAGAACAGATACTACACTTGATCTGAGCCAAAAGACCGAGAAGCGATAGCCCATATTTTCCGGCAATGGCTCTTGTCCTCCTCATCCACCGACATTCAGGTGCACCTTGCTGCGCTCGACTGTGCTTTGGAACTTTTAGTCTACGCTCACTGTTGGTCAAGAAACCTCCAGCTTGGCCGAGCACGGTGGAGTCTGTGCATGCAGAACCAGTAAAACACAACACGAAGACATCGTCTGGCAAGCCGTCCCCTGTCGTCACCAGATGAAATGGAGACGCTGTGAAGGCCCAGTGACACCCAACAGAGGGAGTCGAAGTCATCTCCACCTTTGCCGAACAAAGGGCAATCCGTGCAAGCAGCAAGTACTGGCGGAATCCAACAGAGGGCAATGTCTAGTCTCCCTGAGCTCCACCCTGGCGTGTTGGTCGTGGAGTCAGGAGAACGAAAAGAGATGCCGTGAAGGTGTACCTACATCCAAACAGGATGCCGTTCAGTCTGTCGCCACACTTCCCCGTTGTGCAGGATGAACGGATGTGGTAACTGAAGTGAGGAGAAGGCAAGTCGGCATCCGAGTGTGAAGGTGTGTGGCCTGTAAAAAGCAGCAGGAAACCTGTGTGGCATATCAGCTGAAAACGGAGCCTGGCTGCCGCAAGTCCGCGAGTCCATCGGCTCGCAACATTCGTGCACGAAGCTCCCGCAAGCAGAAAAGCTAGCAATGCTTTGGAGCCTGAAAGGCCTTAAATTGGTCAGGATGAAACAACTGGACAAAAGAGAAAAACGGAAGCCACGTTTTGCGACATTTTATGCTTTGAGCGCCCCAAAGCGGGGAGAGAGCACCATTCCTGGAAGCACGGCAAGACCAGGTTGATGCGTGGAGCGGAAGGAGCAAGCCCCTGAACCATCTCCGAGTCCTAAAAATCAATTTAATATTCGGTCCCCAGATTGAGGACATATCAGATATTAAACTGATAAGAACAGATACTACACTTGATCTGAGCCAAAAGGCCGAGAAGCGATAGCCCATATTTTCCGGCAATGGCTCTTGTCCTCCTCGTCCACCGACATTCAGGTGCACCTTGCTGCGCTCGACTGTGCTTTGGAACTTTTAGTCTACGCTCACTGTTGGACAAGAGACATCCAGCTTGGCCGAGCACGGTGGAGTCTGAGCATGCAGAACCAGTAAAACACAACAGGAAGACATCGTCTGGCAAGCCGTCACCTGTCGTCACCAGATGAAATGGAGACGCTGTGAAGGCCCAGTGACACCCAACGGAGGGAGTCGAAGTCATCTCCACCTTTGCCGAACAAAGGGCAATCCGTGCAAGCAGCAAGTACTGGCGGAATCCAACAGAGGGCAATGTCTAGTCTCCCTGAGCTCCACCCTGGCGTGTTGGTCGTGGAGTCAGGAGAACGAAAAGAGATGCCGTGAAGGTGTACCTACATCCAAACAGGATGCCGTTCAGTCTGTCGCCACACTTCCCCGTTGTGCAGGATGAAGGGATGTGGTAACTGAAGTGAGGAGAAGGCAAGTCGGCACCCGAGTGTGAAGGTGAGTGGCCTGTAAAAAGCAGCAGGAAATCTGTGTGGCATATCAGCTGAAAACGGAGCCTGGCTGCCGCAAGTCCGCGAGTCCATCGGCTCGCAACATTCGTGCACGAAGCTCCCGCCAGCAGAAAAGCTAGCAATGCTTTGGAGCCTGAAAGGCCTTAAATTGGTCAGGATGAGACAACTGGACAAGAGAGAAAAACGGAAGCCACGTTTTGCGGCATTTTATGCTTTGAGCGCCCCAAAGCGGGGAGAGAACACCATTCCTGGAAGCACGGCAAGACCAGGTTGATGCGTGGAGCGGAAAGAGCAAGCCCCTGAACCATCTCCGAGTCCTAAAAATCAATTTAATATTCGGTCCCCAGATTAAGGACATATCAGATATTAAACTGATAAGAACAGATACTACACTTGATCTGAGCCAAAAGGCCGAGAAGCGATAGCCCATATTTTCCGGCAATGGCTCTTGTCCTCCTCGTCCACCGACATTCAGGTGCACCTTGCTGCGCTCGACTGTGCTTTGGAACTTTTAGTCTACGCTCACTGTTGGACAAGAGACATCCAGCTTGGCCGAGCACGGTGGAGTCTGAGCATGCAGAACCAGTAAAACACAACAGGAAGACATCGTCTGGCAAGCCGTCCCCTGTCGTCACCAGATGAAATGGAGACGCTGTGAAGGCCCAGTGACACCCAACAGAGGGAGTCGAAGTCATCTCCACCTTTGCCGAACAAAGAGCAATCCGTGGAATCAGCAAGTACTGGCGGAATCCAACAGAGGGCAATGTCTAGTCTCCCTGAGCTCCACCCTGGCGTGTTGGTCGTGGAGCCAGGAGAACTAAAAGAGTCGCCGTGAAGGTATACCTACATCCAAACAGGATGCCGTTCAGTCTGTCGCAACAGTATCCCGTTGTGCAGGATGAAGGGATGTGGTAACTGAAGTGAGGAGAAGGCAAGTCGGCATCCGAGGGTGAGGGTGAGTGGCCTGTAAAAAGCAGCAGGAAATCTGTGCGGCATATCAGCTGAAAACGGAGCCTGGCTGCCGAAAGTCCTCGAGTCCATCGACTCGCAACATTAGTGCACGAAGCTCCCGCCAGCAGAAAAGCTAGCAATGCTTTGGAGCTTGAAATGCCTTAAATTGGTCAAGATGAGGCAACTGGACAACAGAGAAAAGGGGTAGGTAGGTTTTGCGGCATTTTCTGCTTTTATACATTTCCGCCCCAAAGCGGGGTGAAGGCACCATTCCTGGAAGCACTGCAAGCCCAGGTTGATGCGTGGAGCGGAAGGAGCAAGCCCCTGAACCATCTCCGGGTCCTAAAAATCAATTGAATATTCGGTCTCCATATTGAGGACATATCAGATATTAAACTGATAAGAACAGATACTACACGTGATCTGAGCCAAAAGGCCGAGAAGCGATAGCCCATATTTTCCGGAAATGGCTCTTGTCCTCCTCATCCACCGACATTCACGTGCACCTTGCTGCGCTCGACTGTGCTTTGGAACTTTTAGTCTACGCTCACTGTTGGTCAAGAAACCTCCAGCTTGGCCGAGCACGGTGGAGTCTGTGCATGCAGAACCAGTAAAACACAACACGAAGACATCGTCTGGCAAGCCGTCCCCTGTCGTCACCAGATGAAATGGAGACGCTGTGAAGGCCAGTGACACCCAACGGAGGGAGTGGAAGAAATCTCCACCTTTGCCGAACAAAGGACAATCCGTGCAAGCAGCAAGTACTGGCGGTATCCAACAGGGGGCAATGTCTAGTCTCCCTGAGCTCCACCCTAGCGTGTTGGTCGTGGAGTCAGGAGAAAGAAAAGAGACGCCGTGAAGGTATACCTACATCCAAACAGGATGCCGTTCAGTCTGTCGCCACACTTCCCCGTTGTGCAGGATGAAGGGATGTGGTAACTGAAGTGAGGAGTAGGCAAGTCGGCATCCGAGTGTGAAGGTGAGTGGCCTGTAAAAAGCAGCAGGAAATCTGTGTGGCATATCAGCTGAAAACGGAGCCTGGCTGCCGCAAGTCCGCGAGTCCATCGGCTCGCAACATTCGTGCACGAAGCTCCCGCCAGCAGAAAAGCTAGCAATGCTTTGGAGCCTGAAAGGCCTTAAATTGGTCAGGATGAGACAACTGGACAAGAGAGAAAAGGGGAAGCCAGGTTTTGCGGCATTTTCTGCTTTTATACATTTTGCGCCCCAAAGCGGGGAGAGGGCACCATTCCTGGAAGCACTGCAAGACAAGGTTGATGCGTGGAGCGGAAGGAGCAAGCCCCTGAACCATCTCCGAATCCTAAAAATCAATTTAATATTCGGTCCCCAGATTGAGGACATAACAGATATCAAACTGATAAGAACAGATACTACACTTGATCTGAGCCAAAAGGCCGAGAAGCGATAACCCATATTTTCCGGCAATGGCTCTTGTCCTCCTCATCCACCGACATTCAGGTGCACCTTACTGCGCTCGACTGTGCTTTGGAACTTTTAGTCTACGCTCACTGTTGGTCAAGAGACATCCAGCTTGGCCGAGCACGGTGGAGTCTGTGCATGCAGAACCAGTAAACACAACACGAAGACATCGTCTGGCAAGCCGTCCCCTGTCGTCACCAGATGAAATGGAGACGCTGTGAAGGCCCAGTGACACCCAACGGAGGGAGTCGAAGTCATCTCCACCTTTGCCGAACAAAGGGCAATCCGTGCAAGCAGCAAGTACTGGCGGAATCCAACAGAGGGCAATGTCTAGTCTCCCTGAGCTCCACCCTGGCGTGTTGGTCGTGGAGTCAGGAGAACGAAAAGAGACGCCGTGAAGGTGTACCTACATCCAAACAGGATGCCGTTCAGTCTGTCGCCACACTTCCCCGTTGTGCAGGATGAAGGGATGTGGTAACTGAAGTGAGGAGAAGGCAAGTCGGCATCCGAGGGTGAGGGTGAATGGCCTGTAAAAAGCAGCAGGAAATCTGTGTGGCATATCAGCTGAAAACGGAGCCTGGCTGCCGCAAGTCCGCGAGTCCATCGGCTCGCAACATTCGTGCACGAAGCTCCCGCCAGCAGAAAAGCTAGCAATGCTTTGGAGCCTGAAAGGCCTTAAATTGGTCAGGATGAAACAACTGGACAAGGGAGAAAAACGGAAGCCACGTTTTGCGGCATTTTATGCTTTTAGCGCCCCAAAGCGGGGAGAGAGCACCATTCCTGGAAGCACAGCAAGACCAGGTTGATGCGTGGAGCGGATGGAACAAGCCCCTGAACCATCTCCGAGTCCTAAAAATCAATTTAACATTCGGTCCCCAGATTGAGGACATATCAGATATTAAACTGATAAGAACAGATACTACACTTGATCTGAGCCAAAAGGCCGAGAAGCGATAACCCATATTTTCCGGCAATGGCTCGTGTCCTCCTCATCCACCAACATTCAGGTGCACCTTGCTGCGCTCGACTGTGCTTTGGAACTTTTAGTCTACGCTCACTGTTGGTCAAGAGACATCCAGCTTGGCCGAGCACGGTGGAGTCTGTGCATGCAGAACCAGTAAACACAACACGAAGACATCGTCTGGCAAGCCGTCCCCTGTCGTCACCAGATGGAATGGAGACGCTGTGAAGGCCCAGTGACACCCAACAGAGGGAGTCGAAGTCATCTCCACCTTTGCCGAACAAAGGGCAATCCGTGCAAACAGCAAGTACTGGCGGAATCCAACAGAGGGCAATGTCTAGTCTCCCTGAGCTCCACCCTGGCGTGTTGGTCGTGGAGTCAGGAGAACGAAAAGAGACGCCGTGAAGGTATACCTACATCCAAACAGGATGCCGTTCAGTCTGTCGCAACAGTATCCCGTTGTGCAGGATGAAGGGATGTGGTAACTGAAGTGAGGAGAAGGCAAGTCGGCATCCGAGGGTGAGGGTGAGTGGCCTGTAAAAAGCAGCAGGAAATCTGTGCGGCATATCAGCTGAAAACGGAGCCTGGCTGCCGAAAGTCCTCGAGTCCTTCGACTCGCAACATTCGTGCACGAAGCTCCCGCCAGCAGAAAAGCTAGCAATGCTTTGGAGCCTGAAAGGCCTTAAATTGGTCAGGATGAAACAACTGGACAAGAGAGAAAAACGGAAGCCACGTTTTGCGGCATTTTATGCTTTTAGCGCCCCAAAGCGGGGAGAGGGCAACATTCCTGGAAGCACGGCAAGGCCAGGTTGATGCGTGGAGCGGATGGAGCAAGCCCCTGAACCATCTCCGAGTCCTAAAAATCAATTTAACATTCGGTCCCCAGATTGAGGGCATATCAGATATTAAACTGATAAGAACAGATACTACACTTGATCTGAGCCAAAAGGCCGAGAAGCGATAACCCATATTTTCCGGCAATGGCTCGTGTCCTCCTCATCCACCGAAATTCAGGTGCACCTTGCTGCGCTGGACTGTGCTTTGGAACTTTTAGTCTACGCTCACTGTTGGTCAAGAGACATCCAGCTTGGCCGAGCACGGTGGAGTCTGTGCATGCAGAACCAGTAAACACAACACGAACACATCGTCTGGCAAGCCGTCCCCTGTCGTCACCAGATGAAATGGAGACGCTGTGAAGGCCCAGTGACACCCAACGGAGGGAGTCGAAGTCATCTCCACCTTTGCCGAACAAAGGGCAATCCGTGCAAGCAGCAAGCACTGGCGGAATCCAACAGAGGGCAATGTCTAGTCTCCCTGAGCTCCACCCTGGCGTGTTGGTCGTGGAGTCAGGAGAACGAAAAGAGACGCCGTGAAGGTGTACCTACATCCAAACAGGATGCCGTTCAGTCTGTCGCCACACTTCGCCGTTGTGCAGGATGAAGGGATGTGGTAACTGAAGTGAGGAGAAGGCAAGTCGGCATCCGAGGGTGAGGGTGAGTGGCCTGTAAAAAGCAGCAGGAAATCTGTGTGGCATATCAGCTGAAAACGGAGCCTGGCTGCCGCAAGTCCGCGAGTCCATCGGCTCGCAACATTCGTGCACGAAGCTCCCGCCAGCAAAAAAGCTAGCAATGCTTTGGAGCTTGAAATGCCTTAAATTGGTCAAGATGAGGCAACTGGACAACAGAGAAAAGGGGTAGGCAGGTTTTGCGGCATTTTCTGCTTTTATACATTTCCGCCCCAAAGCGGGGTGAAGGCACCATTCCTGGAAGCACTGAAAGACCAGGTTGATGCGTGGAGCGGAAGGAGCAAGCCCCTGAACCATCTCCGAGTCCTAAAAATCAATTTAATATTCGGTCTCCATATTGAGAACTTATCAGATATTAAACTGATAAGAACAGATACTACACTTGATCTGAGCCAAAAGGCCGAGAAGCGATAGCCCATATTTTCCGGCAATGGCTCTTGTCCTCCTCATCCACCGACATTCAGGTGCACCTTGCTGCGCTCGACTGTGCTTTGGAACTTTTAGTCTACGCTCACTGTTGGTCAAGAAACCTCCAGCTTGGCCGAGCACGGTGGAGTCTGTGCATGCAGAACCAGTAAAACACAACACGAAGACATCGTCTGGCAAGCCGTCCCCTGTCGTCACCAGATGAAATGGAGACGCTGTGAAGGCCAGTGACACCCAACGGAGGGAGTGGAAGAAATCTCCACCTTTGCCGAAAAAAGGACAATCCGTGCAAGCAGCAAGTACTGGCGGTATCCAACAGGGGGCAATGTCTAGTCTCCCTGAGCTCCACCCTAGCGTGTTGGTCGTGGAGTCAGGAGAACGAAAAGAGACGCCGTGAAGGTATACCTACATCCAAAGAGAATGCCGTTCAGTCTGTCGCCACACTTCCCCGTTGTGCAGGATGAAGGGATGTGGTAACTGAAGTGAGGAGAAGGCAAGTCGGCATCCGAGTGTGAAGGTGAGTGGCCTGTAAAGAGCAGCAGGAAATCTGTGTGGCATATCAGCTGAAAACGGAGCCTGGCTGCCGCAAGTCCGCGAGTCCATCGGCTCACAACATTCGTGCACGGAGCTCCCGACAGCAGAAAAGCTAGCAATGCTTTGGAGCCTGAAAAGCCTTAAATTGGTCAGGATGAGACAACTGGACAAGAGAGAAAAGGGTAAGCCAGGTTTTGCGGCATTTTCTGCTTTTATACATTTGGCGCCCCAAAGCGGGGAGAGGGCACCATTCCTGGAAGCACTGCAAGACCAGGTTGATGCGTGGAGCGGAAGGAGCAAGCCCCTGAACCATCTCCGAGTCCTAAAAATCAATTTAATATTCGGTCCCCAGATTGAGGACATATCAGATATTAAACTGATAAGAACAGATACTACACTTGATCTGAGCCAAAAGGCCGAGAAGCGATAGCCCATATTTTCCGGCAATGGCTCTTGTCCTCCTCGTCCACCGACATTCAGGTGCACCTTGCTGCGCTCGACTGTGCTTTGGAACTTTTAGTCTACGCTCACTGTTGGACAAGAGACATCCAGCTTGGCCGAGCACGGTGGAGTCTGAGCATGCAGAACCAGTAAAACACAACAGGAAGACATCGTCTGGCAAGCCGTCCCCTGTCGTCACCAGATGAAATGGAGACGCTGTGAAGGCCCAGTGACACCCAACAGAGGGAGTCGAAGTCATCTCCACCTTTGCCGAACAAAGGGCAATCCGTGCAAACAGCAAGTACTGGCGGAATCCAACAGAGGGCAATGTCTAGTCTCCCTGAGCTCCACCCTGGCGTGTTGGTCGTGGAGTCAGGAGTACTAAAAGAGTCGCCGTGAAGGTATACCTACATCCAAACAGGATGCCGTTCAGTCTGTCGCAACAGTATCCCGTTGTGCAGGATGAAGGGATGTGGTAACTGAAGTGAGGAGAAGGCAAGTCGGCATCCGAGTGTGAAGGTGAGTGGCCTGTAAAAAGCAGCAGGAAATCTGTGTGGCATATCAGCTGAAAACGGAGCCTGGCTGCCGCAAGTCCGCGAGTCCATCGGCTCACAACATTCGTGCACGAAGCTCCCGCCAGCAGAAAAGCTAGCAATGCTTTGGAGCCTGAAAGGCCTTAAATTGGTCAGGATGAGATAACTGGACAAGAGAGAAAAGGGGAAGGCAGGTTTTGCGGCATTTTCTGCTTTTATACGTTTTGCACCCCAAAGCGGGGAGAGGGCACCATTCCTGGAAGCACTGCAAGACCAGGTTGATGCGTGGAGCGGAAGGAGCAAGCCCCTGAACCATCTCCGAGTCCTAAAAATCAATTTAATATTCGGTCCCCAGATTGAGGACATATCAGATATTAAACTGATAAGAACAGATTTTTTTTTTTTTTTTTTTTTTTCAAAAAAATATACTTTATTCATAAAAATTTATCATGAGCATTACAGAAACCTTTCAAATTGTCTTGACTGTACATTTCCGGCAGGGTTACATGTTGCCTTGACTTTCTTTCATTCAATTTTGATATTGTCATACACATATCACTCTTTACATTACAATTCCTTCTTAAATATTTACATTGTCATGTTTGTTTTATACATTGGAGTGTTGGTTGCCCAGACCGAGGGGCTTTACACTGTTACGCGCCCCTCGGTGTACATTTGCTGGAAAGACTTTACACAGTGGTCTTTCCCCATTGCGCCTTGGCGGCAGCTGCCCCAAGCTTGAGTGCTTCCCTCAGCACGTAGTCCTGGACCTTGGAATGTGCCAGTCTGCAACACTCGGTCGAGGACAATTCTTTGCACTGGAAGATCAGCAAGTTTCGGGCAGACCAAAGAGCGTCTTTTACCGAGTTGATGACCTTCCAGCAGCAGTTGATATTTGTCTCGGTGTGTGTCCCTGGAAACAGTCCGTAGAGCACAGAGTCCTGTGTCACAGATCTGTTTGGGATAAACCTTGACAAATACCACTGCATCTCTCTCCAGACCTTCTTTGCAAAGGCACATTCCACAAGGAGGTGTGTGACCGTCTCATTTCCCCCACAGCCACTCCGAGGGCAGCGTGCATTGGTGCAGAGCCTTCGGGTGTGCATGAAGAATCTGACAGGGAGGGCCCTTCTCACCACCAGCCAAGCTAGGTCTTGGTGCTTGTTTGAAAGTTCTGGTGATGAGGCGTTCTGCCAGATGACTCTGGCAGTCTGCTCAGGGAACCATCCAACGTCCTCCACGGTCTCCTTTTCCCTGAGGGCCTCGAGGACATTACGTGCTGACCACTGCTTCATTGCCTTGTGGTCAAAGGTGTTTTCCTTCAAAAACTTTTCCACAAAGGACAGGTGGTACGGTACGGTCCAACTACTTGGAGCGTTCCGCGGCAATGAGGCCAGGCCCATCCTTCGCAACACCGGGGACAGGTAGAACCTCAGTATGTAGTGACACTTGGTGTTTGCATACTGGGGGTCCACGCACAGCTTGATGCAGCTGGACACAAAGGTGGCCAACAGGATGAGGGAGGCGTTGGGTACGTTCCGCGCTCCCTTCTCCAGAGGTTTGTACATGGTGTCCCTTCGGACACGGTCCATCTTGGATTGCCAGATAAATTTGAAGATGGCCCGGGTGACTGCTGTGGCGTAGGGTCGGGTTATGGGCCAGACCTGCGCCACGTACAGTAGCACCGAGAGTACCTCACACCTGATGACCAGGGTTTTGCCCGCAATGGAGAGGGAGCGTTGCTCCCACCAGCCCAGTTTCTGTCTTACCTTTCCTATGCGCTCCTCCCAGTTTTTGGTGCACGCCCCAGCAGCTCCGAACCATATCCCCAGCACCTTCAGGTAATCTGACCTGACAGTGAAGGGGACAAAGGACCGGTCGGCCCCGTTCCCAAAGAACATGGCCTCGCTCTTGCCCCGGTTTACCTTGGCTCCAGAGGCCAGTTCAAACTGGTCGCAAGTGGTCAAGAGCCTGCGTACAGACGCAGGATCCGAGCAGAAGACGGCAACGTCGTCCATGTACAGGGAGGCCTTGACTTGCATGCCTCCACTGCCTGGGATCGTCACTCCTCTTATGCCCGGATCCCTCCTGATGGACTCGGCAAAAGGTTCTATGCAGCACACAAAAAGGGCAGAGGAGAGAGGGCAGCCCTGCCTGACTCCAGATCTGATCTGGAACTTTTCTGATTCCCACCCATTGATTGAGACTGCGCTATAGATGTTTGTGTAGAGCAGTTTGATCCAATTGCGAATTCCCTCCCCAAACACCATTTTGGAGAGCACATCCATCATGTAGGTGTGCGATATTCTGTCAAAAGCCTTCTCCTGGTCAAGGCTGATGAGGCAAGTGTCCACCCCCCTGTCCTGCACGTAGGCGATCGTATCCCTGAGTAGCGCGAAGCTATCAGAGATCTTCCTGCCGGGTACAGCACAGGTCTGGTCAGGGTGGATCACCGACTCCAGAGCAGACCTGACCCGATTGGCGATGACCTTTGCTAGAATTTTGTAGTCCACATTCAACAGTGAAATGGGTCGCCAATTTCGAATTTCTTCCCTTTCCCCCTTCTGCTTGTAGATTAGGGTGATGATGCCTTTCCTCATGGACTCTGACATGCTGCCTTCCAGAAGCATACTCTCGTACACTTCCAGCAGGTCTGGGCCCATCCAGTCCCACAGAGCCGAATACAACTCAACCGGTAAGCCGTCGCTTCCGGGAGTTCTACTCGTCTCGAAGGACTTGGCGGCCTTTGTCAGCTCGTCCAGAGTTAGTGGTTTGTCCAGGTTTTCCAGCTCGCTGTCGCCTATGACCTCCGTGATAGTCGACAGGAAGGTCTGGGAAACAGTGCTATCTGTTGGCTTCAGGTCATACAGTCCGGCATAAAAGGATTGGCTGATCCTCAGGATGTCAGACTGCGATGACTTTTCAGAGCCATCTTCTTCCTTCAGGCTGCTGATCACAGAGGTGTCTCTGTGCACCTTTTGGAAGAAGAAGCGTGAGCACTTTTCGTCCTGCTCCACGGAGCGGACTCCGGAACGGAAGATAACCTTGGAGGCCTCCGAGGTGTAGAGCGAGGCTTGCTGGCTCTTCACCTCTTGGAGATCCTCCTTGACATCCACCCCCATCGACTGCAGCTGGAGCAAATTTTGCATACTTTTCTGGAGCCTGGACATGACCCCTCGTCTCTCTCTCACCTTTTGAACGCCCTTGAGGATGAAAAACCTCTTGATATTCCCCTTGATTGCTTCCCACCAGAGATGTGGGGCCTCAAAGAGGGGTTTCACGGTTCTCCAACCTTTGTAATCCCTCCTGAGTTCCTCGATGTTCTCAGGGGTCAGCAGTTTTACATTTAGCTTCCACGTCCCCCTGCCTACCCCCTGGTCTTCCTGCAGGTGGCAGTCGGCCAGTAGGAGGCAGTGGTCAGAGAAGAACACCGGCGTTACGTCGGTGGACCTGACCGTGAAAGCTCGGGACACAAAAAAGAAGTCTATCCTGGAGCGGACGGACCCGTCTGGCCGTGACCATGTGTATCTACGCTGCGCGCCGTCTGCAGGGTTGCTGCAGACGTCGAGCAGCTTGGCGTCTTTTACCGTTTCCATCAGGAGTCTGGACGTAGCGTCTAGTTTGCTATCGGCTTTGCTGGATCGTCCAGCCGCATCGATGATGCAGTTGAAGTCACCACCAAGGATGACCGGCTTGGAGGTGGCCAACAGCAGTGGGAGTTGCTGAAGGACTGCCAGCCGCTCACTTTTTACGGCCGGGGCGTACACATTAATAAGTCTGAGAGGGGTGTTTTTGTATTTCACGTCTGCTACGAGGAGGTGCCCGCCCACCACCTCCTTAACGTCGGAGATGGTGAAGTTGCCTCCCCGCAGCAGAATACCCAGGCCGGAGGAACGGCAGTCGTTTCCTCCTGACCAGATGGATGGCCCGTGGGACCACCAGCTCGACCAGCGCCTGTAGTTGCTGAGGTGCGGAATTCCGCACTCCTGCAGGAACAGTAGGTCAGCTTTTACATTTGCCAAATAGTTGAGTGTGGCTACACACCGCGAAGTATCTTTGATGCTTCGCACATTTATGGATGCAATTTTTAAACCCATTATAAAAAAGGTAGATTTACCAGTCTCAAGAGTCTAGAGTCTATACAGTTGGCTGTTCCAGCTGTTCGATGTTCCCCAGCATGCCGGTGGTGCTCGCAAACTTTAGCACAGTTGCAGGGCTGAGAAAGCTGTTCTGGTCCGTACTGGCCCCGTGATTTTGATGCAGATGCATTGGGGGGGTGATGTAGCCCTGGCGTTCGTCATGGCAGTCAGTAGGTGTTGGGGTTGCAGGCCGGTCTTCACCTGGGTTGTTGCTGCTCGTTACAATCGGGGGTTGGTCTGTGACCTTGTTTCCTTCCCGGTCGGTGGTCTGGGGGGGTCTGTGCCTTCCGTTCTACGTTGGTGCTTTGCCTCTTTATTTGAGGCCGATTCTTGTCCTGTTTTCCCTCATCGGATGAGGTGTCGGCGCTAAGTGCGCCGGCTGAGAGGTGTCGCTTTTTGCCACTACAACCTCGGGGGGTTCTTCAGTTTGTTTTTTTGTTTCCGCTTTCGTTTGTCCCTGTTCACTGTTTCCCAGGGCTCTTTATTCTTTGTCCCATCCTCTTCCTCTTCCATTGAGTGTTCCTCATCAGATGGGGCTGGGGTTGGGTTGTCAGGAGGTGCTGGGGCCTCTTCTTTTTGTTGGGGGCCCTTTTGTTGCTTTTTCTCATTCTGAGCCGTGGTGTCTTTTTCGGTGGAGGGTGTATGCACCTCCTCTCTGGTCGCCTTTTTAACTCCGCTGCTGATGATTTCAGCGTATGTTGCCCCGCGTTTCGGGCAGGCCCTGTAAAGATGGCCGGCCTCCCCACACAGGTTGCAGCACTTGTCTTCTTTGCAGTCCTTAGTCATGTGTCCCTCCTGCCTGCAGTTCTTGCAGAAGGTCACACTGCAGTTTGCGGCAACGTGCCCCGTTTTGCCACAGGTGTGGCATACTCGTGGTTGTCCCACGTAGTAGAGGTAGCCACGATTTACTCCAATAGCGAAATTGGAGGGGGGATGCAGGATGGCTCCGTTGCTGTCCGTTCTTAGGGTCACCTTGACCTGGTGCTCACTTGTCCAGATGCCGAAGGTGTCTTTCACTTGCACGCTGTCACTTTTCAGCTCAGCGTACCTGGCGAGGAACGTGAGCACATCAGATACAGGGACGTGGGGGTTGTACGTGTGCAGTGTAACAACCCGATTTCGCTGTGCCGGTAGCGTAAACAGAGGTTCCGCAGTCAGGATCGACAAGGGACTCTGGTTACCTTTTTCCTTGAAGACGTTCAAGAATTTGATGCACGCTGCGACGCTCTTGAAGGTGACATCAAAGAAACCATTCTTGGGGAAGTTTTGCAAGCAGAAGATCTCTGTTGCTTTAAACCCACAGCACTCGAGCAGCACCTTCTTCACGAAGTGTTTCCGGTCCAAAGGTGACTCTCCATCCGTTTTCTTCACTGTGACTCGGACAGTGTTTCGCACGCCCCAGCCTGGTGGTCGGGATGCAGCTGCATCCATAGCTCGTACGTTGGGTGTGAAACTGTATCGGCGTTAGGCCTAAACCCGAGGTTTAGGCCAGCATGTAGATCCACCAATAGCAGCCAAGCTCCAAACGTTTCTTCTTTGGCGAGTTCAATCCCTCCGAGTTCTCCAATCCACGATCGTCATCGAAATCCTCAGCTTCCTTCGATCAAATGAGACTACACTTGATCTTAGCCAAAAGGCCGAGAAGCGATAGCCCATATTTTCCGGCAATGGCTCTTGTCCTCCTCGTCCACCGACATTCATGTGCACCTTGCTGCGCTCGACTGTGCTTTGGAACTTTTAGTCTACGCTCACTGTTGGTCAAGAGACATCCAGCTTGGCCGAGCACGGTGGAGTCTGAGCATGCAGAAACAGTAAAACACAACAGGAAGACATCGTCTGGCAAGCCGTCACCTGTCGTCACCAGATGAAATCGAGACGCTGTGAAGGCCCAGTTACACCCAACGGAGAGAGTCGAAGAAATCTCCACCTTTGCCGAACAAAGGACAATCCGTGCAAGCAGCAAGTACTGGCGGTATCCAACAGGGGGCAATGTCTAGTCTCCCTGAGCTCGACCCTAGCGTGTTGGTCGTGGAGTCAGGAGAACGAAAAGAGACGCCGTGAAGGTATACCTACATCAAAAGAGAATGCCGTTCAGTCTGTCGCCACACTTCCCCGTTGTGCAGGATGACGGGATGTGGTAACTGAAGTGAGGAGAAGGCAAGTCGGCATCCGAGGGTGAGGGTGAGTGGCCTGTAAAAAGCAGCAGGAAATCTGTGCGGCATATCAGCTGAAAACGGAGCCTGGCTGCCGCAAGTCCGCGAGTCCATCGGCTCGCAACATTAGTGCACGAAGCTCCCGCCAGCAAAAAAGCTAGCAATGCTTTGGAGCTTGAAATGCCTTAAATTGGTCAAGATGAGGCAACTGGACAACAGAGAAAAGGGGTAGGCAGGTTTTGCGGCATTTTCTGCTTTTATACATTTCCGCCCCAAAGCGGGCTGAAGGCACCATACCTGGAAGCACTGCAAGACCAGGTTGATGCGTGGAGCGGAAGGAGCAAGCCCCTGAACCATCTCCGAGTCCTAAAAATCAATTTAATATTCGGTCTCCATATTGAGGACATATCAGATATTAAACTGATAAGAACAGATACTACACTTGATCTGAACCAAAAGGCCGAGAAGCGATAGCCCATATTTTCCGGCAATGGCTCTTGTACTCCTCGTCCACCGACATTCAGGTGCACCTTGCTGCGCTCGACTGTGCTTTGGAACTTTTAGTCTACGCTCACTGTTGGTCAAGAAACCTCCAGCTTGGCCGAGCACGGTGGAGTCTGTGCATGCAGAACCAGTAAAACACAACACGAAGACATCGTCTGGCAAGCCGTCCCCTGTCGTCACCAGATGAAATGGAGACGCTGTGAAGGCCAGTGACACCCAACGGAGGGAGTGGAAGAAATCTCCACCTTTGCCGAAAAAAGGACAATCCGTGCAAGCAGCAAGTACTGGCGGTATCCAACAGGGGGCAATGTCTAGTCTCCCTGAGCTCCACCCTAGCGTGTTGGTCGTGGAGTCAGGAGAACGAAAAGAGACGCCGTGAAGGTATACCTACATCCAAAGAGAATGCCGTTCAGTCTGTCGCCACACTTCCCCGTTGTGCAGGATGAAGGGATGTGGTAACTGAAGTGAGGAGAAGGCAAGTCGGCATCCGAGTGTGAAGGTGAGTGGCCTGTAAAGAGCAGCAGGAAATCTGTGTGACATATCAGCTGAAAACGGAGCCTGGCTGCCGCAAGTCCGCGAGTCCATCGGCTCACAACATTCGTGCACGGAGCTCCCGACAGCAGAAAAGCTAGCAATGCTTTGGAGCCTGAAAGGCCTTAAATTGGTCAGGATGAGACAACTGGACAAGAGAGAAATGGGTAAGCCAGGTTTTGCGGCATTTTCTGCTTTTATACATTTGGCGCCCCAAAGCGGGGAGAGGGCACCATTCCTGGAAGCACTGCAAGACCAGGTTGATGCGTGGAGCGGAAGGAGCAAGCCCCTGAACCATCTCCGAGTCCTAAAAATCAATTTAATATTCGGTCCTCAGATTGAGGACATATCAGATATTAAACTGATAAGAACAGATACTACACTTGATCTGAGCCAAAAGGCCGAAAAGCGATAGCCCATATTTTCCGGCAATGGCTCTTGTCCTCCTCTTCCACCGACATTCAGGTGCACCTTGCTGCGCTCGACTGTGCTTTGGAACTTTTAGTCTACGCTCACTGTTGGTCAAGAAACCTCCAGCTTGGCCGAGCACGGTGGAGTCTGTGCATGCAGAACCAGTAAAACACAACACGAAGACATCATCTGGCAAGCCGTCCCCTGACGTCACCAGATGAAATGGAGACGCTGTGAAGGCCCAGTGACACCCAACAGAGGGAGTCGAAGTCATCTCCACCTTTGCCGAACAAAGGGCAATCCGTGCAAACAGCAACTACTGGCGGAATCCAACAGAGGGCAATGTCTAGTCTCCCTGAGCTCCACCCTGGCGTGTTGGTCGTGGAGTCAGGAGAACGAAAAGAGACGCCGTGAAGGTATACCTACATCCAAAGAGAATGCCGTTCAGTCTGTCGCCACACTTCCCCGTTGTGCAGGATGACGGGATGTGGTAACTGAAGTGAGGAGAAGGCAAGTCGGCATCCGAGGGTGAGGGTGAGTGGCCTGTAAAAAGCAGCAGGAAATCTGTGCGGCATATCAGCTGAAAACGGAGCCTGGCTGCCGCAAGTCCGCGAGTCCATCGGCTCGCAACATTAGTGCACGAAGCTCCCGCCAGCAAAAAAGCTAGCAATGCTTTGGAGCTTGAAATGCCTTAAATTGGTCAAGATGAGGCAACTGGACAACAGAGAAAAGGGGTAGGCAGGTTTTGCGGCATTTTCTGCTTTTATACATTTCCGCCCCAAAGCGGGCTGAAGGCACCATACCTGGAAGCACTGCAAGACCAGGTTGATGCGTGGAGCGGAAGGAGCAAGCCCCTGAACCATCTCCGAGTCCTAAAAATCAATTTAATATTCGGTCTCCATATTGAGGACATATCAGATATTAAACTGATAAGAACAGATACTACACTTGATCTGAACCAAAAGGCCGAGAAGCGATAGCCCATATTTTCCGGCAATGGCTCTTGTCCTCCTCGTCCACCGACATTCAGGTGCACCTTGCTGCGCTCGACTGTGCTTTGGAACTTTTAGTCTACGCTCACTGTTGGTCAAGAAACCTCCAGCTTGGCCGAGCACGGTGGAGTCTGTGCATGCAGAACCAGTAAAACACAACACGAAGACATCGTCTGGCAAGCCGTCCCCTGTCGTCACCAGATGAAATGGAGACGCTGTGAAGGCCAGTGACACCCAACGGAGGGAGTGGAAGAAATCTCCACCTTTGCCGAAAAAAGGACAATCCGTGCAAGCAGCAAGTACTGGCGGTATCCAACAGGGGGCAATGTCTAGTCTCCCTGAGCTCCACCCTAGCGTGTTGGTCGTGGAGTCAGGAGAACGAAAAGAGACGCCGTGAAGGTATACCTACATCCAAAGAGAATGCCGTTCAGTCTGTCGCCACACTTCCCCGTTGTGCAGGATGAAGGGATGTGGTAACTGAAGTGAGGAGAAGGCAAGTCGGCATCCGAGTGTGAAGGTGAGTGGCCTGTAAAGAGCAGCAGGAAATCTGTGTGACATATCAGCTGAAAACGGAGCCTGGCTGCCGCAAGTCCGCGAGTCCATCGGCTCACAACATTCGTGCACGGAGCTCCCGACAGCAGAAAAGCTAGCAATGCTTTGGAGCCTGAAAGGCCTTAAATTGGTCAGGATGAGACAACTGGACAAGAGAGAAATGGGTAAGCCAGGTTTTGCGGCATTTTCTGCTTTTATACATTTGGCGCCCCAAAGCGGGGAGAGGGCACCATTCCTGGAAGCACTGCAAGACCAGGTTGATGCGTGGAGCGGAAGGAGCAAGTTCCTGAACCATCTCCGAGTCCTAAAAATCAATTTAATATTCGGTCCTCAGATTGAGGACATATCAGATATTAAACTGATAAGAACAGATACTACACTTGATCTGAGCCAAAAGGCCGAAAAGCGATAGCCCATATTTTCCGGCAATGGCTCTTGTCCTCCTCTTCCACCGACATTCAGGTGCACCTTGCTGCGCTCGACTGTGCTTTGGAACTTTTAGTCTACGCTCACTGTTGGTCAAGAAACCTCCAGCTTGGCCGAGCACGGTGGAGTCTGTGCATGCAGAACCAGTAAAACACAACACGAAGACATCATCTGGCAAGCCGTCCCCTGACGTCACCAGATGAAATGGAGACGCTGTGAAGGCCCAGTGACACCCAACAGAGGGAGTCGAAGTCATCTCCACCTTTGCCGAACAAAGGGCAATCCGTGCAAACAGCAACTACTGGCGGAATCCAACAGAGGGCAATGTCTAGTCTCCCTGAGCTCCACCCTGGCGTGTTGGTCGTGGAGTCAGGAGAACTAAAAGAGACGCCGTGAAGGTATACCTACATCCAAACAGGATGCCGTTCAGTCTGTCGCCACACTTCCCCGTTGTGCAGGATGAAGGGATGTGGTAACTGAAGTGAGGAGTAGGCAAGTCGGCATCCGAGTGTGAAGGTGAGTGGCCTGTAAAAAGCAGCCGGAAATCTGTGTGGCATATCAGCTGAAAACGGAGCCTGGCTGCCGCAAGTCCACGAGTCCATCGGCTCGCAACATTCGTGCACGAAGCTCCCGCCAGCAGAAAAGCTAGCAATGCTTTGGAGCCTGAAAGGCCTTAAATTGGTCAGGATGAGACAACTGGACTAGAGAGAAAAGGGGAAGCCAGGTTTTTGCGGCATTTTCTGCTTTTATACATTTTGCGCCCGAAAGCTGGGAGAGGGCACCATTCCTGGAAGCACTGCAAGACCAGGTTGATGCGTGGAGCGGAAGGAGCAAGCCCCTGAACCATCTCCGAGTCCTAAAAATCAATTTAATATTTGGTCCCCAGATTGAGGACATATCAGATATTAAACTGATAAGAACAGATACTACACTTGATCTGAGCCAAAAGGCCGAGAAGCGATAGCCCATATTTTCCGGCAATGGCTCTTGTCCTCCTCGTCCACCAACATTCAGGTGCACCTTGCTGCGCTCGACTGTGCTTTGGAACTTTTAGTCTACGCTCACTGTTGGTCAAGATACATCCAGCTTCGCCGAGCACGGTGGAGTCTGTGCATGCAGAACCAGTAAACACAACACGAAGACATCGTCTGGCAAGCCGTCCCCTGTCGTCACCAGATGAAATGGAGACGCTGTGAAGGCCCAGTGACACCCAACGGAGGGAGTCGAAGTAATCTCCACCTTTGCCGAACAAAGGGCAATCCGTGCAAGCAGCAAGTACTGGCGGAATCCAACAGAGGGCAATGTCTAGTCTCCCTGAGCTCCACCCTGGCGTGTTGGTCGTGGAGTCAGGAGAACGAAAAGAGACGCCGTGAAGGTGTACCTACATCCAAACAGGATGTCGTTCAGTCTGTCGCCACACTTCCCCGTTGTGCAGGATGAAGGGATGTGGTAACTGAAGTGAGGAGAAGGCAAGTCGGCATCCGAGGGTGAGGGTGAGTGGCCTGTAAAAAGCAGCAGGAAATCTGTGCGGCATATCAGCTGAAAACGGAGCCTGGCTGCCGAAAGTCCTCGAGTCCATCGGCTCGCAACATTAGTGCACGAAGCTCCCGCCAGCAGAAAAGCTAGCAATGCTTTGGAGCTTGAAATGCCTTAAATTGGTCAAGATGAAGCAACTGGACAACAGAGAAAAGGGGTAGGCAGGTTTTGCGGCATTTTCTGCTTTTATACATTTCCGCCCCAAAGCGGGGTGAAGGCACCATTCCTGGAAGCACTGCAAGCCCAGGTTGATGCGTGGAGCGGAAGGAGCAAGCCCCTGAACCATCTCCGAGTCCTAAAAATCAATTTAATATTCGGTCTCCATATTGAGGACATATCAGATATTAAACTGATAAGAACAGATTTTTTTTTTTTTTTCCAAAAAATATACTTTATTCATAAAAATTTATCATGAGCATTACAGAAACATTTCAAATTGTCTTGACTGTACATTTCCGGCAGGGTTACATGCTGCCTTGACTTTCTTTCATTCACTTTTGATATTGTCGTACACATATCACTCTTTACATTACAATTCCTTCTGAAATATTTACAGTGGCATGTTGATTTTATACATTGGAGTGTTGGTTGCCCTGACCGAGGGGGCTTTACACTGTTACCCGCCCCTCGGTATACATTTGCTGGAAAGACTTTACACAGTGGTGTTTCCCCATTGCGCCTTGGCGGCAGCTGCCCCAAGCTTGAGTGCGTCCCTCAGCACGTAGTCCTGGACCTTGGAATGTGCCAGTCTGCAACACTCGGTCGAGGACAATTCTTTGCACTGGAAGATCAGCAAGTTTCGGGCAGACCAAAGAGCGTCTTTTACCGAGTTGATGACCTTCCAGCAGCAGTTGATATTTGTCTCGGTGTGTGTCCCTGGAAACAGTCCGTAGAGCACAGAGTCCTGTGTCACAGATCTGTTTGGGATAAACCTTGACAAATACCACTGCATCTCTCTCCAGACCTTCTTTGCAAAGGCACATTCCACAAGGAGGTGTGTGACCGTCTCATTTCCCCCACAGCCACTCCGAGAGCAGCGTGCATTGGCACAGAGCCTTCGGGTGTGCATGAAGAATCTGACAGGGAGGGCCCTTCTCACCACCAGCCAAGCTAGGTCTTGGTGCTTGTTTGAAAGTTCTGGTGATGAGGCGTTCTGCCAGATGACTCTGGCAGTCTGCTCAGGGAACCATCCAACGTCCTCCACGGTCTCTTTTTCCCTGAGGGCCTCGAGGACATTACGTGCTGACCACTGCTTCATTGCCTTGTGGTCAAAGGTGTTTTCCTTCAAAAACTTTTCCACAAAGGACAGGTGGTACGGTACGGTCCAACTACTTGGAGCGTTCCGCGGCAATGAGGCCAGGCCCATCCTTCGCAACACCGGGGATAGGTAGAACCTCAGTATGTAGTGACACTTGGTGTTTGCGTACTGGGGGTCCACGCTCAGCTTGATGCAGCTGGACACAAAGGTGGCCAACAGGATGAGGGAGGCGTTGGGTACGTTCCGCCCTCCCTTCTCCAGAGGTTTGTACATGGTGTCCCTTCGGACACGGTCCATCTTGGATCGCCAGATAAATTTGAAGATGGCCTGGGTGACTGCTGTGGCGTAGGGTCGGGTTATGGGCCAGACCTGCGCCACGTACAGTAGCACCGAGAGTACCTCACACCTGATGACCAGGGTTTTGCCCGCAATGGAGAGGGAGCGTTGCTCCCACCAGCCCAGTTTCTGTCTTACCTTTCCTATGCGCTCCTCCCAGTTTTTGGTGCACGCCCCAGCAGCTCCGAACCATATCCCCAGCACCTTCAGGTAATCTGACCTGACAGTGAAGGGGACAAAGGACCGGTCGGCCCAGTTCCCAAAGAACATGGCCTCGCTCTTGCCCCGGTTTACCTTGGCTCCAGAGGCCAGTTCAAACTGGTCGCAGGTGGTCAAGAGCCTGCGTACAGACGCAGGATCCGAGCAGAAGACGGCAACATCGTCCATGTACAGGGAGGCCTTGACTTGCATGCCTCCACTGCCTGGGATCGTCACTCCTCTTATACCCGGATCCCTCCTGATGGACTCGGCAAAAGGTTCTATGCAGCACACAAAAAGGGCAGAGGAGAGAGGGCAGCCCTGCCTGACTCCAGATCTGATCTGGAACTTTTCTGATTCCCACCCATTGATTGAGACTGCGCTATAGATGTTTGTGTAGAGCAGTTTGATTCAATTGCGAATTCCCTCCCCAAACCCCATTTTGGAGAGCACATCCATCATGTAGGTGTGCGATATTCTGTCAAAAGCCTTCTCCTGGTCAAGGCTGATGAGGCAAATGTCCACCCCCCTGTCCTGCACGTAGGCGATCGTATCCCTGAGTAGCGCGAGGCTATCAGAGATCTTCCTGCCGGGTACAGCACAGGTCTGGTCAGGGTGGATCACCGACTCCAGAGCAGACCTGACCCGATTGGCGATGACCTTGGCTAGAATTTTGTAGTCCACATTCAACAGTGAAATGGGTCGCCAATTTCGAATTTCTTCCCTTTCCCCCTTCTGCTTGTAGATGAGGGTGATGATGCCTTTCCTCATGGACTCTGACATGCTGCCTTCCAGAAGCATACTCTCGTACACTTCCAGCAGGTCTGGGCCCATCCAGTCCCACAGAGCCGAATACAACTCAACCGGTAAGCCGTCGCTTCCGGGAGTTTTACTCGTCTCGAAGGACTTGGCGGCCTTTGTCAGCTCGTCCAGAGTTAGTGGTTTGTCCAGGTTTTCCAGCTCGCTGTCGCCTCTGACCTCCGTGATAGTCGACAGGAAGGTCTGGGAAACAGTGCTATCTGTTGGCTTCAGGTCATACAGTCCGGCATAAAAGGATTGGCTGATCCTCAGGATGTCAGATTGCGATGACTTTTCAGAGCCATCTTCTTCCTTCAGGCTGCTGATCACAGAGGTCTCTCTGTGCACCTTTTGGAAGAAGAAGCGTGAGCACTTTTCGTCCTGCTCCACAGAGCGGACTCTGGAACGGAAGATAACCTTGGAGGCCTCCGAGGTGTAGAGCGAGGCTTGCTGGCTCTTCACCTCTTGGAGATCCTCCTTGACATCCACCCCCATCGACTGCAGCTGGAGCAAATTTTGCATACTTTTCTGGAGCCTGGACATGACCCCTCGTCTCTCTCTCACCTTTTGAACGCCCTTGAGGATGAAAAACTTCTTGATATTCCCCGTGATTGCTTCCCACCAGAGATGTGGGGCCTCAAAGAGGGGTTTCACGGTTCTCCAACCTTTGTAATCCCTCCTGAGTTCCTCGATGTTCTCAGGGGTCAGCAGTTTTACATTTAGCTTCCACGTCCCCCTGCCTACCCCCTGGTCTTCCTGCAGGTGGCAGTCGGCCAGTAGGAGGCAGTGGTCAGGGAAGAACACCGGCGTTACGTCGGTGGACCTGACCGTGAAAGCTCGGGACACAAAAAAGACGTTTATCCTGGAGCGGACGGACCCTCTGGCCGTGACCATGTGTATCTACGCTGCGCGCCGTCTGCAGGGTTGCTGCAGACGTCGAGCAGCTTGGCGTCTTTTACCGTTTCCATCAGGAGTCTGGAAGTGGCGTCTAGTTTGCTGTCGGCTTTGCTGGATCGTCCAGCCGCATCGATGATGCAGTTGAAGTCACCACCCAGGATGACCGGCTTGGAGGTGGCCAACAGCATTGGGAGTTGCTGAAGAACTGCCAGCCGCTCACTTTTTACGGCCGGGGCGTACACATTAATAAATCTGAGAGGGGTGTTTTTGTATTTCACGTCTGCTACGAGGAGGCGCCCGCCCACCACCTCCTTAACGTCGGAGATGGTGAATTTGCCTCCCCGCAGCAGAATACCCAGGCTGGAGGAGCGGCAGTCGTTTCCTCCTGACCAGATGGATGGCCCGTGGGACCACCAGCTCGACCAGCGCCTGTAGTTGCTGAGGTGCGGAATTCCGCACTCCTGCAGGAACAGTAGGTCAGCTTTTACATTTGCCAAATAGTTGAGTGTGGCTACACACCGCGAAGTATCTTTGATGCTTCGCACATTTATGGATGCAATTTTTAAACCCATTAGAAAAAGATAGATTTACCAGTCTCAAGAGTCCAGAGTCTATACAGTTGGCTGTTCCAGCTGTTGAATGTTCCCCAGCATGCCGGTGGTGCTCGCAAACTTTAGCACAGTTGCAGGGCTGAGAAAACTGTTCTGGTTCGTACTGGCCCAGTGATTTTGATGCAGATGCAATGGGGGGGTGGTGTAGCCCTGGGGTTCGTCGTGGCAGTCAGTAGGTGTTGGGGTTGCAGGCCGGTCTTCACCAGGGTTGTTGCTGCTCGTTGCTATCGGGGGTTGGTCTGTGACCTTGTTTTCTTCCCGGTCGGTGGTCTGGGGGGTCTGTGCCTTCCGTTCCACGTTGGTGCTTTGCCTCTTTATCTGAGGCCGATTCTTGTCCTGTTTTCCCTCATCGGATGAGGTGTCGGCACTAAGTGCGCCGGCTGAGAGGTGTCGCTTTTTGCCACTACCCCTCAGGGGGTTCTTCAGTTTGTTTTTTTGTTTTCTCTTTCGTTTGTCCCTGTTCACGATTTCCCAGGGCTCTTTATTCTTTGTCCCATCCTCTTCCTCTTCCATTGAGTGTTCCTCATCAGATGGGGCTGGGGTTGGGTTGTCAGGAGGTGCTGGGGCCTCCTCTTTTTGTTGGGGGCCCTTCTGTTGCTTTTCCTCATTCTGAACCGTGGTGTCTTTTTCGGTGGAGGGTGTATGTTCCTCCTCTCTGGTCGCCTTTTTGACTCCACTGCTGATGATCTGTGCATATGTCGCCCCGCGTTTCGGGCAGGCCCTGTAAAGATGGCCGGCCTCCCCACACAGGTTGCAGCACTTGTCTTCCTTGCAGTCCTTAGTCATGTGTCCCTCCTGCCTGCAGTTCTTGCAGAAGGTCACACTGCAGTTTGCGGCAACATGCCCCATTTTGCCACAGGTGTGGCATACTCGTGGCTGTCCCACGTAGTAGAGGTAGCCACGATTTACTCCAATAGCGAAATTGGAGGGGGGATGCAGAATGGCTTCGTTGCTGTCCATTCGTAGGGTCACCTTGACCTGGTGCTCACTTGTCCAGATGCCGAAGGTGTCTTTCACTTGCACGCTGTCACTTTTCAGCTGAGCGTACCTGGCGAGGAACGTGAGCACATCAGACACAGGGACGTGGGGGTTGTACGTGTGCAGTGTAACAACCCGATTTCGCTGTGCCGGTAGCGTAAACAGAGGCTCCGCAGTCAGGATCGACAGGGGACTCTGGTTACCTTTTTCCTTGAAGACGTTCAAGAATTTGATGCACGCTGCGACGCTCTTGAAGGTGACATCAAAGAAACCATTCTTGGGGAAGTTTTGCAAGCAGAAGATCTCTGTTGTTTTAAACCCACAACACTCGAGCAGCACCCTCTTCACGAAGTGTTTCCGGTCCAAAGGTGACTCTCCCTCCGTTTTCTTTACTGTGACTCGGACAGTGTTTCGCACTACCCAGCCTGGTGGTCGGGATGCAGCTGCATCCATAGCTCGTACGTTGGGTGTGAAACTGTATCGGCGTTAGGCATAAACCCGAGGTTTAGGCCAGCATGTAGATCCACCAATAGCAGCCAAGCTCCAAACGTTTCCTCTTTGCCGACTTCAATCCCTCCGAGTTGTCCAATCCACGATCGACATGGAAATTCTCAGCTTCTCTCGATCAAATGAGACTGCACTTGATTTTAGCCAAAAGGCCGAGAAGCGATCGCCCATATTTTCCGGCAATGGCTCTTGTCCTCCTCGTCCACCGACATTCAGGTGCACCTTGCTGCGCTCGACTGTGCTTTGGAACTTTTAGTCTCCGCTCACTGTTGATCAAGAGACATCCAGCTTGGCCGAGCACGGTGGAGTCTGTGCATGCAGAACCAGTAAAACACAACACGAAGACTTCCTCTGGCAAGCCGTCCCCTGTCGTCACCAGATGAAATGGAGACGCTCTGAAGGCCCAGTGACACCCAACGGAGGGAGTCGAAGTCATCTCCAGCTTTGCCGAACAAAGGGCTATCCGTGCAAGCAGCAAGTACTGGCGGTATCCAACAGGGGGCAATGTCTAGTCTCCCTGAGCTCCACAATAGCGTGTTGGTCGTGGAGTCAGGAGAACGAAAAGAGACGCCGTGAAGGTATACCTACATCCAAACAGGATGCCGTTCAGTCTGTCGCCACACTTCCCCGTTGTGCAGGATGAAGGGATGTGGTAACTGAAGTGAGGAGAAGGCAAGTCGGCATCCGAGGGTGAGGGTGAGTGGCCTGTAAAAAGCAGTAGGAAATCTGTGCTGCATATCAGCTGAAAACGGAGCCTGGCTGCCGAAAGTCCTCGAGTCCATCGGCTCGCAACATGAGTGCACGAAGCTCCCGCCAGCAGAAAAGCTAGCAATGCTTTGGAGCTTGAAATGCCTTAAATTGGTCAGGATGAGGCAACTGGATAACAGAGAAAAGGGGTAGGCAGGTTTTGCGGCATTTTCTGCTTTTATACATTTTCGCCCCAAAGCGGGGTGAAGGCACCATTCCTGGAAGCACTGCAAGACCAGGTTGATGCGTGGAGCGGAAGGAGCAAGCCCCTGAATCATCTCCCAGTCCTAAAAATCAATTTAATATTCGGTCCCCAGATTGAGGACATATCAGATATTAAACTGATAAGAACAGATTTTTTTTTTTCCAAAAAAATATACTTTATTCATAAAACTTTATCATGAGCATTACAGAAACATTTCAAATTGTCTTGACTGTACATTTCCGGCAGGGTTACATGCTGCCTTGACTTTCTTTCATTTAATTTTGATATTGTCGTACACATATCACTCTTTACATTACAATTCCTTCTTAAATATTTACAGTGGCATGTTTGTTTTATACATTGGAGTGTTGGTTGCCCAGACCGAGGGGCTTTACACTGTTACGCGCCCCTTGGTGTACATTTGCTGGAAAGACTTTACACAGTGGTCTTTCCCCATTGCGCCTTGGCGGCAGCTGCCCCAAGCTTGAGTGCGTCCCTCAGCACGTAGTCCTGGACCTTGGAATGTGCCAGTCTGCAACACTCGGTCGATGACAATTCTTTGCACTGGAAGATCAGCAAGTTTCGGGCAGACCAAAGAGCGTCTTTTACCGAGTTGATGACCTTCCAGCAGCAGTTGATATTTGTCTCGGTGTGTGTCCCTGGAAACAGTCCGTAGAGCACAGAGTCCTGTGTCACTGATCTGTTTGGGATAAACCTTGACAAATACCACTGCATCTCTCTCCAGACCTTCTTTGCAAAGGCACATTCCACAAGGAGGTGTGTGACCGTCTCATTTCCCCCACAGCCACTCCGAGGGCAGCGTGCATTGTTGCAGAGCCTTCGGGTGTGCATGAAGAATCTGACAGGGAGGGCCTTTCTCACCACCAGCCAAGCTAGGTCTTGGTGCTTGTTTGAAAGTTCTGGTGATGAGGCGTTCTGCCAGATGACTCTGGCAGTCTGCTCAGGGAACCATCCAACGTCCTCCACGGTCTCCTTTTCCCTGAGGGCCTCGAGGACATTACGTGCTGACCACTGCTTCATTGCCTTGTGGTCAAAGGTGTTTTACTTCAAAAACTTTTCCACGAAGAACAGGTGGTACGGTCCGGTCCAACTACTTGGAGCGTTCCGCGGCAATGAGGCCAGGCCCATCCTTCGTAACACCGGGGACAGGTAGAACCTCAGTATGTAGTGAAACTTGGTGTTTGCATACTGGGGGTCCACGCTCAGCTTGATGCAGCTGGACACAAAGGTGGCCAACAGGATGAGGGAGGCGTTGGGTACGTTCCGCCCTCCCTTCTCCAGAGGTTTGTACATGGTGTCCCTTCGGACACGGTCCATCTTGGATCGCCAGATAAATTTGAAGATGGCCCGGGTGACTGCTGTGGCCTAGGGTCGGGTTATGGGCCAGACCTGCGCCACGTACAGTAGCACCGAGAGTACCTCACACCTGATGACCAGGGTTTTGCCCGCAATGGAGAGGGAGCGTTGCTCCCACCAGCCCAGTTTCTGTCTTACCTTTCCTATGCGCTCCTCCCAGTTTTTGGTGCACGCCCCAGCAGCTCCGAACCATATCCCCAGCACCTTCAGGTAATCTGACCTGACAGTGAAGGGGACAAAGGACCGGTCGGCCCAGTTCCCAAAGAACATGGCCTCGCTCTTGCCCCGGTTTACCTTGGCTCCCGAGGCCAGTTCAAACTGGTCGCAGGTGGTCAAGAGCCTGCGCACAGACGCAGGATCCGAGCAGAAGACGGCAACGTCGTCCATGTACAGGGAGGCCTTGACTTGCATGCCTCCACTACCTGGAATCGTCACTCCTCTTATGCCCGGATCCCTCCTGATGGACTCGGCAAAAGGTTCTATGCAGCACACAAAAAGGGCAGAGGAGAGAGGGCAGCCCTGCCTGACTCCAGATTTGATCTGGAACTTTTCTGATTCCCAGCCATTGATTGAGACTGCGCTATAGATGTTTGTGGAGAGCAGTTTGATCCAATTGCGAATTCCCTCCCCAAACCACATTTTGGAGAGCACATCCATCATGTAGGTGTGTGATATTCTGTCAAAAGCCTTCTCCTGGTCAAGGCTGATGAGGCAAGTGTCCACCCCCCTGTCCTGCACGTAGGCGATCGTATCCCTGAGTAGCGCGAGGCTATCAGAGATCTTTCTGCCGGGTACAGCACAGTTCTGGTCAGGGTGGATCACCGACTCCAGAGCAGACCTGATCCGATTGGCGATGACCTTGGCTAGAATTTTGTAGTCCACATTCAACAGTGAAATGGGTCGCCAATTTCGAATTTCTTCCCTTTCCCCCTTCTGCTTGTAGATGAGGGTGATGATGCCTTTCCTCATGGACTCTGACATGCTGCCTTCCAGAAGCATACTCTCGTACACTTCCAGCAGGTCTGGGCCCATCCAGTCCCACAGAGCCGAATACAACTCAACCGGTAAGCCGTCGCTTCCGGGAGTTTTACTCGTCTCGAAGGACTTGGCGGCCTTTGTCAGCTCGTCCAGAGTTAGTGGTTTGTCCAGGTTTTCCAGCTCGCTGTCGCCTATGACCTCCGTGATAGTCGACAGGAAGGTCTGGGAAACAGTGCTATCTGTTGGCTTCAGGTCATACAGTCCGGCATAAAAGGATTGGCTGATCCTCAGGATGTCAGACTGCGATGACTTTTCAGAGCCATCTTCTTCCTTCAGGCTGCTGATCACAGAGGTCTCTCTGTGCACCTTTTGGAAGAAGAAGCGTGAGCACTTTTCGTCCTGCTCCACGGAGCGGACTCTGGAACGGAAGATAACCTTGGAGGCCTCCGAGGCTTGCTGGCTCTTCACCTCTTGGAAATCCTCCTTGACATCCACCCCCATCGACTGCAGCTGGAGCAAATTTTGCATACTTTTCTGGATCCTGGACATGACCCCTCGTCTCTCTCTCACCGTTTGAACGCCCTTGAGGATGAAAAACATCTTGATATTCCCCTTGATTGCTTCCCACCAGAGATGTGGGGCCTCAAAGAGGGGTTTCACGGTTCTCCAACCTTTGTAATCCCTCCTGAGTTCCTCGATGTTCTCAGGGGTCAGCAGTTTTACATTTAGCTTCCATGTCCCCCTGCCTACCCCCTGGTCTTCCTGCAGGTGGCAGTCGGCCAGTAGGAGGCAGTGGTCAGAGAAGAACACCGGCGTTACGTCGGTGGACCTGACCGTGAAAGCTCGGGACACAAAAAAGAAGTCTATCCTGGAGCGGACGGACCCGTCTGGCCATGACCATGTGTATCTACGCTGCGCGCCGTCTGCAGGGTTGATGCAGACGTCGAGCAGCTTGGCGTCTTTTACCGTTTCCATCAGGAGTCTGGACGTAGCGTCTAGTTTGCTGTCGGCTTTGCTGGATCGTCCAGCCGCATCGATGATGCAGTTGAAGTCACCACCCAGGATGACCGGCTTGGAGGTGGCCAACAGTAGTGGGAGTTGCTGAAGGACTGCCAGCCGCTCACTTTTTACGGCCGGGGCGTACACATTAATAAGTCTGAGAGGGGTGTTTTTGTATTTCACGTCTGCTACGAGGAGGCGCCCGCCCACCACCTCCTTAACGTCAGAGATGGTGAAGTTGCCTCCCCGCAGCAGAATACCCAGGCCGGAGGAGCGGCAGTCGTTTCCTCCTGACCAGATGGATGGTCCGTGGGACCACCAGCTCGAGCAGCGCCTGTAGTTGCTGAGGTGCGGAATTCCGCACTCCTGCAGGAACAGTAGGTCAGCTTTTGCATTTGCCAAATAGTTGAGTGTGGCTACAGACCGCGAAGTATCTTTGATGCTTCGCACATTTATGGATGCAATTTTTAAACCCATTATAAAAAGGTAGATTTACCAGTCTCAAGAGTCCAGAGTCTATACAGTTGGCTGTTCCAGCTGTTGAATGTTCCCCAGCATGCCGGTAGTGCTCGCAAACTTTAGCACAGGTGCAGGGCTGAGGAAGCTGTTCTGGTCCATACTGGCCCCGTGGTTTTGATGCAGATGCATTGGGGGGGGGGTGTATTCCTGGGGTTCGTCGTGGCAGACAGTAGGTGTTGGGGTTGCAGGCCGGTCTTCACCTGGGTTGTTGCTGCTCGTTACTATCGGGGTTTGGTCTGTGACCTTGTTTTCTTCCCGGTCGGTGGTCTGGAGGGTCTGTGCCTCCCGTTCCACGTTGGTGCTTTGTCGGTTTATTTGAGGCCGATTCTTGTCCTGTTTTCACTCATCGGATGAGGTGTCGGCGCTAAGTGCGCCGGCTGAAAGTTGTCGCTTTTTGCCACTACCCCTCGGGGGGTTCTTCAGTTTGTTTTTTTGTTTCCGCTTTCGTTTGTCCCTGTTCACTGTTTCCCAGGGCTCTTTATTCTTTGTCCCATCCTCTTCCTCTTCCATTGAGTGTTCCTCATCAGATGGGGCTGGGGCTGGGTTGTCAGGAGGTGCTGGGGCCTCCTCTTTTTGTTGGGGGCCCTTCTGTTGCTTTTCCTCATTCTGAGCCGTGCTGTCTTTTTCGGTGGAGGGTGTATGCTCCTCCTCTCTGGTCGCCTTTTTAACTCCGCTGCTGATGATTTGAGCGTATGTCGCCCCGCGTTTCGGGCAGGCCCTGTAAAGACGGCCGGCCTCCCCACACAGGTTGCAGTACTTGTCTTCCTTGCATTCCTTAATCATGTGTCACTCCTGCCTGCAGTTTTTGCAGAAGGTCACACTGCAGTTTGCTGCAACATGCCCCGTTTTGCCACAGGTGTGGCATACTCGTGGCTGTCCCACGTAGTCGAGGTAGCCACGACTTACTCCAATAGCGAAATTGGAGGGGGGATGCAGGATGGTTCATTTGCTGTCTGTTCATAGAGTCACCTTGACCTGGTGCTCACTTGTCCAGATGCCGAAGGTGTCTTTCACTTGCACGCTGTCACTTTTCAGTTCAGCGTACCTGGCGAGGAACGTAGGCACATCAGACACAGGGACGTGGGGGTTGTACGTGTGCAGTGTAACAACCCGATTTCGCTGCGACGGTAGCGTAAACAGAGGATCCGCAGTCAGGATCGACAAGGGACTCTGGTTACCATTTTCCTTGAAGACAATCAAGAATTTGATGCACGCTGCGACGCTCTTGAAGGTGACATCAAAACAAACATTGTTGGGGAAGTTTTGCAAGCAGAAGATCTCTGTTGCTTTAAACCCTCAACACTCGAGCAGCACCCTCTTCACGAAATGTTTCCTGTCCACAGGTGACTCTCCTTCCGTTTTCTTCACTGTGACTCGGACAGTGTTTCGCACTCCCCAGTCTGGTGGTCGGGATGCAGCTGCATCCATAGCTCGTACGTTGGGTCTGAACTGTATCGGCGTTAGGCCTAAACCAGAAGTTTAGGCCAGTATGTAGATCCACCAATAGCAGCCGGGCTCCAAACGTTTCCTCTTTGACGATTTCAATCCCTCCGAGTTCTCCAATCCACGATCGTTATCGAGATCCTCAGCTTCCCTCGATCAAATGAGACTACACTTGATCTCAGCCAGAAGGCCGAGAAGCGATAGCCAATATTTTCCGGCTATGGCTCTTGTCCTCCTCGTCCACCGACATTCAGGAGCACCTTGCTGCGCTCGACCGTGCTTTGGAACTTTTAGTCTACGGTCACTGTTGGTCAAGAGACCTCCAGCTTGGCCGAGCACGGTGGAGTCTGTGCATGCAGAACCAGTAAAACACAACAGGAAGACATCGTCTGGCAAGCCACCCCCTGTCGTCACCAGATTAAATGGAGACGCTGTGAAGGCCCAGTGACACCCAACGGAGGGAGTCGAAGAAATCTCCACCTTTGCCGAACAAAGGGCAATCCGTGCAAGCAGCAAGTACTGGCGGAATCCAACAGGGGGAAATGTCTAGTCTCCCTGAGCTCCACCCTGGCGTGATGGTCGTGGAGTCACGAGAACGAAAAGAGACGCCGTGAAGGTGTACCTACATCCAAATCAGGATGCCGTTCAGTCTGTCGCCACACTTCCCCGTTGTGCAGGATGAAGGGATGTGGTAACTGAAGTGAGGAGAAGGCAAGTCGGCATCCGAGGGTGAGGGTGAGTGGCCTGTAAAAAGCAGCAGGAAATCTGTTTGGCATATCAGCTGAAAACGGAGCCTGGCTGCCGCAAGTCCGCGAGCCCATAGGCTCACGACATTAGTGCGCGAAGCGCCCGCCAGCAGAAAAGCTAGCAATGCTCTGGAGCCTGAAATTTTTTTAATTGGTCAGGATGAGACAACTGGACAAGACAGGAGAGGGGAAGCCAGGTTTTGCGCCATTTTCTGCTTTTGCACTATTTGTGCCCAAAGCGGGGTGAAGGCACCATTGCTGGAAACATTGCAAGACCAGGTTGATGCCTGGAGCGGAGCAAGAAAGCCCCTGAACCATCTCCGTGTCCCAAAAATCAATTTAATATTCGGTCCCCCGAAGGGGACATACAAGATATTAAACTGATAAGAACAGATACAACACTTGATCTGAACCAAAAGGCCGAGAAGCGATAGCCCATGTTTTCCGGCTATTTCCCGAGTTATCCTTTTACCCGTAATGAGCTGGTAAAATTACTTAGGACGTTCGTTCATTTTACCTGCCTGTATCCTTTCATGTACCGTTTTTGCTCTCCTAATTACCTGAAGTTCCCAGTCCACATTGCGACCCCGGCCCCGGGTCACTGGCCGCGTGGAGTTTGCACATTCTCCCCGGTTCTGCGTGAGTCTCACCCCACAACTCAAAGATGTGAGAGGTAGGTGGATTAGCCACCATAAATTGGAAAAATAATTGACTACTCTAAATTTTAAGAACTGTGTATTTCATTGTAAAACAAAAAAGAGGATGTCAGAGACCCCAGAGATTGTCCTACACGGTGAATCTGTGCAGTGCAGAGTCCAGGAGGCTGCAATCCGGTGTCACAGTAGTTTGCACGCTTGCCTCAGCGCGCCAGCAACCCAGGTTCAATTCCAGCCTCGGATGTCTGTCCATGTGGAGTTTGCACTTTCTCTGACACGGTTTCCTCTGGGTTCTCTGTTTTCCTCCCACAGTCCAAATATGTGCAAGTCAGGTGGATTCGCCGTGCTAAATTGCCCTTTAGGTTAGTTTGGTTTGCGGGAATGTGGATAGGGTGGCGGTGTGGGCTTAAATAGGTTGCTCTTTCTAAGGGCTGGTGCAGACGCGTTGCGCCGAATGACCCGCCTTCCGCTCTGTATTCTATGATTCTATAAAGAATCGTAACCTGCATTCGAGCCTGACGTGGGATTTCGAAACAATCCAAGGCGAATGGCACAGGCAGATTGGCTTCTGAAGTACAGCTTGGGTCAGTGGGTGTGGACAGTGGTTGGGAAATGAAACACATACATGTTCGGCTGCAGGGCAGGTGCATGTGTCCGTTGGAGCACCAGGTTAGAACGGAAGAGCGAAATATTACTCCAGACGATATCTGGATGTGTTCAGCAGAGTGCACTGGGAACACGCAGATCTCGTCCAGCTCAGCTTGATCTGTTTTTATGAACAATAGAGCCAAAAATGACACAGAAAAGTCAGTCCAAAGTATATCTCGACGTAGTGCACTGATGTGTGAACAGCAGTGTGGATAGGAAGGCAGAATTGTCCTTCTAAAGTTCACCAGCTTCTTCAATATAGAACATTCGGCTGGATAGGAAAACAATTATTCTTCCTGAGCATTGCTGGATATGGTATTGTGGAAAGTCCGGTGGATTGGTACACTAACTAAGGTGGGATTTATGCAGTCGAGCAATTGGGGGCAGAGGATCTATCCATTTCTATCATTAAAAAAAAATCTTTATGACGTTGAAGACTTGTTTCAATTCCCCCTAACCTCCTGCGCTCCAGAAAGACGAATCCCAGCTTCTACACACAACTGGGTTTCAGGACAGCCACATCCATCGTCACAGGGATGTTTGGGGCGGGCGGGATCATGAGGAACGACGGCTCACCACTGCGCTATCCTTCTCCCAGTTTTACTGGTGCTTCCAGTCCCATTTTCAGCCTGTCTCACAACTGGCGTGTCCCGTCCATCGATGAACTGTTTCATCCCTAAGGTGATGGCTTGTAGGTGAATAGCCCCCGGTAGAACGTCTCAAATGCCTCGTAGACATTTTTTGGCTCTGCCACTGGATTCGGTCTGCTGCTTCTAATCTGAGCTATTACCCCCGTGGCTGCCTGCTTTCTCAGCTGGCGAACCAGCAGTGGCTGGCTTTATCTCCGTGTTCGTAAAGGGTCTCCCGTACCTGGCGGAGTTACTGCAATGCTTCCCTCGTGGAGAGCAGATCAAAGTCCATTTGTAGCTTTTTCCTCTCCGCCAGGAGTTCTTTGGTCAGGCCCTCAGAGTATCGCCTGTCTACCTCCAGTATGGAGTCCACAACTGTCGCCTAGCCACCCTCTCTACCTTGTCTCTACGTGCGTTCTTGGCTATGATATCACCCCTGACCACAGCCTTCGTGGCCTCCCAGAGCGTGAAGGGCGGGACTTCCCCATTCTAGTTATTAATAATATAGTTATCTGTGGCTGTGATATTTTCTTGCACAAAGCATTCTGTGCAAGTCGGGCCATGTCCAACCTCCATGTGGGGGGCGGGGTAGCAGGCATTGAGCAAAAACGTATTAATCTGGCTGCATATTAATATGGAACCATATTGATATGGAAGAGCATTAATGTGGCTGGATATTAATATGGAACATTATTCATATGGAGCAGGATTAATATGGCTGCATATTAACTTGGAACCGTATTAATATGGAATAGTATTAATATGGCTGAATATTAATATGGAACAGTACTAATATGGAACAGTATTAATATGGAACCATATCGTCACAGCTCCAGGGTCCCAGATTTGATTCCTAGCTTGGGTCAGTCTCTTTGCGGAGCCTGCATGTTCTCCCGGTGTCTGCGTGCATTTCCTGCTCCGGTTTCCTCCCACAAGGCCCGAAAGACGTGCTTGTTAGGTGAATTGGACATTCTGAATTCTCCCTCTGTGTACCCGAACAGGCGCCAGAATGTGGCGACGAAGGGCTTTTCACAGTAACTTCGTTGTTGTGTTAATGTAAGACTACTTGTGACAAAGATAATTATTATTAATATGGAATGTGGCTGGATGTTAATATGGAACTGTATTACTATGGAACAGTGTTAATATAGCCGGATATTAAATTGGCCAGATATTAATATGGAACAGTACTAATATGGAACAGTGTTAACATGGCTGGATATTAATATGTACCGGTAATCATATAGAACAGTATTAATATGGAACACTACTAATATGGAAAAGTTATAATCTGAGCGAGTATTAATATGGAACAATGTTTATATGCTGGACATTAATAGGGAACAGTACTCATTTGTAACGGTCTTAAAATGAAGCAGCACGAATATGGAACAGTATTAATATGGAACAGTATTAATGTGGAAGAGTATTAATATGGAACAGTATTAATATGGAGCCGTTTTAATATGGCTGCATATTAAAATGGAGCAGAATTAATATGCTGGATAGAAATATGGAACAGTATTATTTTGGCTGGATCCCGTTCAGTTTTTGGAAGGGCATATACTGGCCTCGGGAAAGTTGTTTTTTAGGTCTCCAAAGCAATTCGCTTTACATAAACATGTTTAATGTTTAAAAACATGATTTATTATCGGGCACATTTTAAGTCCGATTACAGTAGGGCACTGTTAATTGGTGTGTTACTGTAAGGCTCTGTTTAAATAAGGTCCGTTTGACTGTCGGGCACTGTTTAAATACATTTGATTGACTATAGGGCACTGTTTAAATGCATTTGGTTTACTGTAGGGCACTGTATAAATGCATTTGATTTCCTGTAGGGCACTGTTTAAATGCATTGATTTACGATGGGCACTGTTAAAATGCATTTGATTTATTGTAGGGCACAGTTTAAATGCATTTCATTTACTTCACCGCACTATTTAAACGCATTTGGTTTACAACAGGGCACTGTTTAAATTGATTTAATTTACTGTAGGGCACTACTTATATGCATTTGAGTGTTGGGCACTCTTTAAATGCATTTATTTAACTGTCAGAAACTGTTTAAAAGCATTTCGTATACTGGAGGGCACTGTTTGAATGCATTTGATTCACTGCAGGGCATTTTTAAAATGCATTTAGTTCATTGTGGGATACTGTTTAAATGCATTTGATTTATTGTAGTGCCTGTTTAAAAACATTTGATTTACTATGTTACTGTTTAAATGCATTTGATTTACTGTAGGGCACTGTTTATATGCATTTGATTTAACGTAGAACACTGTTTAAATGCTTTTGATTTACAGGAGGGCAATGTTAAAATGCATTTGAGTATCGGGCACTGTATAAATGCAATTAGTTTACTGTAGGGAACAAAATGCATTTGATTTACTGTTGGGCACTGTTTAAATGCATTTGATTTACTGTAGGGCACTGTTTAAATGCATTTGATTTACTGTGGTGCACTGTTTAAAAGTATTTGTTTTACTCTTGCGCAGTGTTTAAACACATTTGATTGACTGTCGTGGCACTGTTTAAATACATTTGATTTATTGTTGGCACTGTTTAAATGCATCTAATTTACTATAAAGAACTGTTTAAATACATTTGGCACCGTTTAGATATAATTGATTTATTTTAGGCCACTGTTCAAATGCATTTGATTTACTGTAGGGCACTGTTTAAATGCATTTAATTGACTCGAGGGCACTGTTTAAATGCATTTGATGGACTGTTGTGCGTTATTTAATTATATTTGATTTACTGCAGTACACTGTTTAAATACTTTGGATTTATTCTGGGGCACTGTTTAAATACATTTGATTTACTGTCGGGCAGTTTAAATGCATTTAATGTACTGCAGGGCACTGTTTAAATGCCTTTAGTTTGCTGTCGGGCACTGTTTAAATGCACTTGACTTACTGTAGGGCATTGTTTCAATGCGTTTGATTTCGTGTCGGACACTGTGTAAACGCATTTAATTTATTCTAGGGCGCAAATTTAAATACTTTTGATTTACTGTCAGGCACTGTTTAAATGCAATTAATTTACTATAAATCACGATTTAAAAATATTTGGCTCACTGTAGGGCACTGTTTGAATGCATTTGATTTACTTCGTGGCACTTTTTTAATGCATTTAGTTTCCGGTAGGGCACTGTTTAAACGCATTTGATTTATTGCAGCGCCTGTTTAAATACATTTGATTTACTGTGTCACTGTTTAAATGCATTTCATTTACTGTAGGGCACTATTTAAATGCATTTGATTTACTATAAAGCACTGTTCAAAAACGTTTGGTTTACTGTAGGGCATTGTTTAAATGCATTTGATTTAACTTAGGGCACTGTTTAAATGCATTTGATTTACAGTCGGGCACTGTTGAAATGCATTTAATTGACTCGAGGGCACTGTTAAAATACAATTGATGGACTGTTGTGCGCTATTTAATTATATTTGATTTACTGCAGTGCACTGTTTAAATACTTTGGATTTATTCTGGGGCACTGTTTCTGTACATTTGATTTACTGTAGGGCACTGATTAAATGCCTTTAGTTTGCTGTAGGAAAAAGAAAGGGAGAAAGAAAGAGATAGAGAGGAATAAGAAAGGGAGAGAGACGGAAATGAATGAGAGAGAGAGAAGAAATAGAAAAGGTGAGAGAAGTAAGTAGAAATGGAAGAATAGCCCCAGCAGAACAAAGAGAAAGAGAACGGGAGATACAGATGAGGAGAAAAAGTAAAGAGAGAGAGTATGAACTTCAGAAAATAGCCATGAAACATGACAGTCAGTTAAAATTGGTAGATGCAAAGGAAAACGTACAGTTGGATGATAGTGATGAAGAGAGTGAGAAAGAGCGTCAAAGTTGAAGGCTTGGTGGAATTTTTTTTTAATATGTCCAAGCATTGCCAAGGTTTGACGAGAAGGAAGTAGAAGCCTTTTTCATTTAATTTGATAAGGTGGCTAAACAAATAAAATGGCCACAGGACATGTGGGTATTACTGATTCAAACAAAGCTGGAAGGTAGAGCCAGTGAAGTGTTTGCATCACTACCGCAGGAGGTATCTGGGACGTATGAGGAGGTGACAAAATCCATCTTAGGTGCATATGAACTCGGGCACGAAGCTCACTGACAAAGGTTTAGAAAATTAAAGAAAGAATTTGGTCATACATACATGGAGTTTGAAAGGCTCAAACAAATTAATTTTGATAGGTGGATAAGGGATTTGAAAATAGACCAAACGTACAAAGCTCTCAGAGAAATTATACTTTTGGAGTAGTTTAACATTGAATTCCTGATGCAGTATGCACTCATGTGCATGAACAGAGGGTTAAAATTGCGAGATTAGCAGCAAAATGGCAGATGATTATGAATTAGTTCATAAATCAAAGCTTGGTTTCCGACATCAGTTTCAGCCTGTGAGGGATAGAAACTGGGGACATGAGAAATACTCAAGTGGTAAAAGTAAAGGTGATGTGATGGGATATAATAAGGAAAGTGTACCTCAGAGTAAAAATCCAGGAGGGTGGAAGAGACATGAAAAGGTTCAAATGTTTTCACTGTAATAAACTAGGCCATGTAAAGTCACAGTGTTGGTGCTTGAAGAAAAGCGCTGGGAAGGCTGATGTGGTAAAACAGGATAAGACAGTGGGGGTAGTTAAAGTGGTAAAGGAAAGCCCAAATGAAGCGAAGGAGTTGCAAAAGATTGTACACCTGATCAAGAGGTGATTTATCAAATGGTGCCAGATCTCTTTAAAGAATTTACTTGTGTTGGTAAAGGTTACTCATGTGTATCATGAGGAGTAGGTCAAGAAGTCACAATTTTAAGAGATACGGGAGCTAATCAATCTTTAATGGTAGGAGATGAGGAGTTATGTAGTTTGGGAAGAATGCTGCCAGAAAAGGTGGTAATATGTGGAATTCAGGGTGAGAGGAGTAGTGTTCAATTATATAAGGTAAGGTTGGAAAGTCCAGTGAAGAGGCGTGAGGTGGTAGTAGGAGTAATAGAGAAACTATCTTGTCCAGGAATACAGTTTATCTCTGGTAATGATACAGCTGAATCGCAGGTGGGACTGATGCCCACGGTGGTTGATAATCCAGTGGAAAATCAGACAACTGAAGTGTTGAAGGATTTTTCCGGATTCTGTAGTTACAAGGTCGCAAAGTCACAGGTTAAGACAGGAGGGGAATTCAGAGAGTGAAGATGAAGTTGAAGTGCAATTATCAGAAAGGATTTTTGATCAGATGGTTGACAAAGGTGGAGGATGAGGCGGATATTTTTAGTTCAGGAAAATTGGCAGAGTTACAACAGAAAGGTGTAGAAATAAAACGGATGTATCAGAAACATACACGGAAGAGTGTATAACAGAGTGTTATTACCGTAAAAGTAATGGCTTGATGAGAAAATGGAGACCTTTACATATGCAGGCTGATGAAAAGTGGGCAGAAGTTCATCAAGTAGTATTGCCGTTGGGTATGGAAAGGAGGTGTTGCGAGTTTCACATGAGGTTCCAGTGGGAGGTCATTTGGGAATAAGGAAAACTTAAGCTAAAATACAAAAACAATGTTATTGGCCTGTACGCCAGAAAGATGTAATTAAATGTTGTCAGTCATGTCACACATGTCAAATGATAGGGAAACCTCAAGCAGTGATAAAAGCAGCGCCCTGAATACCCGTTGCAGCATTTGAGGAACCTTTTCCAAGGGTCCTAATTGATTGTGTAGGACAACTTCCTAAAACAAAATGTTGGAATCAATATCTTTTGGCGATAATAAAGGTGTCTACTAGGTTTCCGGAGGCCATCCAGTAATATTACAGCTAAAAAGATTCTTGAGGAATTACTTGAATTATTTACTAGCAATAGACGACCCACAGAAATACAACCGGATCAAGGGTCAAATTTTACCTCCTGATTATTCAAAGAAGTTATGGATAGTTTCGGAATAAAACAATTTAAATCAACTGCGTACCACCCAGAATCGCAGGGAGTATTAGAAAGGTAAATGTCAGAAATTAAAGACAGTGTTGAGGGCTTAGTGTCACGATAATTGAGAGGATTGTGATAAAGAAATTCCATTCGTACTGTTTGCAATTATGGATGCACCTACTGAGTCAACCAAATTTAGTCTTTTGAACTAACCTTTCGTCATGAGGTACGAGGGTCACTTAAATTGAGTAAGGAAAAATTGGTGCGTGAGTAATCAGAAATTACATTATTGGATTACGTGGCAAATTTTAGGGAACTATTAAATAGAGCAGGTCAATTGGCTAGACAACATTTAAAAGTTGCACAAAATGCGATGAAACGGGTAGCGGACAAGAAATCCAAAGTTTGTTGTTTCGCCTGTGGAGATCAAGCTTTAGTATTGTTCCAAGTGGGAGGTGAACTTTTAAAAGCTAGGCTTTGTGGACCATATCAGATTGAAAGGAAATTAAGTGAAATGAATTACGTGGTAACAACACCAGATAAAAGGAAGACTCACCGAGTGTGTCATGTGAATATGCTTAAAAGGTGCTTGGAAAGGGAAGGAGAGAAAAAGGTTTTAATGATTCTAACTCAAAATGACCAACCAAATCCAGATGACTGTGAATTTGACACACCTCAAATTAAATTGGAAAACGGGGATGTTCTTAAAAATTGGGATAAATTGTAGAGTTACCTTCCAGAGGAAAAACGGACTGACCTGAAAGTTATCACATGGGCAAGTTTGTGGACATAAATTGGGAAGTACTAAAATGGCTATACATGATGTAGATGTGGGAAATGCTGTTCCAATCAAACGACATCCATGTAGACTTAATCCTTTAAAATTGGCACAGGTTAACAAAGAGATGGTGATTATGCTTTAAAATGGCATAATTGAAGTGGGTTGCAGCCAATGGAGCTCGCCCATAGTGATGATACCAATACCAGACGGTACCCAACAGTTGTGTGTAGACAATAGAAAGGTTAATGCAGTTACAAGAACGGGCTCTTACCCTATCCCACGTTTGAAGAATTGCATTGAGAAAGTGGGACAATCAGCTTTTATTTCCAAACTGGATTTACTTAAGGGTTGCTGGCAGGTACCTTTATCCGAAAGGGCGAAGGAGATTTCAGCTTTTGTGACTCCAGATGGTATATAACAATTCAAAGTTATGCCATTTGGCATGAAAAACGCCGAACCACGTTTAAATGGTTAACTAACAAAGTTGTTTCAGGATTACCCAATCGTGTGGTATACATCGACGATCTGATAGTTTTCAGCCAGACATGGAAAGAACAGTTGAAACGTCTGATGGAATTATTCGATCGACTTCTGGAGGCGGGTTTGGTGATAAACCTAGCCAAAAGTGAATTTGGAAAAACCCAAGTCACTTTCATTGCGAAGTTTCCGATACCCTCAAACGAAGGGAAATAATGCGATTTCTTGGCATGAGTGAATTTCATTAAACATTTAAGTAAAATTTCATGTTGAAAGTGACTGTCAATCGAGAAGGGCTTCAGTTGAAGGAAGAAGAACACAAATGGACTATATTATTATCCCTGTTTGCGTGTGTTGTTTTTAGAAACGCAAAAGTGTGTTTACTTCGTGCATTTCTTAAAGGATAGTGACAAGGTGAAAAATGAAACCATCTTGAAGTTGATGGTTTATATTTTTTCTTGGGCGGAGGTGTCATGTGAGAGTACCTTTAAGAAATGGGTGTTTAAGAAATGAACCTTTAAGAAACGGGTGTTTATCAGTGATGTCAGAGTATGGGTGGAGCTGGGATGTCTGGCAGCTTTTTACTTTCGTTTTAGGCTGTTTGCTGCAGGGTGTGTTTTAGTTTCAGTGTTGGAGCAGAAGCCAGACAGAGCAGGTGTACTCTTGATCTCTCTGCCATGAAGCGTCTATCTCTTGATCATTTGGTGAAGTCAGAATTATAAACGTTTTCAGGAGTGACGTTAACCAGATGTGCTTCTGTTAAAGGTTCTGTTTTTTGTAAGTCTTCTGGATGTTAAAAGGACAGCGTAAGCATTACTTAGTGTTGTATTCTTTGGGGGTTGTAGTTGAATTAATGGTTGCTAAGAAGTTCACTGTATGTTTTAAAAAGGTTAACTTAAATTCATAGAATAAACATCGATTTGTTATTTAAAATATATTTTCCATTTCTGCTGTACCACTCCTGTAGAGTGGGCCGTGTGCTCCCCATACCACAGTCTATTAAAAGTTCTGGGTCAGGGGCGTGAGGTGAACTTCATGATACACTTTGGGAATCTCTAAACCCTGGCCCAGAACAAATAAGATTGATGTACTGTAGGCACTATTTAAGTGCATTTGGTTTATTGTAGGACACTGTTTAAATGCGATTGATGTACAGTAGGGCACTGATTAAATGCCTTTGGTTTACTGTAAAGTACTGTTTAAGTGCCTTTGATTTACTGTAGTACACTGTTTAAATACATTTGATTTAATGTCGGGCACTGTTTAATTACCTTCATTTAACTGTCGGGCACTGTTTAAATGTATTTGATTTACTGTAGGGCACTGTTTAAATGCATTTGATTTACTGTAGGGCACTGTTTAAATGCATTTGATTTACTGCAGGGCACTGTTTAATTCCAAGTGATTTTGCATCAGCGCACTGGTTAAATACGTTTGGTTTGCTGTAGGGCACTGATTAAATGCATTTGATTTTCTTCAGAGCACAGTTTAAATGCATTTGCTTTAGTGTCGGGCACTTTTTAAATACATTTTATTTACTGTGGTGCACTGTATAAATGCATTTGATTTACTGTAGTGCACTGGATAAACGTATTTGGTTTATTGTAGGCCGCTGTTTTCATGCATTTTATTTACTCTGGCGCGCGGTTTAATGCATTTGGTTTACTGTAGGGCACTGTTTAAATGCATTTGATTTACTGTAGGGCACAGTTTAAATGCAATTAATTTACTATAAATCACGATTTAAATATATTTGGCTCACTGTAGGGCACTGTTTGAATGCATTTGATTTACTTCGTGGCACTTTTTTAATGCATTTAGTTTCCGGTAGGGCACTGTTTAAACGCATTTGATTTATTGCAGCGCCTGTTTAAATACATTTGATTTACTGTGTCACTGTTTAAATGCATTTCATTTACTGTAGGGCACTATTTAAATGCATTTGATTTACTATAAAGCACTGTTCAAAAACGTTTGGTTTACTGTAGGGCATTGTTTAAATGCATTTGATTTAACTTAGGGCACTGTTTAAATGCATTTGATTTACAGTCGGGCACTGTTGAAATGCATTTAATTGACTCGAGGGCACTGTTTAAATACAATTGATGGACTGTTGTGCGCTATTTAATTATATTTGATTTACTGCAGTGCACTGTTTAAACACTTTGGATTTATTCTGGGGCACTGTTTCTGTACATTTGATTTACTGTAGGGCACTGATTAAATGCCTTTAGTTTGCTGTAGGAAAAAGAAAGGGAGAAAGAAAGAGATAGAGAGGAATAAGAAAGGGAGAGAGACGGAAATGAATGAGAGAGAGAGAAGAAATAGAAAAGGTGAGAGAAGTAAGTAGAAATGGAAGAATAGCCCCAGCAGAACAAAGAGAAAGAGAACGGGAGATACAGATGAGGGGAAAAAGTAAAGAGAGAGAGTTTGAACTTCAGAAAATAGCCATGAAACATGACAGTCAGTTAAAATTGGTAGATGCAAAGGGAAACGTACAGTTGGATGATAGTGATGAAGATAGTGAGAAAGAGCGTCAAAGTTGAAGGCTTGGTGGAATTTTTTTTTAATATGTCCAAGCATTGCCAAGGTTTGACGAGAAGGAAGTAGAAGCCTTTTTCATTTAATTTGATAAGGTGGCTAAACAAATAAAATGGCCACAGGACATGTGGGTATTACTGATTCAAACAAAGCTGGAAGGTAGAGCCAGTGAAGTGTTTGCATCACTACCGCAGGAGGTATCTGGGACGTATGAGGAGGTGACAAAATCCATCTTAGGTGCATATGAACTCGGGCACGAAGCTCACTGACAAAGGTTTAGAAAATTAAAGAAAGAATTTGGTCATACATACATGGAGTTTGAAAGGCTCAAACAAATTAATTTTGATAGGTGGATAAGGGATTTGAAAATAGACCAAACGTACAAAGCTCTCAGAGAAATTATACTTTTGGAGTAGTTTAACATTGAATTCCTGATGCAGTATGCACTCATGTGCATGAACAGAGGGTTAAAATTGCGAGATTAGCAGCAAAATGGCAGATGATTATGAATTAGTTCATAAATCAAAGCTTGGTTTCCGACATCAGTTTCAGCCTGTGAGGGATAGAAACTGGGGACATGAGAAATACTCAAGTGGTAAAAGTAAAGGTGATGTGATGGGATATAATAAGGAAAGTGTACCTCAGAGTAAAAATCCAGGAGGGTGGAAGAGACATGAAAAGGTTCAAATGTTTTCACTGTAATAAACTAGGCCATGTAAAGTCACAGTGTTGGTGCTTGAAGAAAAGCGCTGGGAAGGCTGATGTGGTAAAACAGGATAAGACAGTGGGGGTAGTTAAAGTGGTAAAGGAAAGCCCAAATGAAGCGAAGGAGTTGCAAAAGATTGTACACCTGATCAAGAGGTGATTTATCAAATGGTGCCAGATCTCTTTAAAGAATTTACTTGTGTTGGTAAAGGTTACTCATGTGTATCATGAGGAGTAGGTCAAGAAGTCACAATTTTAAGAGATACGGGAGCTAATCAATCTTTAATGGTAGGAGATGAGGAGTTATGTAGTTTGGGAAGAATGCTGCCAGAAAAGGTGGTAATATGTGGAATTCAGGGTGAGAGGAGTAGTGTTCAATTATATAAGGTAAGGTTGGAAAGTCCAGTGAAGAGGCGTGAGGTGGTAGTAGGAGTAATAGAGAAACTATCTTGTCCAGGAATACAGTTTATCTCTGGTAATGATACAGCTGAATCGCAGGTGGGACTGATGCCCACGGTGGTTGATAATCCAGTGGAAAATCAGACAACTGAAGTGTTGAAGGATTTTTCCGGATTCTGTAGTTACAAGGTCGCAAAGTCACAGGTTAAGACAGGAGGGGAATTCAGAGAGTGAAGATGAAGTTGAAGTGCAATTATCAGAAAGGAGTTTTGATCAGATGGTTGACAAAGGTGGAGGATGAGGCGGATATTTTTAGTTCAGGAAAATTGGCAGAGTTACAACAGAAAGGTGTAGAAATAAAACGGATGTATCAGAAACATACACGGAAGAGTGTATAACAGAGTGTTATTACCGTAAAAGTAATGGCTTGATGAGAAAATGGAGACCTTTACATATGCAGGCTGATGAAAAGTGGGCAGAGGTTCATCAAGTAGTATTGCCGTTGGGTATGGAAAGGAGGTGTTGCGAGTTTCACATGAGGTTCCAGTGGGAGGTCATTTGGGAATAAGGAAAACTTAAGCTAAAATACAAAAACAATTTTATTGGCCTGTACGCCAGAAAGATGTAATTAAATGTTGTCAGTCATGTCACACATGTCAAATGATAGGGAAACCTCAAGCAGTGATAAAAGCAGCGCCCTGAATACCCGTTGCAGCATTTGAGGAACCTTTTCCAAGGGTCCTAATTGATTGTGTAGGACAACTTCCTAAAACAAAATGTTGGAATCAATATCTTTTGGCGATAATGGAGGTGTCTACTAGGTTTCCGGAGGCCATCCAGTAATATTACAGCTAAAAAGATTCTTGAGGAATTACTTGAATTATTTACTAGCAATAGACGACCCACAGAAATACAACCGGATCAAGGGTCAAATTTTACCTCCTGATTATTCAAAGAAGTTATGGATAGTTTCGGAATAAAACAATTTAAATCAACTGCGTACCACCCAGAATCGCAGGGAGTAATCGAAAGGTAAATGTCAGAAATTAAAGACAGTGTTGAGGGCTTAGTGTCACGATAATTGAGAGGATTGTGATAAAGAAATTCCATTCGTACTGTTTGCAATTATGGATGCACCTACTGAGTCAACCAAATTTAGTCTTTTGAACTAACCTTTCGTCATGAGGTACGAGGGTCACTTAAATTGAGTAAGGAAAAATTGGTGCGTGAGTAATCAGAAATTACATTATTGGATTACGTGGCAAATTTTAGGGAACTATTAAATAGAGCAGGTCAATTGGCTGGACAACATTTAAAAGTTGCACAAAATGCGCTGAAACGGGTAGCGGACAAGAAATCCAAAGTTTGTTGTTTCGCCTGTGGAGATCAAGCTTTAGTATTGTTCCAAGTGGGAGGTGAACTTTTAAAAGCTAGGCTTTGTGGACCATATCAGATTGAAAGGAAATTAAGTGAAATGAATTACGTGGTAACAACACCAGATAAAAGGAAGACTCACCGAGTGTGTCATGTGAATATGCTTAAAAGGTGCTTGGAAAGGGAAGGAGAGAAAAAGGTTTTAATGATTCTAACTCAAAATGACCAACCAAATCCAGATGACTGTGAATTTGACACACCTCAAATTAAATTGGAAAACGGGGATGTTCTTAAAAATTGGGATAAATTATAGAGTTACCTTCCAGAGGAAAAACGGACTGACCTGAAAGTTATCACATGGGCAAGTTTGTGGACATAAATTGGGAAGAACTAAAATGGCTATACATGATGTAGATGTGGGAAATGCTGTTCCAATCAAACGACATCCATGTAGACTTAATCCTTTAAAATTGGCACAGGTTAACAAAGAGATGGTGATTATGCTTTAAAATGGCATAATTGAAGTGGGTTGCAGCCAATGGAGCTCGCCGATAGTGATGATACCAATACCAGACGGTACCCAACAGTTGTGTGTAGACAATAGAAAGGTTAATGCAGTTACAAGAACGGGCTCTTACCCTATCCCACGTTTGAAGAATTGCATTGAGAAAGTGGGACAATCAGCTTTTATTTCCAAACTGGATTTACTTAAGGGTTGCTGGCAGGTACCTTTATCCGAAAGGGCGAAGGAGATTTCAGCTTTTGTGACTCCAGATGGTATATAACAATTCAAAGTTATGCCATTTGGCATGAAAAACGCCGAACCACGTTTAAATGGTTAACTAACAAAGTTGTTTCAGGATTACCCAATCGTGTGGTATACATCGACCATCTGATAGTTTTCAGCCAGACATGGAAAGAACAGTTGAAACGTCTGATGGAATTATTCGATCGACTTCAGGAGGCTGGTTTGGTGATAAACCTAGCCAAAAGTGAATTTGGAAAAACCCAAGTCACTTTCATTGCGAAGTTTCCGATACCCTCAAACGTAGGGAAATAATGCGATTTCTTGGCATGAGTGAATTTCATTAAACATTTAAGTAAAATTTCATGTTGAAAGTGACTGTCAATCGAGAAGGGCTTCAGTTGAAGGAAGAAGAACACAAATGGACTATATTATTATCCCTGTTTGCGTGTGTTGTTTTTAGAAACGCAAAAGTGTGTTTACTTCGTGCATTTCTTAAAGGATAGTGACAAGGTGAAAAATGAAACCATCTTGAAGTTGATGGTTTATATTTTTTCTTGGGCGGAGGTGTCATGTGAGAGTACCTTTAAGAAATGGGTGTTTAAGAAATGAACCTTTAAGAAACGGGTGTTTATCAGTGATGTCAGAGTATGGGTGGAGCTGGGATGTCTGGCAGCTTTTTACTTTCGTTTTAGGCTGTTTGCTGCAGGGTGTGTTTTAGTTTCAGTGTTGGAGCAGAAGCCAGACAAAGCAGGTGTACTCTTGATCTCTCTGCCATGAAGCGTCTATCTCTTGATCATTTGGTGAAGTCAGAATTATAAACGTTTTCAGGAGTGACGTTAACCAGATGTGCTTCTGTTAAAGGTTCTGTTTTTTGTAAGTCTTCTGGATGTTAAAAGGACAGCGTAAGCATTACTTAGTGTTGTATTCTTTGGGGGTTGTAGTTGAATTAATGGTTGCTAAGAAGTTCACTGTATGTTTTAAAAAGGTTAACTTAAATTCATAGAATAAACATCGATTTGTTATTTAAAATATATTTTCCATTTCTGCTGTACCACTCCTGTAGAGTGGGCCGTGTGCTCCCCATACCACAGTCTATTAAAAGTTCTGGGTCAGGGGCGTGAGGTGAACTTCATGATACACTTTGGGAATCTCTAAACCCTGGCCCAGAACAAATAAGATTGATGTACTGTAGGCACTATTTAAGTGCATTTGGTTTATTGTAGGACACTGTTTAAATGCGATTGATGTACAGTAGGGCACTGATTAAATGCCTTTGGTTTACTGTAAAGTACTGTTTAAGTGCCTTTGATTTACTGTAGTACACTGTTTAAATACATTTGATTTAATGTCGGGCACTGTTTAATTACCTTCATTTAACTGTCGGGCACTGTTTAAATGTATTTGATTTACTGTAGGGCACTGTTTAAATGCATTTGATTTACTGTAGGGCACTGTTTAAATGCATTTGATTTACTGCAGGGCACTGTTTAATTCCAAGTGATTTTGCATCAGCGCACTGGTTAAATACGTTTGGTTTGCTGTAGGGCACTGATTAAATGCATTTGATTTTCTTCAGAGCACAGTTTAAATGCATTTGCTTTAGTGTCGGGCACTTTTTAAATACATTTTATTTACTGTGGTGCACTGTATAAATGCATTTGATTTACTGTAGTGCACTGGATAAACGTATTTGGTTTATTGTAGGCCGCTGTTTTCATGCATTTTATTTACTCTGGCGCGCGGTTTAATGCATTTGGTTTACTGTAGGGCACTGTTTAAATGCATTTGATTTACTGTAGGGCACTGTTTAAATACATTGGATTTTCTGTCGGGCACTGTTTAAATACATTACATTTTTTGTTGTGCACTGTTGAAATGCATTTGGTTTACTTCAGGGCACTGTTTCCCGTATTTCCCGTACCGACTCCCCGAACAGGCATCGGAATGTGGCGACGAGGGGCATTTCACAGTAACTTCCTTTGAAGCCTACGTATGACAATAAGCGATTTTCATTTCATTTCACTGTTTAAATTTGTCTGATTTACTGTAATGCACTTCAAAGGCATTTGGTTTTTGTCGGGCACTATTTAAACGCATTTTATTTACCGTAGGGCACTGTTTAAATGCATTTGATTTACTGTAGGGCACTGTTGAAATGTGTTTGATTTACTGCAGGGCACTGTTTAAATACATTTGATTTACTGTCGGGCACTGTTTAAATGCATTTGATTTACTGTAGGGCACTGTTTAAATGCATTTGATTTACTGCAGGGCACTGTTTAAATGCGTTTGATTTACTGCAGGGCACTGTTTAAATGCATTTGATTTACTGCAGGACACTGTTTAAATGCGTTTGATTTACTGCAGGGCACTGTTTAAATGCATTTGATTTACTGCAGGACACTGTTTAAATGCATTTGATTTACTGCAGGGCACTGTTTAAATACATTTGATTTACTGTCGGGCACTGTTTAAATGCATTTGATTTACCGGAGGGCACTGTTTAAATGCGTTTGATTTACTGTAGGGCATTGTTTAAATGCGTTTGATTTACTGTGGGACACTGTTTAAAAGCATTTGATTTCCTGCAGGGCACTGTTTAAATGCGTTTGATTTACTGTAGGACACTGTTTAAAAGCATTTGATTTACGGTAGGGCACTGTTTAAATGCATTTGATTTACTGCAGGGCACTGTTTAAATGGGATTGATTTACTGTAGGACACTGTTTAAAAGCATTTGATTTACTGCAGGGCACTGTTTAAATGCATTTGATTTTCTGCAGGGCACTGTTTAATTCCAAGTGATTTTGCATCAGGGCACTGGTTAAATACGTTTGGTTTGCTGTAGGGCACCGATTAAATTCATTTGATTTTCTGCAGGACACTGTTTAAATGCATTTGATTTACTGCAGGGCACTGTTTAAATACATTTGATTTACTGTAGGGCACTGTTTAAATGCGTTTGATTTACTGTAGGGCATTGTTTAAATGCGTTTGATTTACTGTGGGACACTGTTTAAAAGCATTTGATTTCCTGCAGGGCACTGTTTAAATGCGTTTGATTTACTGTAGGACACTGTTTAAAAGCATTTGATTTCCGGTAGGGCACTGTTTAAATGCATTTGATTTACTGCAGGGCACTGTTTAAATGCGATTGATTTACTGTAGGACACTGTTTAAAAGCATTTGATTTACTGCAGGGCACTGTTTAAATGCATTTGATTTTCTGCAGGGCACTGTTTAATTCCAAGTGATTTTGCATCAGGGCACTGGTTAAATACGTTTGGTTTGCTGTAGGGCACTGATTAAATTCATTTGATTTTCTTCAGAGCACAGTTTAAATGCATTTGCTTTAGTGTCGGGCACTTTTTAAATACATTTGATTTACTGTGGTGCACTGTATAAATGCATTTGATTTACTGTAGTGCACTGGATAAACGTATTTGGTTTATTGTAGGCCGCTGTTTTCATGCATTTTATTTACTCTGGCGCGCTGTTTAAATGCATTTGGTTTACTGTAGGGCACTGTTTAAATGCATTTCATTTACTGTAGGGCACTGTTTAAATACATTGGATTTTCTGTCGGGCACTGTTTAAATACATTACATTTTTTGTTGTGCACTGTTGAAATGCATTTGATTTCCTGCAGGGCACTGTTTAAATGCGTTTGATTTACTGTAGGACACTGTTTAAATACATTTGATTTACTGTCGGGCACTGTTTAAATGCATTTGATTTACCGGAGGGCACTGTTTAAATGCGTTTGATTTACTGTAGGACACTGTTTAAAAGCATTTGATTTACTGTAGGGCACTGTTTAAATGCATTTGATTTACTGCAGGGCACTGTTTAAATGCGATTGATTTACTGTAGGACACTGTTTAAAAGCATTTGATTTACTGCAGGGCACTGTTTAAATGCGTTTGATTTACTGCAGGACACTGTTTAAACGCGTTTGATTTACTGCAGGGCACTGTTTAAATGCATTTGATTTACTGCAGGAATCTGTTTAAATGCATTTGATTTACTGCAGGGCACTGTTTAAATACATTTGATTTACTGTCGGGCACTGTTTAAATGCATTTGATTTACCGGAGGGCACTGTTTAAATGCGTTTGATTTACTGTAGGACACTGTTTAAAAGCATTTGATTTACTGCAGGGCACTGTTTAAATGCGTTTGATTTACTGTAGGCCACTGTTTAAAAGCATTTGATTTACTGTAGGGCACTGTTTAAATGCATTTGATTTTCTGCAGGGCACTGTTTAAATGCGTTTGATTTACTGTAGGACACTGTTTAAATGCATTTGATTTACTGTAGGGCACTGTTTAAATGCGTTTGGTTTACTGTAGGGCACTGTTTAAAAGCATTTCATTTACTGTAGGGCACTGTTTAAATGTGTTTGATTTACTGTAGGACACTGTTTAAATGCGTTTGATTTTCTGTAGGGCACTGTTTAAAAGCATTTGATTTACTGTAGGGCACTGTTTAAATGCATTTGATTTACTGCAGGGCACTGTTTAAATGCATTTGATTTACTGTAGGGCACTGTTTAAATGCGTTTGGTTTACTGTAGGGCACTGTTTAAAAGCATTTGATTTACTGTAGGGCACTGTTTAAATGTGTTTGATTTACTGTAGGACACTGTTTAAATGCGTTTGATTTTCTGTAGGGCACTGTTTAAAAGCATTTGATTTACTGTAGGGCACTGTTTAAATGCATTTGATTTACTGCAGGGCACTGTTTAAATGCATTTGATTTACTGTTGGGCACTGTTTAAAAGCATTTGATTTACTATAGGGCACTGTTTAAATGCATTTGATTTACTGCAGGGCACCGTTTAAATGTGTTTGACTTACTGTAGGACACTGTTTAAATACATTGGATTTACTCGGGGGCACTGTTTAAATGCATTTGATTTTCTGCAGGGCCCTGTTTAACTATCTTTGATTTACTGTCGGACACTGTTTAAATACATTTTATTTACTGGAGGGTACGTAGATCACTGTTCAAACGCATTTGGGTTGCGGTAGGGCACTGTTTGAATGCATTTGAGTTACTGTAGGACACTGTTTAAATGCATTTGAGTTACTGCAGGACACTGTTTAAATGCTTTTTATTTACTGTAGGGTTCTGTTTAAATGCATTTGACTTAACGTAGGGCACTGTTTAAATGCATTTGGGTTACGGTAGGGCACTGTTTAAATGCATCTGATTTGCTGCAGGACACTGTTTAAGTAAATCTGATTTACAGTAGAGCACTGTTTCAAGACATTTGATTTAGAGTCGAGCACTGTTTAAATGCATTTAATTTACTCTAGGACCCTCTTTAAGTACATTTGAATTCCTGTAATGCGCTGTTAATGCTATTTGTTTACTGTCAGGCACTGTTTAAAGGCATTTGGTTTCCAATTGGGCACTGTTTAAATGCACTTCATTTCCTGTAGGACACTGTTTAAATACATTAGATTTAGTGACGGGCACTGTTTAACTGCCTCAGTTAACTGTCGGGCACTGTTTAAATGTATATGATTTACTGTAGGGCACTTTTTAAATGCATTTGATTTACTTCAGGGCACTGTTTAAATCCAAGTGATTTTACATTAGGGCACTGGTTAAATACGTTTGGCTTGCTGTAGGGCCCTGATTAAATGCATTTGCTTTAGTGTCGGGCACTTTTTTAATACATTTGATTTACTGTGGTGCACTGTATAAATGTCTTTGGTTGACTGTAGGGCACTGTTTAAATGCATTTGATTTACTGTAGTGCACTGGATAAACGTATTTGGTTTATTGTAGGCCACTGTTGAAATGCATTTATTTCCTCTGAGGCGCTGTTTAACTGCATTTGATTGACTGCAGGGCACTTTCTAAATGCATTTGATTGAGTGTGGGCCACTGTTCAACTGCATTTGTGTTGTGCATGGGACTGTTTATGCACAATTAATTTACTGTGGGGCACAGTTGAAATGCATTTGGTTTACTGCAGGGCACTGTAAATGCATTTGATTTACTATAAAACACTGTTTAAAAACATTTGGTTCACTGCATGGAACTGTTTAAATGTGATTTATTTACTTTGAGGCACGGTTTATATGCGATTGAAAAACTGTAGGGCACTATTTAAGAGCATTTGGTTTACTGGAGGGCACTTTGTAAATGCGATTGATATACTGTAGGTCACTGTTTAAATGCATTTTATTTGCTATAGGGCGCTGTTTAAATGTATTTGACTTTCCGCAGGGCACTGTTTAAATACATTTGATTTTCTGCATGGCGCTGTTTAAATGCATTTGACTTACTGTAGGGCACTGTTTAAATGCATTTGGTTTATCTTAGGGCACTGTTTCAATACATTTGATTTTTTGTTGTGCACTGTTGAATGCATTTGGTTTACTTCAGGGCACTGTTTTCCGTATTTCCCGTACCGACTCCCCGAACAGGCATCGGAATGTGGCGACGAGGAGCTTTTCACAGTAACTTCCTTTGAGGCCTACTTATGACAATAAGCGATTTTCATTTCATTTCACTGTTTAAATTTGTCTGATTTACTGTAAGACACTTCAAGGGCATTTGGTTTTTGCCGGGCACTATTTAAAAGCATTTGACTTACTGTAGGACACTGTTTAAATGTGTTTGACTTACTGTAGGACACTGTTTCAATACATTGGATTTACTCGGGGGCACTGTTCAAATGCATTTGTATTTCTGCAGGGCCCTGTTTAACTATCTTTGATTTACTGTCGGGCACTGTTTAAATACATTTTATTTACTGGAGGGTCCAGTTTAAATGCATTTGATTTGACGTATATCACTGTTCAAACGCATTTGGGTTACGGTAGGGCACTGTTTAAATGCATTTGATTTTCTGTAGGGCACTGCTTCAGTGCATTTTATTTACAGTAGGACACTGTTTAAATGCATTTGATTTACTGTAGGGCACTGCTTCAGTGCATTTTATTTACAGTAGGACACTGTTTAAATGCATTTGAGTTACTGCAGGACACTGTTTAAATGCATTTTCTTTACTGTAGGGTTCTGGTTAAATTCATTTGACTTAACGTAGGGCACTGTTTAAATGCATTTGGGTTACGGTAGGGCACTGTTTAAATGTATCTGATTTGCTGTAGGACACTGTTTAAATACGTTTGATTTACTGGAGGGCACTGTTTAAATAAATTTGATTTACAGTAGAGAACTGTTTCAAGACATTTGATTTAGAGTCGAGCACTGTTTAAATGCATTTAATTTACTCTAGGACCCTCTTTAAGTACATTTGAATTCCTGTAATGCGCTGTTAATGCTATTTGTTTACTGTAAGGCACTGTTTAAAGGCATTTGGTTTCCAATTGGGCACTGTTTAAATGCACTTCATTTCCTGTAGGACACTGTTTAAATACATTAGATTTAGTGACGGGCACTGTTTAACTGCCTCAGTTAACTGTCGGGCACTGTTTAAATGTATATGAGTTGCTATAGGGCACTTATTAAATGCATTTGATTTACTTCAGGGCACTGTTTAAATCCAAGTGATTTTACATTAGGGCACTGGTTAAATACGTTTGGCTTGCTGTAGGGCCCTGATTAAATGCATTTGCTTTAGTGTCGGGCACTTTTTTAATACATTTGATTTACTGTGGTGCACTATATAAATGTATTTGGTTGACTGTAGGGCACTGTTTAAATGCTTTTGATTTACTGTAGGGCACTGTTTAAATGCTTTTGATTTACTGTAGGGCACTATTTAAGAGCATTTGGTTTACTGGAGGGCACTTTGTAAATGCGATTGATATACTGTAGGTCACTGTTTAAATGCATTTTATTTGCTATAGGGCGCTGTTTAAAAGCATTTGACTTACCGCAGGGCACTGTTTAAATACATTTGATTTTTTGTTGTGCACTGTTGAATGCATTTGGTTTACTTCAGGGCACTGTTTTCCGTATTTCCCGTAACGACTCCCCGAACAGGCATCGGAATGTGGCGACGAGGGGCATTTCACAGTAACTTCCTTTGAAGCCTACGTATGACAATAAGCGATTTTCATTTCATTTCACCGTTTAAATTTGTCTGATTTACTGTAATGCACTTCAAAGGCATTTGGTTTTTGTCGGGCACTATTTAAAAGCATTTGATTTACCGTAGGGCACTGTTTAAATGCATTTGATTTACTGTAGTGCACTGTTTGCATACATTTGATTTACTGTAGGACACTGTTTGAATACATTTGATTTACTGTCGGGCTCTGTTTGTATACATTTGATTTACTGTAGGGCACTGCTTCAATGCATTTGATTTACTGTAGGACACTGTTTAAATGCGTTTGATTTACAGTAGGGCTCTGTTTGAATACATTTGATTTACTGTAGGGCACTGTTTAAATGCGTTTGATTTACTGTAGGACACTGTTTAAATGCGTTTGATTTACTGTCGGTCTCTGTTTGAATACATTTGATTTACTGTAGGGCACTGTTTAAACGCATCTGATTTATGTAGGACACTGTTTAAATACGTTTGATTTACTGGAGGGCACTGTTTAAATAAATTTGATTTACAGTAGAGAACTGTTTCAAGACATTTGATTTAGAGTCGAGCACTGTTTAAATGCATTTAATTTACTCCAGGACCCTCTTTAAGTACATTTGAATTCCTGTAATGCGCTGTTAATGCTATTTGTTTACTGTCAGGCACTGTTTAAAGGCATTTGGTTCACTGTAGCGCACTATTTTAAAGCATTTGATTTTCTGTAGCGCACTGTTTAAATGCCTTTGATTTACTGTCGAGCACTGTTTAAAAGCATTTTCTTTAATGTAGCGCATTGTTCAAATTCATTTGGTTTCCATTTGGGCACTGTTTAAATGCACTTGATTTCCTATAGGACACTGTTTAAATACATTAGATTAAGTGACGGGCACTGTTTAACTGCCTTTAGTTTACTGTTGGACACTGTTTAAATGCATTTGATTTACTGTAGGGCACTGTTTACATGCATTAGATTTAGTGACGGGCACTGTTTAACTGTCTTTAGTTTACTGTTGGACGCTGTTTAAATGCATTTGATTTTCTGTAGGGTACTTTAACAGCATTTTATTTACTGTAGGGTACTGTTTAAATGCATTAGATTTAGTGACAGGCACTGTTTAACTGTCTTTAGTTTACTGTTGGACACTGTTTAAAAGCATTTGATTTTCAGTAGGGCACTTTAACTGCATTTTATTTACTGTAGGGCACTGTTTAAATGCATTTGCTTTCGTGTCGGGCACCGTTGAAATACATTTGATTTACTGTGGGGCACAGTTGAAATGCATTTGATTTACTGTAGCGCACTGTTTAAATGCATTTGATTTTCTATACAGCACTGTTTAAATACATTTGGTTTACTGTCGGGAACTGTTTAAATGTGATTGATTTACTTTAGGGTACGGTATAAATACATTTGAGTTACTGTAGGGCACTGTTTAAATACATTTGATTCACTGTAGGTGCACTGTTTAAATGCACTTGATTTATGTCGGGTACTGTTTAAATACATTTTGTTTGCTGGAGGACACGGTTTAAATGTAATGATTTACTGGCGGGCCCTGTTCAAACGCCTTTCGTTTACTTTAGGGCACTGTTTATAAGGAAAAAGAATAAAGACACGTACAGCACAGGAACAGACCCTTTGGCCACCCAATCCCGTGCCGACCATCCTGCCCGGCTAAACTACAATCTTCTACACTTCCTGGGTCCGTATCCATATATTCCCATTCTATTCACGTATTTGTCAAGATGCCCCTTAAATATCACCTCCTCCGGCAGCGAGTTCCAGGCACCCACTACCCTCTGCGTAAAAAACATGCCTCGTACATCTACTCTGTACCTTGCCCCTCGCACCTTAAACCTATGCCCCCTAGTAATTGACCCCTCTACCCTGGGAAAAAGCCTCTGACTAGCCACTATGTCTTTGACCCTCCTCATAGCTAATGCCCTCCATAGCAGGCAACATTCTGGTAAATCTCTTCTGCACCCCCTCTAAAGCCTCCACACCCTTCTGGTAGTGTGGCGACCAGAATTGGACACTATACTCCAAGTGTGGCCTAACTAAGGTTCTATACAGCTGCAACATGACTTGCCAATTCTTTTACTCAATGCCTCGGCCAATGAAGGCAAGCATGCCGTATGCCTTCTTGACTACCTTCTTCGCCTGTGTTGCCCCTTTCAGTGACCTGTGTACCTGTACACCTAGATCTCTCTGACTTTCAATACTCTTGAGGGTTCTACCTATCACTGTATATTCACTACCTGCATTAGACCTTCCAAAATGCCTGACCTCACATTTGTCCGGATTAAACTCCATCTGCCATCTCTCCGCCCAATCTCCAAACAATCTAAATCCTGCTGTATCCTCTGACAGTCCTCATCGCTATCCGCAATTCCACAAACCTTTGTGTCGTCTGCAAACGTACTAATCTGACCAGTTACATTTTCCTCCAAATCATTTTTATATACTACAAACAGCAAAGGTCCCAGCACTGATCCCTGCGGAACACCACTAGTCACAGCCCTGCAATTAGAAAAGCATCCTTCCATTGCTATTCTCTGCCTTCTATGACCTAGCCAGTTCTATATCCACCTTGCCAGCTCACCCGTGTGACTTCACCTTTTGTACTAGTCTGCCATGAGGGACCTTGTCAAAGGCCTTACTGAAGTCCATATAGACAACATCCACTGCCCTACCTTCACCAATCATCTTTGTGACCTCCTTGAAAAACTCTATCAATTTAGTGAGACACGACCTCTCCTTCACAAAACCATGCTGCCTCTCACTAACACGTCCATTTGCTTCCAAATGGGCAGCACGGTGGCATTGTGGATAGCACAATTGCTTCACAGTTCCAGGGTCCCAGGTTCGATTCCGGCTTGGGTCACTGTCTGTGCGGAGTCTGCACATCCTCCCCGTGTGTGCGCGGGTTTCCTCCGGGTGCTCTGGTTTGCTCCCACAGTCCAAAGATGTGCAGGTTAGGTGGATTGGCCATGATAAATTGCCCTTAGTGTCCAAAATTGCCCTTAGTGTTGGGTGGGGTTACTGGGTTATGGGGATAGGGTGGAGGTGTTGACCTTGGGTAGGGTGCTCTTTCCAAGAGCCGGTGCAGACTCGATGATTCGCATGGCCTCCTTCTGCACTGTAAATTCTATGATAATCAAATGTGAGCAGATCATGTCTCGAAGAATTCTCTCCAGCACTGGGTGATACTGGGTGATACTGCCGATGATCTCTTGAGTGGGGCAACACTAATGGAAATGAATATACAAATTGGGGAATTGAAGTGAGAAAACTACGTTAAATTCTGATTACAGCCTTCAGGACCCGATTGTCAGGGGCAGTGCTGGAATGAATGTGTGGGACTTTGCTGCTGGGAGAATGCAGTGATCGCTGTTCCTCGAATACATGATGTACGGGCTCAATAACTGGGCAGTAAGATGTCTAACAACACCAGGTTAAAGTCCAAGAGATTTGTTTCGAATTACTAGCTTTCGGAGTGCAGCTCCTTCACCTGAGAAAGGAGCTGAGGTCCGAAAGCTAGTAATTCGAAACAAATCTGTTGGAATTTTATCTGGTGTTGTAAGACGTCTTACTGTGCTCACCCCAGTCCAACGCCGGCATCTCCACATCATCAATAACTGGAGATAAAACAGAGAAATAATGCATTTATCACTCCTAATCTTAATGTAATGGTGCAAGAGTGAGGGATTTTACCAAATGGTCTTCCAATACACCTGACATGAAACAGCATCAGTTATTTAATTATAATGCCGGTTCGGTTCCACAATGCACTGCGATTTAACACAGCTTTAACATGGGCAGTGCAATACTGGATATACATTCTATTTTGTTTTTCATTTCTAAAGAGACAGAATGCAGATTCTTTCACACAAAATAAGGAGAGAAATGTGATTCTAAGAAACACAACAGGAAGTAATCTCTCATTCAGTCAAATACAATATTGATATCGGGCAGCAAAGCATAATCAAAGCGATGACATTTTGGAAAAGTTCTGATGTCTTCCATCAGATTTAATGTAGAATCATATATCTGTGGACGTCACCTCAGGGATGTGGAGTTGACTATTATCTGAGATGGGTGAAAAGAAAGAAGAGATCATCGAAAGAAATCACATCTACATGTTTTCTCTTTCGTAACATTTCAAGTGCAACTGGCCTTTTAAAATTCTATCAAAAACATTCTCCGTTTTTTCTCTCATAAACTCTCACTCAGTGAACCGTGGGAATAGTCCAGGAGACCCAAAATTATACGGGACACGGAACGCCCCAGCAGCGCGCCACATACAGAGGGAAATGGAACTAACCATCACCGTTTAACAGTGCAATGCAGATTTGTAAACTTTAGATGTAAACGGTCACTGCCCAATGATGGTAGAACCCCCCGGCCTGTGACACAGATAACATTGGTATTGTGAGAAGGTGTGGAAGGAACCGATAACGCTGGGTCAATGAGGATATGACTGTTGTACACTGTGGGGATGAGCATACTTCAGTTAAACATTGGGCTGAAAGTTAGATGTTTTCTTTAAATTATTTGCATTTGCGACATGAACAATTGCAAATCCCACTTTGTTCCATGATCGATTAGAATAACTTCAATCCAGAGAGAGTCAATTCCTCACAAGAAGGTTGGTGACTGAGGGAATAACCAGAGCTGATAATCTATTGGGAACGCAGTCGCAACAGAAGACAGCAAGAGGGACGTGGAAAAGTACAGGGGTGTCATCAAACATCCAAGCAAATTGAAACATGCGCGATGACCAATGGAAGGACCTGGAATTTGAAAGCCCAATAATGTAGAAGGGTCACCCCCAATGGCATGAAGCACATCAAGAGACTTCGTGGAAATGCGCAAAGCCGAACTTGAGTTGTGAAAAGTTGATGATCCTCCTGTTAAACAACCTGTTTTCCCAGCCCATCAAGCTGCCCCAGATGTAGCAAAATCTGCAGGTCGTCCATTGGGCTCATCGTTCATCCTAGAGCCTATCTCAGCGGAGCTGGAGAAAATCATCGACGGAAGCGAGCGATTCTCAAAGAAACAGAAGAATCAAAGGATTATCTTACCCAGAGTGTGGATATCACCGCTGAACTTTCCCAATGTAATGCGATCATCAGACCCAGGATCCTGCAGCATGTGTCCACTCTGGGCGTCAATGGTTTCAGTCTCAGCATCGTCATAGTCGGCAGAAACAGGAGCTGAGAGGCACAGGTGTTTGCAGTTGAAGTTACTTACGTCCAAAGGACAGTTAGAATGATATACTTTAATCATTCTCTCCCAAGTAATACCGGGGCAGGAAAGTAGATCGATTACGGTATGATGTCATTGAGTTTGAGTGGAGAGAATTATTGAGCCAGCTTGTGCGGCAGTATTTTCAATTTTAGTTTAAATTCATACTGTTCCCAGAAAATGTACATCCCACCAACCTGCAAACATTTCACAGCCTCCATAGGCTTGTGTAGAATCACAAGGAAACGTTTATTTTTAATTAATTTATTTTATTGGGAGAAATGATAAGACGTTGTTTCAGACTCAAGCAGTTTCGATGTTTCGGTTACTGAAATCATTGTGCAATACCTGAGATCCTTGAATCTCTCATTTAATAGTTGATCTGTTTTGGTATTTCAGATATTACAGAGTGAAGAACTGAAACGAGATGGTGGAAAGTAAATTTCTACATACCCTGCATATTTGAGCATTCATCTTCAGGATATGCGGATCCAGGATCAGTGTCACCCAAACTGTGACTGCTGTAATATTCAATCTGGTTGAGAGTGTTAATCGTTGCAGAATCTGCTAAACAGAAAGTGATTGGTTAATGGATCAGTTATTTGTGGTGGAGTCATCATAAAGTCATCACGACACATAATATTTCAACCAATCAGAGGCGAGGTATCAATAACTTCACCATCATTGTGACAATGTCCTGGAATTGATACATGACTCCACTTTGGAAGAACATTCAACTTTGGGAGATCAGGCGAAGAAACTGCACAAACTTTTCAGGACAACTATACAGAGGAACATAGAGAGACATAGAAATATGGAACGTAGGAGCAGGAGTGGGTCATTCGGCCCTTCTAATTCGTTCTGGAAATCAACATATGTGTTTTGGGCTCAATTACTTTTTGTAGTAGCAAATTACACAATATCATATCCAAGTGAAGGAAGTAATCCTGATTGCATTTTATAGGTTTCAGATAGATGCCACAAACGCTCTGCATTCTTCTGAACTCAAGCGTAAATTATCGTGAAGGACTCACTATTTCCTCATATGTCGGACCCACCATTATAGGGATCCATCTGGTAAATATTCGTTGCACTCCCTTTATGGCAAAAACAAATCACCCCTCAGATAAGGTGACCAAAACTGTACAATATTCCTGGTGTGGTCTCACGAAGACACTTTATAATTGCACCATGACATCCTGTTCTTCTACTTTTATGGCCAGCAAACCAGTTGCCTTCTGTTCCACCTGCTGTACCTGCAGGATTACCTTCAGCGACTGGTGTGAGAAGACACCCGGGTCTCGTTGCACAAACCGCTCTCTCAATTTATAATCAATCAGATGATATTCTGTCTTCTTACTTTTGCCGCCAACCTCACATTTATCCACATAACACTGCATATCCCCTGAATTTTCCCACTCAGCTCGGCCAAATCACACTGAAACATCTTTGTATCCATCCTCCTTATAGCTCACCCTCTCACACAGCGTGTGTCATCTGAAGTGTTGGGCATATTGCATTCTTTAAATCATTAATGTATATTGTGAACAGCTTGGGTCCCAGCACTGAAACATGCAATACCTCAATGACTGCCATTCTGATTTTTTTTAAAAATCCCTACTCTTCTGCTTCTTTTCTGCCAAACAAAATTCCATTCATCTTAATATCCTCCTCCTAATCGTTTGCGTTTCAATGTCACTTGCTAATAATCGGGTGAGGGTCATTGTAGAAAGCCTTCTGAAAGTCTAGGTAAACCAGGCCCACTGTCCCACCTTATATATTCTACTGATTATATGCTCAAATAATTCCAGTCGTACTCATAAGCATGTTTTCCTTTTCGTAAATCCATGATGACTCTGCACGATTTTATCACTGTTTTATAAGTGGCCTGCTATTTGGTTTTTCATAATGACTCTAGAATTGTCCCCACTACTGACGTTAGGTGTACTGATCTATCATTTCCCATTTTCAGTCACCCTCTCCTTCTGAATAATGGGATTACATGAGCTATCCTCCAATAATTAATTACAAAGTGCAAATCATCATAAAAGATGACGCACAATGCATCAACAAGATCTAGCGCCACGTTGGTAAGTAGCCTGGAATGTATATTATCAAGTCCTGATATTTATCGGCCTTCACTGTCATCAGTTTCCTATCTCCACTTCTTTACTAATACTGAGTTTCTGCAGTAAACCCTGTGTTCCAGAAAATGACTGGTTTGTTATTTATGTCCATCAGGTGGACAATAAATGTCACTTCTGTCATCTAACAGTTCCGTCCGTTCGGATAGTTAATGTGTCAGATATCCCAGTGGATTAAATAATATAAGGCATAATCCGTGAGGTCTGCATCAGCCGTTGGGTGTTTGATACAGAACCGCTTCCCCTCCCACAATAATTCCCTCTGTTTCAATATCACTGACGGTAAATACATCAGAAGTGGATTTAGATCGTGGAACCCGCGGGCAATGGTTCAGGGAAGAGCCAGAATGCGCCAAATGCGATCATTTTGCTTCCTTTCTGTTCAGCCATTCTCGATAAACAGCACCCCTCAATACTGTTCACGCTCTTGTACATTGTGATCAGCCCTCCCCTTAACTGTTCTTGCACTTTCGTAATATCCTCTTCAGATCCATACAATCTACTCCAATTCCATCCAACCAAAGTTCGATTGACTTTGATCTTCATTCTTCTACCTTCCAGTTATACCTGGTTAAAAATAAACTTTTATAAAAGCAACATACTGCGGATGCTGAAAATCAAATTATGTCACAGTCAGATGGTCTGGCAGGAAGAGTCACATGGTCTCAAAGTGTTGGATTTGTTGGTCTCGCCCAGAATCCTGCCACACCTGCTGACTTTGTCCGGAAATGTCTGTTTTCCCGGAGTTAGAAATGAACATTTGTGTTTTATTTGGTTTTAGTTGACGTTTTTACTTTACATCAGATTACTATTCTACCTTTGTGTTCTTAACCCCATTTAGTAAGTATGTCATTTAAATTATTCTTAATTTAATACATGACATGGTGCCTTTTCTCACAAAGTTTTCATTTATGTTAGTTACTTATGTAAAAATTAATTTTCCAATCGTATATCTATTCTATCAAGTCAGTACATCTCCGCCTACCACAATTTGAGACCATCGTAAAAATGTAGTTTTGACTCCAAACTCAAAGTTGATCCAACAAATTACAAACAACATTCATCTTAGCGCCTATTCATGCAGAGCACATTCCTAACCTCCTTCCGTCTATATGGATGCATTTATTCCCAGAATTTAGTCCTTCGATCACTACCGACTGGGACTAATTCTTCTGCTTTCCACGTGACTCCATACTCATGAAATAACCACTTGTTTTTCGTGTTTTTCATGATCAGCAGGTTTTAAACTCTTTGCAGCTAAAGATGTACAATTAAAATTAGTCGCTGTTACAATATGGGAACACAGCAGTCAAATTGTGAATTACCACGGACATCACAGCATTTCAACATAAAGAACATGTCACCTGATTGTGTGAATTTGCGACAGGGGTCATTATTGGTCAGGACAAAACGGCAAACCCTCAAGACTTCTTCAGCATGGTCAATTGATACTTTATACTCAGAATAGAGGACATGATGTTCCTCTCTTCAATAGCTCCAATGAAAGCTGACATCCGAAGATGCACAGCTCCCCGCTCAGCAATGCACCGCAGTGCCAGACTTCATTTATCTGTCCAAGTTATGGGGTGGAGCCTGAACCTGAAAACGTCTGACTCAGAGGCCACATTGCACCTACTTATCACCTAGCTGACAGCTGTGCTCTGGTCTCATTCATTAGTGTATTAGGTGCTAACTTCTAGCCTAATATTAGACATCAAGATTTACAGTGTAAACCATATCTGCTCCGGCGCCTTTAAATTAATTCGGTGTTGAGAGGTCCTATTTGAAAGATGCGCTGACCGTTCTAATATTCTTTTATTTGTATTGATTTTCTTCCCTCCTTTAGTCGGAATTTTCCTCTCGATAATGTTCAGCGGATTGATGTTTATTTTCCTAGACATTCTTCTCATCCTTTATTAGTAATATCCTTTAGTAATATTATTTATTCGTAATATCCCTAGCTTTCCGCTAGGAGCCTGACATTACACCTTTAGTCATGATTAGTAAATAACTGCAGTACTGCCTCTGCTATCTTTTCCATTTATGTCCCACTCTCCCCAAGTGCTATATCTTGCCGCCTCGTGAATACATTCTGTGAGAATGGATTCCACAGGCTCACCACACATTGGGTGAAGAAACGTGTCCTCATCTCTGTCCGAAATAGTTTACCCTGAATCCTCAGACTGACTCCTGGTTGTGGACACACTCATCATTGGTAACATCTTCCCTGCATCTACCCTGTCTAGACCTGTTAGAATTTTGTAAGTCTCGATGAGATCATTTTCCTGAACTTCAGAGAGGACAATCCTAACGTACTGAATCTCTCCGCATTTGACAGATCTACCATTCTTGGTATCAGTCCATACCTGGGATCAGTCTGATAAACCTTCGTTGCACTACCTCGAGAGCAAGAACATTCTTCCTCAGAAAGGGAGACCAAAACTGTGCGCAATATTCGAGGTATGGCAGCAACACATCCCGGCATCTGTACTCGAAATTTCTTGCAATGAAGGCCAAAATACCATAATATAATACTAATCTTTTATTGTCACAAGTATGAAGTTACTGCGAAAAGCCCCTCGTTGCCACATTACGGCACCTGTTCGCGTAAGCTGGTACGGGGATTGAACCCACGCTGCTAGCCTTGTTCGGCACTGGAAACCAACGGTCGAGCCCACTGAGCTCATCCAGCCCTTAACCTCCTTTACCGCCTGTGCATCTGCATGCTTACCTTCAGCGACTGGTGCGCAATGACTCCCAGGTCCCGCTGCACACTCCCCTCTCCCAAATTACAACAATTCAGGTGGTAATCTGCCTTCCTGTTTTTGCTTCCAAAGTGATTAATCTCACACTTATCCAAATTATACTGCATCTGCCATTGATTTCCCCACTCACCGTACCTGTCCAGAGCATGTTGTTGGATTCCGGCATCCTCGTCACAGTTCACCCTCCCACCCAACGTGGTATCATCTGCAAGCTTTGAAATGTTCATTTACATATTCCAGCAGCCGCTTTGCCGATACGTATTTGAAGCTGAACGTTGCTGGGGGCAAATGGAGCCGCGATGCAGCCTTGTGGGAAACTCCTACGGTGCTCTATATGTTATGCACTGGCCGCCAAAAACATTCTGGAACAATTCGGGAGAGTGGGAATCGAATCAAAATCATTCGTCATCTGAAGATGAAGAAATACAGATCTCCTTGTTGCACGAGAATGGTGTTGTGCAGCCAGTGCACTGAAAATTAAACTTGTTAAACCTGAACCGGTATTTGCCCTTGTAACTTGGTTTTGAAGTGAATACAGAATGCAAACCTGAATCACGGGTCTGGATGGAAACCTTGTCAGGTGGAGTATTATATATTTCTGCATAAATTGGTTGGTAGAAACCAGATGGTGAGTCCCAGCCGCCAGTGAGAGGACCTGTTGGCGGGAGAGCGGAACGATTAGCATATTGTTACAATCATAGTTAGACATATAATTCCAGATTGACTCATTTCAAATCTCCCTCTTTGCCGAGGCTGTATTTGTACCACGGAACACAGAGCATTACTTTGTGTCTCTGGATGATTGGCCCAGTAATAATTCCACTTACTCGATTTCAAGGATCAGTAACGGAGGGATTTCCGGGCCACTATTGTTCTGTCCATCAGATATGAATCAAAATAACTTGGTGCGAGTTAAGATACGGGGAGCAGTTTTGTTTCTCAGCCCCAATCATAGTGGTTCACAAGACAAAGGTTCATCAGATTCTATAGCCAAAATTCTGTAGGGAAAATGTCGCCAGCCTGTCGCCAGACGGTCACAAATCCACACCAAGCTTGACGGAGCAGGACTTTCCCCCACTTTACCTGTGTGTCATTGTGGCCATGGAAAGAACTTTCAAGGTGTTTTGATATTCCTTGGTATATGAAGTCTTTGGACCTGAAGCGGAGCTTCTGACTCGGCTGTGGGCCCAGTACTCACTGCACCACCAGCAGAGATCCACTGATACCAGAGTGTTTGTTGTGCTGGGATGCAGAATGTAAAAGATAGAAAATGTTCCATCACTTCTGAAAACGGCGGCTGATTCCATTCAGAGAAGTTGACAGTGGACATCGGCACAGACTGTGCAGGCTTACAACGAATACTGAATGGAATAATATATATAAGCAGCTAAAGAAAATACTGAGCTCAGAGTTTAAAGTGTTTTCATTCCATGTGTTGATCTATTGTTACAAAAATGAAACTAATTTCGAGTCTCCTGGACGGCTGATGAAAAGTCCCTATTTTAAGTGTAATGTTTTGAATCTATTCAAAGATGTGGAGGTTAGTCGGATTGACAATTCAAAATTTCCCCTTAGTGCCTATGGTTAGGTGCGGGTACGGGAATAGAGGGTTGGATCAGGCCTACGTCGGGTGCGCATTAGGAGGGTTGGTGCAGATTCGATGGGGCGACTGGTCTCCCTCTGTACTGTACAGTTTTTATGATTCTATGATGTTACTGTTTCTCGAATACCTTGAACGAAATGACTGACCATTAGCATGTTATTTTCTGTCTTACAACCGACTGGGTACAGTTTGGGGAAAGAGACATTGAAGAGAAGATAAAGCAACATTCAAAATTCAGTGTGAGGTTCACAATCCGATTCGAGCCGCACCTTTTATTGACATCTTCCTCTGCATTACTGTCACCAGGGCGAGTAACTCACAGATCAATAGGACTCCGAGTGATATGCAGATAACAAGAGGAATGGAAGTGTTTTCATCTCCAGGAGCTGTATTAAAGATTCAGGAACGTTTTCACAGATAAAGGTTTCACCGTGTAATTTTCAATGTTTACATGATTATCATTTTGAGAAATCCTCACAACTAGGCAATTCCAATGTCCAATTATTCCCCGAATATAAAAATAACAATAATATTGAATGATTTCTATCAACGAGATGTACCTTCAGGCGTGGATGGAGAAGAAGTTGGAGAGAAAGGCGGATCTGTGGAACATGTCGAAAAAAATAAACAATTATTTGGGTTTGATGTTCGAAATTTAGCTGTTATTCTTAATTTATATACGTGCTTCATATTCAGAAGATTTAATCTATAGTGTCCAAAATTGCCCTTAGTGTTGGGTGGGGTTACTGGGTTATGGGGATAGGGTGGCGGTGTTGACCTTGGGTAGGGTGCTCTTTCCAAGAGCCGGTGCAGACTCGATGGGCCGAATGGCCTCCTTCTGCACTGTAAATTCTATGATAATCTATGAAACCAAGAACCAAACACCCCTGTCCAGCTCAAGCTCCCACCACTCTGTGCGATGCTTACCGGAACAAACCACACTGGCGTCTTCCTTGTGATCACAGTCAGCTTGAGGCCACAATGATAAAGGACAATCAGAGAGAAAGGATTCATTTCCAGTGCACTTCACCTCATCCAGCCAGGTAGTACCGTTACCCTGGCCAAAAGAGGCCCCTCCTGGGGCCAATAGAGGGGGACCACACTCCAACTGCCTGCACACAACTCTGGCATCGTTCATATCCCAGGAATCATCGCATACCGTGCCCCAAGTGTCGTTACACAATATCGCCACTCGCCCGGAGCATTTGGTGTCACCTCCAGCCAAGCGCAAGATTTGTCCTGAATTTGTCAAAGAAAAAATAATTATTACACTTGACGTGACACAAGCGCAGAATACAATCAGGCAGCTGTTAGAAAAGATGAAGGAGAACCTGATTCTCCACCGCAGTCCTTGAAACTGTAGTGTGGTCCCTTTATTGTGTTTCCCCCTGTTGATAAGACAGACATGTTGAATGAAGATGAAATTAATATGTGAAATTACATCTGCAAACAAAGTAGTTCATTGTGTTACCTGAACAAACAATACCCGCATCTTCCCGATGTTCACAGTTGTGTTGACCCCACGGGTCTCCCTGACATTGCCAAAGCGTCGTCTCATGTGACAGACATTCGATCTCATCGAGCCAAATGTGGCCGGTACCCATTCCAAATGATTTAGCGTCATAGTCAATGAAATCGGCGGTGCCGCACTCTAACTGTTTACAGATCACATCTGCATCACGGTTCTCCAGTTTGTCAGAGCACACTGTGCCCCAGGTCCCATTGTAGAACACTTCCACTCTCCCCTCACAGCGATGCTTTCCATTAACCAGACGTAGCTCTTTGTGTTCTATCAATGAAATAACAAACACCCTGTTGGTTCAATTGACCAATTGTTTATCCACAGTGCACTGCAATACATATGTTGCGCCAGTTGAGTTAACATTTTCATTGATATTATTTCAGAAAATTAACAGAAACGAGCAGCTGCAATCAAACGATACAGTCCATAATAAGTAAATGTGAATTCCAAACCAGATATTTACATGATGTACCGCATTGAATGACTAGGAAACTTTGCAAAGTTTGGTGTTGGGTGGAGTTACTGGGTTATGGGGATTGGGTGTGGAGGTGTTGACCTTGGGTAGGGTGCTCTTTCCAAGAGCCGGTGAAGACTCCATGGGCCCAATGGCGTCCTTCTTCACTGAAAATTCTATGATAATCTATGATAAATGCGTTCCTTTAAATCAGCCTGGATTGTCAGCAGAGCTTTGACAAGTTCCCACATTGTTAACTCATGTCAGAAAATGAGAAACCAGCGAGTCAGTAGGAAAGTTGCTGTAAAATTAGCTGTAAATTATTCTGTTAGTTAAATAGCAGAAGTACGAACGGGATGTTCACATGGATTGGTGCTGGTTTTACTGTTCCTGATGATATACATCAACCAGTCGTACTTTGCCCTCACAAGTAAAAGTTCCAAATTTATAGGAGGCAGAAAATGGGGCAAGCAGTTACTTCTGAAGAGGGCTGCACAATATATAACAGACACGATGGGCCGAGAGCTCTTTTCTGTGCTGTGGATTTGTATGACCCTGTTACGACCATCTCTTGTACGAATAACATTCACAGTGAGTTCAGGAGAACATGTTTTTCTTCTGATTGCCAGAAGGTTGGAGGAAAGTGAAACTCAGAAAACATAAGATACTTGAGGCGGACAGCATCGATGCTTTTACACTGAGAGTATAAACGGAAGTGAGAGGAGAAAGAATCGGAAGGGAACATAGATCCGGTAGGCTGAATCAACGTTTTAATGCTATTTGTGTGCAGAATAAACGCCACACTCGGCGTTAGTCCGACTAACCTACGTCAGTGCAGTTCCGACCAAATTCGGGGATATATCTTCAGTATGAAACTTCGCTTATAACTGAAGGAAATACGATCTTTACCTGAGCACATGATCTCCACATCTTCTTTATGATTACAGTCGTGGTTTCCCCACAATGCATGGGGGCATTGCCAGATAGACGATTCGTTCCCGGAGCAGTCCAGCTCTTCAAGCCAAATGGTGCCTGTGCCTGGTCCAGACGGGGCAGGAAATGGAAGCTGCAATGCATTTCCACAGCCCAGCTGTTTGCAAACAACGTCAGCGTCTGTCAGGTCCCAGGAATCGTCACAAACTGAGCCCCAGGTCCCAGAGTAATAAATCTCCAATCGGCCAGCACACCGGCTTGCCCCGTCAGACAGCCTTAACTGTTTGTGTCCTGATAGAAAATAATGCAGTGGAATATTATCCTTCTAACACAAATTCATATCACTGTTTAATTCAAACTATTGTGTCATAGCCGGCTGAATCAAAATCTCCCTTTCAAGCTGCTGTTCACAGGTAAATGAATACCTGTTGTCCAACACTTTTGTAGTCTTACCTAAATGTATAATATGGTGACTGGAAAATTACGCCGTGAAGGCAATGTGGAACTGCTCTTCAATGGGACGTAGGGAAATGCCTGTTCCGAAAATCTGAATCAACCGATACAAATCATTTGGAGATTGATAAAGCGAGCAGTGGTTAGCACCGCTGCCTCACCGCGCAGCGGTCCCAGGATTAATCCCGGCCCTGGGTCACTGGCAATGTGGAGAATTCACATTCTGCCCGTGTCTGCGTTGTTCTCACACTCACAACCCAAACATGAATAGCGTATGGTGATTTGATCACGCTAAATTGCCCGTTAATTGGAAAAAATTAGTGGGTACTCTCAATTTATGTTATAAAATCTGCACCGTGGTTTTCGGGATTGGCCCATTCTATGCTGGATAGTATATTTCGCCCGCAATTGTCTAATTATGTTAATTAATTGGTCTAAACACAATCCCTTTAAGCAAACATTTTATGTTATGTTTTTCACTGCATACTGTTTTGCTGCCCATATTTCATCAGATATCGCCATAATGTTCTTAATGGTACAAATCAGAAAATGTTCAATGGGTTGGTAGCATCATTGAGAGAATAAGCGGCTTAACCGCTCAAGCACTGACCCTCCCCGCGAATTCACCACACATCCGGCTGAAAGTTTCAGAAGATCCATGTTCTTTCAAGACAGGAGGATTTCTCAAATGCCTAGCTGGGAAACCAATCTTGCTCCCTTCAAAAACGCTATTGCAAACAACACTTTCCAAAGTGAACCGCGCAAATTTGATCTCACCAGAAATGCCCACCGCAATTACATTGCCTCACACACTCCCCCCGCCTACCAAAATCACCTATTTGATCTATCCTGCACTTTCATCCTATAATATAATTTAGCTTTAGAATATCATTGTCATGTTCAAATGCACAAATACATCAATCGATCCCCCATACTTAATGAGGAGGCGTCTTCGTAGCGGTATTGTTACTGGACTACTAATGCAGAGACCTGGGGATATCTCTGGGGGCGCGGCTTCTAATCCCATCTTGCGAAATGGTGGAATTTGAATTCAACTAAAATCTGTAATTGGACGTCTATTGATGACAATGTAACCATTGTCGATTGTCGTAAAAACCCATCTCATTCACTAATGCACCTCAGTGAGGAAATCTGTTGTCCTAACCCGCTCTGACCTCCATGTGACTATAGCCCCACACACCAATGCGGTTAAGTCTTAGTTTCCCCCAGTCTGAAATAGTCTAGAACTCCACTCAGTTCAAGGGCAATTAGATTTGGGTAACAATTGCTGGCCCAGACAGCGACGCCCACATCACAAGAACGAACAAAAAAAAATCAACAGCCCCGACATTGGCTTTTGACAGACAATATCAGAATTCCTTTACATAAACCTTTCCTCTCCCTTTCAGTTGCGCTGATGAAATCTACCCCTTTGACCAATTCATTTGTCATCGTTGCCATTGGTCCTTATTGGCTTTGTCTGTATTTACTGTGGGCGGGACCTAGAGATTTATCGCGTTGTTCAATCTGTCAACATAGTTCCAAATATGTGTTATTACTGCCCATGTTCATCCTGGCTCCAGTGTTAAATAATTGTTCCACAGGCCCCTGAGGAAGAAATGACATGTTCCCATTGCCCATGACACATTTCCCATTCATTTCAGTCACATGACGTGTTTATTCACCTGAACACAGAACCCCTACGTCGATGCTGTCAGTGTGAGGCAACATCGGTGGGAATGAGCTGCAGTTCCAGACATGCGATTCGTTTCCTTTACAATGGACATAATTCAACCACACTGACCCTTCACCCTCTCCGTATTGTGAAGAGTTATATGCGGCTATCGCGGCTCCGCAGCCCAGCTGTCTGCAGACCACGTGAGCGTCATTCAGGTCCCAGAGGCTGTCCTGGACTCTGCCCCAGCTGCGGTTGTAGTAAATCTCCACTCGGCCATCACACCTGCTACCCCCATTCATCAATCTCAGTGACCAATTTTCATCTGTGTGAAGTGAGACGTTGAGAACAATGGTAACAGTGAAACAAATTAACGCAGATTTCGATCATCTTCACCCCGACTGCTTCTCTGGTGCAAGAGTGAAGGGTGTGACTGAGCGGATGCTGAGCAAATGCAGCTCTGTTTTTGTAACATTAGGAAACGCATGTACACCTTGCTGGATATTAGATGCTGGGGTTTGGACATAAATTTCCTCCAATATGGGCAACAGTTCTGCGGAAGAGTGATCAGGGAATGTTGGGATAGGTTGCAGCTGAACGCAGTCGCGTCCCATATCCTTCCAGTTCAATTGGCTAGTTCCATCGGTATGGTCAGGACAGATTTGGAAAACATTTTGGAGCTATGAGGTAACATTAGGGGAAATCGATCACGTTCGGAGAATCGGTGCTGGCAGCTAGCACGAGAGGATGGGCGATTGCGGCATTATCTGGGATTATAGGAGAAGAGAATGTAACTCCTTTGAAATTACGCTTGCATTCTAGGGATGTAAATTCAGAGTGTGGGAAAGAATTTGCCTGCAGTGCCGAATACCGAGAGCTATTATTCTGCCATTGCAAAGGTGAATTGTCTGAAACAGCTGCAGGAATATGCAAAATGAAAAAAAAAATAGAGACATTAAGGAGGAGACCAAAGTCCCGCAAACAGCCATGTGAGAGTAGCCATTAATCTGTCCTGTGTGATATTGAGTGAAAGAAAATACAGGCGTGGACACGCGGGACTTCTCCTCTAATTACCCTCAATGCAGTGTGAGGATTTTTTAACTTCCCGATTTGACCGTGTGTTCAGAGTCCTGAGTTCTGTGTAACACAGATATGGACGCAATGTTCCCGTCGGCATAGGGCGAGGATGGGAGGAGGTTCAGATTTAAGATACTTGACAAAATAACAATTGTGACCTCAGAGTACTTTCATCGGCAGTGAGTGGTTTGGATCGGAAATGGACAGTGTGGGTATAATGGAGGTGGAGATCAATCATGTCATTGAAAAGAGAATTGATCAATTATGTGGAAGGGAAATAATACAGTCTGCGAGGGCACTCCAGGGCTGTGATGAGGTGAGTTACATTTCCAAAACGCTTGCACGGTCACTTTCTGTACCACATTTTACTTTGCTCGGATTATCTGGATTGAGGGCACTCACCCGAGCAGATGACACTGGCTTCATTTCCATGGGAGCAGCTAAAATCGTCCACGGATGAAAGCGGACACTGCCACAACCTGGACTCGTTCCCGCCGCACCTGTAGTTCTCCTTCCACACAGGGCCGGTTCCCTTTCCAAAGGCAACACCTCTCATGATGTTCTTTACCGCCCCGCACTGAAGATGCTCACAGATCACACTGGCGGCTTCTAAACCAAAGTAAACATCACACAGCGTCCCCCAGCGGTTTCCGTGTAACAACTCCACCCGTCCTGAGCACCTGTCCTGGCCACCAACCAATCGGGGACCATGTTGTCCTGTTTCGGATATAAACACGGACCCACGTAACTTGTAGATATCCATTAGAATAGTCACACGTCAAAAGTAAGGAAAGTAAATTATACCAAGGCACCTATACCCACTTCTCATGTTCACCAAATACTCATTTTAAAGGAGTTAAAATGGTGCTGGACACTTTTAAGAAGCTGCCTCAACTCAAATGTGAGTGTTCATCCTGAAAATCAATCTGATGGAATATTGCCGATTATAGAGGGTTTAAAGGCGACATTGTATAGATTACAACTAAGTATAAGATGTTTAATTAAGCTTTGCATGATTAGGCCAGTTTGAAAAACGTATCGTATCGACTCAGTCCAGAGTTGACTGAATTATGTTTAAAATGTTGAAGGACTTTCAATGTTTAGACAGGGCGCTGATCGGGAAATGCAGAAAGAGGCCGTTTATTGGAATAGTTTTAATTCTTGGGGTTATGACGTTCTTGGAAAATTCTCCATGTATTGTTCATTTCTATACTCAACTGCTTGAAAACTATCCACTACAAGTGCTGGTGTCCGAATGTTAACCGGGCATTTGCAATTATGTTACAGAGCTAACTTCATTAATTTCTACCGGCAGCAAAAAATGACATATATACTTTAGGCGCAGCACGATACCACAATGGTTAGAACCGTTGTTTCACAGCTCCAGGTCCCAGGATCGGTTCTCGGCTTGGTTCACTGTCTGTGCGGAGTCTGCACGTTCTCCCCGTGTCTGCATTGGTTTCCTCCGGGTGCTCCAGTTCCCTTCCATAGTGGAAAGATGTGCAGGTTCGATGGATTGGCCATGATAAATTGCCCTTAGTATCCAAAACAGGTTAGGTAGGGTTACTGGGTTACGGGGATAGGACGGAGTTGAGGCCTTAACTGGGGTGCTATGTCCAAGGGCCGGTGGTAACGTGATGGGCCGAATGGCCTCCTTCTCCACTTCAAATTCTATTACTGTATGGTTCTACCTCTTCACCTTTTTCCTTTTGTCAATACCCTAGATCTTTCTCTATTAACAATGTAAACACCGTTAATTACTAAATTACCTATTGTTAGAGTCCATAAAGTGGATCATGACTGGGGAGACAGAGCTTGTCTATTGAAGTGTACGATATAAAGTTACATCAATGTGTAATTAGCAATGATAATTTGTTGTTTTCACAAGATCAATTAAATGTAGATATTTACCATTATCAATATCCGTGCTTACTTTGTAAGGTCACGCCAGAAATATGAAATTAATCACTGATTGGCCGGGCATCGTGATCTCTAAATAAGTGATTAGAACTGAATATCTCGGACTTGGATTGTCTTTTGCTCAGTTACTGAAATATTGGACAAAAATGATCTATCATTCATAATTCAACACTCACCAGAACAGATCACACTGACATCGTTGCTGTGAGTGCATTGGGTCCGATTTACTGGAACAAGAGGACAGTCCTCCAGGCTTGTCTCGTTGCCTATGCATTGAAATCTATCGCTGTGTATCAGTCCAGTGCCCTCTCCAAAATCACCCCCTCTTCTCACAGACACGGCGACTCCACACTGAAGTTGAGCACAGACTACCATGGCATCATTCCAGTCCCAGTCAAGGTTACAAACTGTTCCCCAGGTTATACCGACCTGGATCTCCAGTCTTCCAGCGCAGTGTGCACCTTGGGATACCAATCTGGGAAATCTGTGGGCTGAGCAACAATAGATTACAATGATACAAATGATTTACAAATCTGTACACATCTGCTGAATGAGAATCTGTCACGATTAGTTTGGACATTGGCTCATTTCCGCTCCAACACTAATCAAGCAACTTACCTCCTTCCACCAAATGTTTTTGCTTCTCTCGCGACCATAATTTTTCCTTTCAGATTAACTTAATTGTCCGTCTGTCTAAAAGAGACCGTCAGTGTCATGTTGCAAACACGCACTTTATCACCAGTGTTGTAACGTTGAAGTCTTGATTGATAGAATGCCAAATTGAGGGGAAGTAACCCCTGACCTACCAATAGCAGCGCTGGCTCTATTCCCTCTTTCTCACGTCCATTTTCTACTTCAGAAACTAAAGGTCGAAATGTTGCCACTGATGGAGCCGCGAATTTCTCCCTGCACATGAAAGCGAATGGGCGTTTACCCGCAACGTTAACCCAGCACAGGATGCAGGCCTTGGATGGTGAAGTAACCCATTTTATTAATCAGGATGTCCTATAAGTTCAAATTCACTGCCGCTATTTTCAGTGAACAGATTCCATTCGGTAGAGAATAGACGAAGAAAGATTTTTACCTGAACAAATTACTCCGGCATCATTGGAATGCGGCAAGGAATAGGCATCCCAACGTTTTGAAGGACAATCCCGCAGAGCGGATTCGCTCCCTTTGCATTGCACCTGCCACGTCACAATGGGTCCGGAGCCTTCACCAAAGTGAGCGCTGCGCAATGCAGCGCGCGCGGTGCCGCAGCCCAGCTCCCGACACACAACAGCGGCGTCCTTCGTGTCCCATTCAGAATCATACACTGTCCCCCACTGTCCCCTATAGTGAATCTCCACTCTCCCAGCGCACCGACTGCCCACATTGCTCAGTCTCAGCTTCACCGCCTCTGTAAAATACAGAAATAAAATGCAGAGTTATTGGTCCCCGATACAGCGGGAAATATCGGAATCATTGGTAGCATTGGGCCGTTTACAGGAGCTCAACAAACACGCAGCAAATATTAGACATTGCAAATGTAAGAGAGCATCTTTCTAAATGGTATAAACACGGGGCGAATAGTGGGTTATTTAAAAACAATTCTACCGGCTGCGTCACCCTGGAGTGTGCATCGGCACAGAATTTATTCGCTCAGGGCAGCACGGTGGCGCAGAGGGTGAGACCTGCTGCCTCACGGCGCCGAGGTCCCAGGTTCGATCCCGGCGCTGGGTCACTGTCCGTGTGGAGTTTGCACATTCTCCCCGTGTCTGCGTGGGTATCACCCCCCCCCCCCACAACCCAAAGATGTGCAGGGTTGGGGGATTGGCCATGCTAAATTGCCCCTTAATTGGAAAAAATGAATTGGGTACTCTAAATTTATATTATAAAAAGAATTTATTTTCTCTACACAGGTCAAGAGTGGAATAGTCAGCGGTCAATCACACGGATTGGCCGAGCACAGTGAGATTCCAATCCTAGTGCGGATTACAAGATATCTGCCATCACCGCCGAGCCAGCTGCGCCCTCCCGCTCTCCGCTGGAAGGGACAGATATGTAATGTGCTGCCCGCTCAGGGAGGGGGCGGGAGGGGAAAATGTGGTGAACCCACTGCCTTCAGTGGAACCGGATGATGTCGACGGCGGAAGGACCGTAAAATTCCACGATATGTCAGCGCTGGCTGGCAATTCGGGAACTGAATATCTGTTTCAGACCGACAGCTGTGTCTGATTTTTCTCTAAGCCCACGGACACAATCAATTGTCGCTCTGAAATATCCAGCATTAATCTCGCAACAGGAATTAATTGATAACGTGTCAATACTTAAACAGAAAAGCACTGAGATTGTCTCACAGATTTAAAATTCAGTTGGATGCGTTGGGAAGGAAAATATCAGCTATGAGAATGAAAGCGATTACCTGCTGAATCAGCCTGGCTGCTCCCGGGTCTGCCTGGAATAAATAGTTGAGAATCAGTGCTCACTGGAACACGACATGAATGAAACTGTCCAAATCAAGCATCACAAAGGCAACCCTGGAGCTGCGTGTGGCGCAGTGGTTAGCACTCGGACTGCGACGCTGAGGACATGGGTTTGAACCCCAGCCCTGGGTCATTGTCCATGTGGAGTTTGCATATTCTCCCCGTGCCTGCGTGGGTTTCACCCCCACAACCCAAAGATGTGCAGGGTGGGTGGATTGACCACGCTAATTTGTCCTTTGATTGGGGAAATAATAATTCGGTACTCTAAATTTAAAAGAATACAAACAAAGACAACACGGTGATTTGTTTTATTAATTCACACCGAATGATAAAATATTCCACCTAAATCAAGGATCCGACATTTTCTTTCGGGTTGAATTTCATGAATGTCAGGAAGAAGGAACACCGGGAATTGTGATTAAATCGATTGTAACATGGCTAATATCAGTAACGTGTCAACATTTACCCAGAATTGTTTTAACTGCCAAAATATTGAGCTGTTCCCAATATTCCTGAGGTCATTGTCTCCCACAGATCATCATGACTTTTGCCATAGTCACCCTGCAATACCGTCGGTCTATGTTGACAATCTCACGAATCGGCTAACTATTCAAAATGGCGCCACCATGATGTTGGGGACTCCATAAATCATGGTCACATTCTATGTGTTGGCTCAATACTATTCATTTTTCCTTTATATACTCCCAGACGGTAAGCACGGTGGCGCACTGGGTTAGCCTTGCTGCCTCACGGTGCAGTGGTCAAAGGTTCGATCCCGCCTCTGGGTCACTGACCGCGTGGATTTTGCACATTCTCCCCTGGTTTGCGTGGATTTCGCCCCCACAACCCGATGATGTGCAGAGTAGGTACATTGGTCACGCTACGTTGCCCCTTAATTGGGGGAAAAAATGAATTGGGTCCGCTAAATTTATTTTAAAAAATAAAAATATATATTCGCAGACTGGTCAGCCAGCGTGTCTGTCAAATCTCCTGATTGCTTTTAATCGCTCGTATATACACTATTAAAACTATGAAAAACTATTAAAACTGGACAGAGATTCCTCCGTGCTGTTGGTTTGCCGAAATTTGTCACTTGATACCAAAATTAACAACGATAATGTAAATCCTGTATCTCCGCTTTCTATAATATCGAGTGTTCGTCAGGTGTGGCCAATCCTGGTAATCCTCAGTCATCCTTAAGAACTCAATCCTGATAGTTATACTGCCTATAAATCCATCTTTTGATACCCATTGCCTGACTGATGGAACATATTCCAATAGCTACTCAGGAATGTCACAACCACAATGGTCTCACTGGAATATACGAAACGCATTTATTCCATTCCGTCTTTTGTTTTCCTGCTCCAGTTATAAACCATCCTTTTCCGAGTTAATCTTCGTAATGTTTCCTCAGTTATTTTCCATTAGTTTGCTCTAAAAGCGCATTGCCACAGACAATGACATGCCACAAAACAGAATCATTAGGAGAACATCCAGATAAAAGCACATTTCTATCGATGGGCAGCTCAACCATGAACTTACTTGTCAGTGTGTCATCTGCAAAAATACATTGAAAGGTGCTGGACAATTAAACAACGCACTGAAAAATGAGTATACACAAATATCCCCATCCACAGCGATGCAGGACCCCAGCAACAACTGTGCAAAAGTTATGACAACAATTATCAGACAGAAGTGCCCCGTGGGTGATTCATCTCGGCCTGCACCGGAGGCCCAAGCATCACGAATTCAGTCAATTCGCCCTCAACTCCTGACACAGTAAAGACTGCAAATCACCTACAAGGCACATGTCAGCCGTTTCATTAAACTTGCCACGTCCCTGAGACATTCCCGCTAAACCAACGACCACGACCATCGAGGAGAACGTCAGCAGTAGATTCCTGGGAACAGCGACACCTGGCAGACCCTCTCCAAGTCATTCACCATCCGAACTGGGAAAGATGTGGACCATTCCTTCACTGTAGCTCGGTAAAAACCTGCAAACGCCTCCCCCAGCCAAACAGCACGGTGGATGTACTTGCACATCAGGGATTGCAGAGGTGCATAAAGACACATCGCCACCAACCTCTGAAGGGCAAGGAGGGCTGGACAATAAACGCAGGTCTTGCCAGCGACACCCTCATGCAGTAAGTGGATTTTAAACAGTAAACTGTAGCAAAGCGTCAGACATACTTCCACAGCTGCTTCCAAACCCCGGACCTCTACCGCCCAGTAAAACACGGGCCGCAGACATGTGGGAGCACCAAGAAATGCAAGACAGATGCAATGCGGCCTGGGAACTATATCGACATTCCTATATCGGGAATGATCCCTCCTTAACCTCACTATGCTTGTCCGTATGCAACGTGTTCCGCTGCCGGTGAATAAGCCGACTCATAATCATTTACCGATAAATACAGGCGGGATGTGAAGGTCAGAATATTTCTTGCACATTTTAATGTAAATGTATCTTCCCATGGCGGATTGTTCTATGTGTCGATAATAATAATATTTTATTTTAAACTATGGCACGTGAATTGGAGAGTTGTCAGAAATAAATTTAAATGATACGAGCAGAATTATTAAAACAAATATTGATTATAGGTTAAAAGAAATAATTGTCAGCGGGCCCAGAATATGTGTGAAAAGTGCAACTTCAATTTCATAAAGTTACATCACACCAAATGAACTCGTACTGGATGTGAGTTTAGAATGTAACCCGTTATGTATGTTATAATTCCGGGACCGGATGAAATTTTATGGCATCTTTCAGTGGAAGGTGAAGATACAAAATGCTTCGCACGTGTTTTACGAATAGACGATGGAGCAGGTGCAAAGAGATTGAGGAACAGGTTCTCATTACATTCTGCAGAAACCCGCGTGAAATAGGGAATCTCTGTGGAGAGGCTGGAAAATCCTCATTGTTAGACAAACAGACAGATGTCCATTTATGTTTTTGAACATATTCGAGATTGTAATTGATATTAATCATACTGATAATGGTTAAAGTAACATTGGCTCCAGCTTAATTTAATTTCCATATTTACAATATTAATAAACCGTGTCCAACAATCCAATTACCCAGAATAAGGTGTTTAAAACAGTTCACTGTACCGCAGACCAGGCACACAGCGGTTCCATTTAGATACAGCTTTGACTAACCTGAGAGTGTGCTCAGTGGACAGTAACTAGAGATTGAGTCAGCAACTTAACAGACATCCAGGACTGCGGTACAATCTATTCTAACTATTTGTAGCCGGATCAGTTGAACTCGAATTTCAATTCCAGTCTGCTGTGTCTGCACAAAAGCCGCAGCTGAACATTTTAAAACGACCTCAGTCTGGAGTTACAGTCCGTGTTCACTCTGTTTTTGATGTTAATACTGGTGACAAATTTAAAGTATCTATTAATCAGATGCAAGATACCCTACGTATGACACTGCTGTGATTATAGTTGGAAAATTATTTCCCTATTTGCCGACAACATATTATTCCATAAGATGCCTGTTCTTAACTTGACAGTAACATCAATATCAGTGCAGGGACGAGTGTCGGTGATTGTTATTAATAGTGAGAGGTTAAAAACTTTAACTTAAGAGACTCATTTTGATTAGCGATGAACTGAACTTACTCATCGGCATAGGACTCAGCAAAATACCCGAGATGAGGAGATGAATGAAGAAACAATTCTGAAAATGTTGCTGAACACTGGCTGGTATACAGCAAAAATAAAAATATGGAATGGGTTTGCGCAAAATTAGTGACGACAAAAAGAAAGTAGAAACATTGCACAGAAATACTAATTTAACACGACGTGGTTATATATGAAAGCATTTCTGAGCCGCTTATGCAACAGTATTCACAAAGCAAGTTTCCCACAGAATGAGTAAATCTCAGCTTGTGAGAATGTTCCTCACCTCACCCCCCCCCCCCAAAAAGTAATTAATAACAGCATTAATTGCTCTTGTAATTCCTGTGTTAAGATACACTTTTCCCGCCGTCAGCGCACTCCCACCCAGAGGTTTCCCGGCGGTGTGGGGTGTCTTCAATGGGAAATCCCATTGACAAGCGGCGGGAGTGAAAAATCCGGCCGCCAAAGAACGGCGCGCCGCCGAGAAACACGCGGCTGGGATAGTGGAGAATCCAGTCCGCTGTGTATCCAATTTGCACAACGCTGTAAGGTTGTTAAAGAATATTAATTTTCCCCGGACACGGACTCATGTGGAAGGTCGACTGTGGAAACTCTCTGACAGATATATATGGAGCTTCATGGCGATGTTAGTGCAGTTTAAACTCACTGCATTGGCTTATACGTCGGCTTCCATTCAACAATAACAACATGACATTCTGGTGCAATTTAGCGTGGCCAAAGTCTGCACATCCTCGGCACCATGCTCACCACTGTGCTGCCGGGCAGCCTGGATTTAACTGCTTCAATCAGCGGCTACACACTTAAAACGGACAAGCTCACTTAAATACTTCAATGTGTTTCTATAATATGCTGTTTCTATAATATACAGGGGTGGCGGATGCCAAAGTAAACCCATCTGCTAATGTGTTTATGTTCAAGGACAGATTTAAATCTCAATTTGATGTAAATCTCAACTGAAAATTTTAAAAATATGTAAATCATTTATACTATATTCTAAATTTACTTGAAAGGGGTGGATTTTAATATGAAACAAAGAATCTAAAATATTAAAAAACGAGAACTTCTGCCAGTTAATTTCCCAGCTTTATCGGGAAAGCTGAAGGTCACAGAAAGCTGAAAAGACATGACTGAAGGTCACAGTTGAAAATCCCCGGTCACCTTTTCCTAAAAGGAGCCCAGATTCCGAAACTCTGAGGGAAAAGTCAACTGTTTCTTCCAGGTTCAGTGTGAACTCTCCCTTTTGATTTTTAACTCCAATATATGCAGCCTGCACCAAGAATCTCCGGTGAACGGAGATTAAAGACAGTTTCCGCTGGAGACTAGTGAACTCAGATTTATTTGAGTCACAAACATAGGCCTATTGGTCCAACCTGAGTGTATAGATGGAAGGAAATTTGATCCAGTTTGTGCCTGTTACCTGATCTTAGTTCTTTCTTCGTGCGAAACAATAATTCAATCCAAGAATCAAGAATGATGGAAAAACGCTGAGGATTTCAGTTTTTCAGACACTGAGCTTCCCTCCTCCCAATGCAGTTTATTATATATTAATATCCCTTTAACTCCGGTATCCAATGTTAATATTCAAACGCCTATCTTCCTCAATGTAGCACATAAGCATTTTCATGACGAATAATTAGTACATCACTTCATTTGATGTAAATATTTATAATAGCTGATTTCTCAACAGGAATCAGAATAGTTTTAGTCAATAATAACTCACAGTTCAGAAGCTGCAGTGTAACTAGTGTCAGAAAGGAGCGCAGCATCGTCCCGGCAGTCCTTTACTGCGATCAGACTGGAATATTAACCAGATGTTGTGCACAGACACCAGACTGCCTTTCCTGCACGATCTGAAACCCAGACTGTTCAGACAATTATTTCTTTGAGAACAGTTTGTCCTCTTCTGCATAATCAATTCATGCTGTCATGTGGATAAGGTAAACCGCCCTTTGATAAAGTGCACCAATGAGAAACAATCAGAGCAATAACACGTGAGAAAATCCCAGGTTTCATCCACCTCCTTGTCCTGTGCGGCCCATGAAGGGAAGTAGATGACGTATCCTGCATCATAGAGTCATAGAATCTCCCACCACAGACGCAGCGGCCTATTGCAGCTGCAACGCCAGAGCCTTTTGCTTTTCCTCCACAAATCTGGAAGTGAGTGTTCCTAACGCACATGTCCCAGCAGAGCTCCCAGAATCCCGTGGAGTCTGAATTCAGCAGTATTCTCACCGCGCGGTCCACATCTTAACAACTCGGTGAATGAATAACTTTCTGTTCAGCAACAAGTTAATCAACAATTTCAAATCTATGCAATCTGAACATAATAAATAACTTGTGGGGGAATTAAAATATTTCCTGCTTACTCTTACAGCAACTCGCAGATGTCATTTTATTCTTTCATGGGTCATAGGTGTCGCTCGTGCTGCACGCATTTATTGCCCTTCCCAAAAGCTCTTGAGGGGGCAGTTGAGAGTCAATCACATTGCTGTGGACCTGGAGTCACATGTAGGTTAGACCGACTACCAGACCAGGTAAGGATGGCAGATTTCCTTCTCCAAATGGCACGAGTGAACCAGACAAGTTTATCAGACAATAGATAATAGTTCATGGTCATCAGTAGACATTTTAACTTAGATATTTTATTGAGATTAAATTCCATCACTTTGCATGGTGGGATTCGAACCCGGGTCCCCATTTCATATCCTGGGTCTCTGGATTTCTCGCTCTGCGACAATACTACTCTACCACCATTTCTATTTGGAGAACTATATTCTCGAAGGAGGCACAGCCCAAACGATGCAATTTCTCGAAATAACAGCAGACCCGTCCCTATGGTATTAATCTGCGAAATATAATCCATATCCTGTCAAGGAACCTCAATCGTGCAGCCTAAAGTATCTGAGAAAAATTGTACAACAGTGAGAAAACACATTGATATAAGCCAATGCATGTCGAATATGATTTCTTAATAGTCTCCATCTGCACTTTATTAACTCTCCTGGCTGTTTCTATTTCTCTCTCTCTCGCTCTCTCATTCTCTCTTTCTCTCTATTACTCTATCTATCTATCTCTATCTCTCGCTTTCAATCTGTCTCTCTCACCTCTATCTAAATCTCTTCGCAATCTCTGCGTGTGATGGTGCGGTGTGTGTGTATGCACATGTGTATGTTTGTATGTACATCTGGCCTTCTGTTTTTGGTTCGACGTTCATAACTAAATTTCTCTTTCCAAATATCTATCTCTGAAATTGCAATGCAACATAGGAACTGGAAAAGGTAATTCAGCCCATCGAGACTGCACTGTGATTAATTAACTGATCCGGGGCCTAACTCTATCTGATTTGATTTAAGGGCTTGTTGAGTACTAAGTAATCCGTGGCCCATTTCCCTTAATGTCTTGGTTTATAGAAAGGTGTGTTTGTCTCCGATTTCAATTAACAGCTGATGGAGTATGAATTGCCGTTGTTGGAAGTTTGATCCAAATCTCTGCCACACTTTGTGTGACGCAGTGCTTCCGAACATCTCCAAGCAGCTGAATCACTTTAAATTTACCTAATCTATCCTTTGGTCTTGATATATTTAAGACGTCGATCAGATCACCTCTTAACCTTTCACATTCTAGAGGAAATTTGTCTAATCTCTCCACTTATCCCCTGACGTTAAAGTGTCATTCTCCTCAACCTAGCCTGCACTCCCTACAAGGCCAGAATATGCTGCCTGGAGTGTAATGGCCAGATCTGCCCACAGTACTCCAATTGTGGTATAACAAGGGTTTTGTAAAGCTGCAATACAACCCCTGCATATTTATATTGCAGTCCTCTAAGTATAAATGCCAGCATTCCATTATCCTTCTTGATTACCTTCTGCCCTTCTTCATGGAATTTGAAATATCTATTGCTTTTGGAAAATAGTGTGAGGGACAGGCTCTGTGATCATTTGGACGAAATGGACTAGTTAGTGACAGACAGCACGGTTTTGCACGGAGATGGCCATGCCTCACCGACTTATTGAGTTTTCTGAAGACGTAACAAAGAAAATTGATGAGGAAAGGGCTCTGGGTGTAGTTTATATAGACGTTAGTAAGGAGATTGACAAGGTTCCACATGGCAGAGTGGTAGAAAAACGAAAATCTCATGGGATTCGTCGTGGGATGGCCAGATGGACGCAGAATTGGCTTGGTTGTACAAGGCAGAGCGTAGCGGTGGAAGGGTGTTTTTCAGAATGGAGATCTGTAGCTAGGGATGTTCTGCAGGGATCAGTGCCGCGATCGCTGTATACATAAATGATCTGGAAGAAAATGTGGGTGGTATTTTCAGTAAGTTTGGGGATGACGTGAAGATTGGCGGAGTTGCTGATCGTGGCAAGGATTGCCAGAGTACAGAATAGGGTATAGATAGTTTGGAAATTTGGGCAAACACATTAAAGTTGGAGTTTATTCCGGACAAAGGCGAGATGATGCATTTTAGAGTATCAAATCTAGGTATGAATTATACTGTAAGTGGCAGAACGCTCAGGAACATTAACAAACAGAGGGATCACGGCGTGCAGGTCCACACTTCCGTGAAAGTGGCAACACAGGTGGCCAAGGTGATTAAGAAGGTAAATGACATGATTGCCTTCATCAGCCGGGTCATTGAGTATCGGAGTTAGAAAATCACGTTTCAGCTATTTAAAACCTTGGTTAAGCGCATTTAGAATATTGCGTGCAGTTCTAGTCACCACATTATCAGAAAGACGTGTGAGTTTGGAGGGAGTGAAATGTAAGTTCACCAGGCTGGTGCCTGGTCTCGAAGGTGTTCACTGTGAGGAAAGATTGAATAAACAAGAATTGATTTCGCTGTAAAGACAGAAGCTGAGGAGATACCTGATAGAGTTCTACAAAATTATGCGAGGCATAGACCGGGTGGGTAGTCAGCGGCTTTTTCCAAGGGTGGAAGTGTCAATTAGAAGGGGGCAGAGATTCTACGTGAGAGGGGGAAGGTGTGCGGGGTAAGGTTTTCACACAGAGTGGTGGGCACGTAGACCACGCTGCCAGAGGATGTGGTGGATGTAGACATATTAGCAAAATTAAGAGGCTAGGTACATCCACATGGAGGAAATAGAGGAATACGGTCCGAGTACAGAAGGTTTTGTGTTTTAGTTGGGGCATCATGATTGGCTCAAGATTGCAGGGCCGAAGGGCATGTTCCTGTGCTGTACATTTCTTTGTTCTTTGTTCTGGGCAGCTGAACCCACAGGCCCCTCTCGGATTCCCCTGAATTTAGTTTCATACCATCTCGATCCAGAAAGTATCCAGGTATCTCCTTTCTTGGTCCACAATAGGAGGCCTAACGCTTTCCAGCGTCCTGCCTTAATGTGAATGCTCAGACAAATAATTATTCACCGTGTGTGCAAAGTTGTCACAGTCATTGACAATATCCTCACTTTCAGTCTGCAGCGGGCCAATAGTGCTCCTGATCGCCGGCGTTCCTTTTGTACAGCTGTCAAACTTATTCTTTTTCATTTTGATGCCGCTTGCAAGTTTCCTTTCATTATTCATTTTTGGAGGCCCTTCTAAGCTGCTTTGTGGCCCTTTGTCAGCCATGTTCTTCTTTCACAAAGGTTCCCGTGCAGCATACAAGCACAATGCTGTTGAACCTGACGTACTGAATTATAAACGCGAAAAATAAAATGTTTGAATGACTTGAATGATGTAGCAGCATCTTTGGAGCGAAACATCAACCTTTCATGACAAGGTGACCTCAGCAACATAGCATCCAGATTCAGATGAAAGGCAATTTCGCACTGAGACTGCAGCTCTGTCAGTCAGAGAGAGCCGTGCGTGAGATGGAATTCTCACCTGAAATCAAGCAGGCATTGGAAGACTAAATTGTGTTTGCTAATCCGCCTGAATGCGGGGTTTATAATGGAGAAACAACACATCCACAGGAAAACCTGAAAACAAAGTAAAAGTTAAGCTCGAAATGGATCTTTTGATCATCCTCATTTAAAATATCATGTTAAACCTGGCCACCAACAGATTCAGAGGCAGCTCATCGATTATATTTGAAATTAGTCAGATTTTATATTTGAAGCCTCTTGTGACATTTGGTTCCACATCCTGATTGCACTCAGTGTTTGTGCTGACACAGTGTGATTTTCACTTTTCAATGTCCATCGCAGAATGCAAAATCCTTTACCGCATGTTCCGTACATTTTTAAAATCTAAATCAAAGCACACCCAGACGCACGCGGACATGTACTGCCGTGTCCCCAATCCAATTGGAACATGATAGAGACAGTGAAGTGAAACGTCTATTTCCAACTTTTCTCTCTATTCCTGAAGTTCAAACGGCCCTATTTTAAACTGATCTTTGATGTGGATCGCGATGTTGTCGTATGTTTCAAATAGACGTTGTGTCAAATTTATAACATTTTCCTGGTTATTCTGCAAGCAAATCAGCTGTGTTCGTGAAATATGCAGAGGATTATTGTCGGTGATCCTGTACAGGGATAACTAAAGATTTGGGGATGCATTACAGATCATAAATCGACAAGACGTTGGGGCAGAAGTAGGTCATTTATCCAATCAAGTCTGTTCCACAATTGAATACTGTACAATACTGATTTGCAATGATAATCTTCTAGACCACTTTTACCCGTTATCCCAATATCCCATGATCCCCTTATTGATTTAAATTATATCTATCTCAGCCTTGAACATACTTAAAGGAATGACACGCAGTTTAACCAAGGATTTCAGCAACCTATTGGGTTTTATATAACTTTCAGTCTAAATGGCGGCTCAATCTCAATTAACTTCTAATTTGCAGCGACTTATTGCAGAAGTTATTAAAGGCTCTGTTAAAAAATAGTAATTCTTCAATTGAATTTAATTACTTTTCGATCAGACGATCGAGGCCAACATTACATTTCTGAGCGTGTTTGCTGCCTGTGCCTAGCTTAGAGTAACAGAGTACGTCAGGCCAATGCCGCTCAGTAATCGTTCATTATTAATGCACCAAAATTCTTGCACCTTCATCGGTCAACTTGCCAGTCAGTTGAGTAAACGTGATGCAATATTTATCGAGCTTCTGGCACAGACGTAACGCGCACTGTTATATTTGTTGTAAACACGAAGAGAAATGTTGATGAGAAGCTGACCAATTGGCATTGAGACATATTTTGGGTAATGCGAAAGCAGGTTTAAGTTTGCAGAGCCTCAGAAGACTCGCTGTGTCTTTTCCTGTTCTGCAAAACTGACAGGAAGCACCTGGCGTTCTAGCGATGTCTGTGTTTGCATTTCAGTCTTTGATCTCCGTTTGCGTTGCCACGCTGCTGCTGAATGTTCTAACTTGTGCTGGGCAATGTAGCGGGGAGGTAACATTGCTAAACTGTAACCATTTACTGGTAACTTCTGAAAGCATGGCTTCTACATAAAATCCTCAAGTGAAAATAAGCTATACGTATACCTTGTCCTGCTTAGTTGTACAGGAGCCACGATCCAGCTGAAATCCCTCAGTACTTCCTGACTACACACAGCAGGCCGGATGGACTATAAACAACAAAGAACAAAGAAATGTACAGCACTGGAACGGGCCCTTCGGCCCTCCAAGCCCATGCCGACCATGCTGCCCGACTAAACTACAATCTTCTACACTTCCTGGGTCCGTATCCCTCTATTCCCATCCTATTCATGTATTTGTCAAGTTGCCCCTTAAATGTCACGATCGTCCCTGCTTCCACCACCTCCTCCGGTAGCGAGTTCCAGGCACCCACCACCCTCTGCGTAAAACACTTGCCTCGTACATCTACTCTAAACCTTGCCCCTCTCACCTTAAACCTATGCCCTCTAGTAATTGACCCCTCTACCCCGGGGAAAAGACTCTGACTATCCACTCTGTCTATGCCCCTCATGATTTTGTAGACCTCTATCAGGTCGTCCGTCAACCTTCTTCGTTCCAGTGAGAACAAACCGAGTTTATTCAACCGCTCCTCATAGCTAATGCCCTCCATACCAGGCAACATTCTGGTAAATCTCTTCTGCACCCTCTCTAAAGCCTCCACATCCTTCTGGTAGTGTGGCGACCAGAATTGAACACTATACTCCAAGTGTGGCCGAACTAAGGTTCTATACAGCTGCAACATGACTTGCCAATTCTTATACTCAATGCCACGGCCAATGAAGGCAAGCATGCCGTATGGCTTCTTGACTTCCTTCTCCAGCTGTGTTGCCCCTTTCAGTGACCTGTGGACCTGTACTCCTAGATCTCTTTGACTTTCAATACTCTTGAGGATTCTACCATTCACTGTATATTCACTACCTGCATCAGACCTTCCAAAATGCATTACCTCACATTTGTCCGGATTAAACTCCATCTGCCATCTCTCTGCCCAAGTCTCCAAACAATCTAAATCCTGCTGTATCCTCTGACAGTCTTCATCGCTATCCGCAATTCCACCAACCTTTGTGTCGTCTGCAAACTTACTAATCAGACCAGTTACATTTTCCTCCAAATCATTTATATATACTACAAACAGCAAAGGTCCGAGCACTGATCCCTGTGGAACACCACTGGTCACAACCCTCCAATTAGAAAAGCATCCTTCCATTGCTACTCTCTGCCTTCTATGACCTAGCCAGTTCTGTATCCACCTTCCCAGCTCACCCCTGACCCCGTGTGACTTCACCTTTTGTACTAGTCTACCATGAGGGACCATGTCAAAGGCCTTACTGAAGTCCATATAGACAACATCCACGGCCCTACCTGCATCAATCATCTTAGTGACCTCCTCGAAAAACTCTATAAAGTTAGTGAGACACGACCTCCCCTTCACAAAACCATGCTGCCTCTCACCAATACGTCCATTTGCTTCCAAATGGGAGTAGATCCTGTCTCGAAGAATTCTCGCCAGTAACTTCCCTACCACTGAAGTAAGGCTCACCGGCCTGTAGTTCCCTGGATTATTGTTGCTACGCTTCTTAAAGAGAGGAACAACATTGGCTATTCTCCAGTCCTCCGGGACATCCCCTGAAGACAGTGAGGATCCAAAGATTTCTGTCAAGGCCTCAGCAATTTTCTCTCCAACCTCCTTCAGTATTCTGGGGTAGATCCCATCAGGCCCTGGGGACTTACCTACCTTAATATTTTTTAAGACACCTCGTCTTTTTGGATCTCAATGTCTCCCAGGCTATCTACACACCCTTCTCTAGACTCAACATCTACCAATGTCTTCTCATTGGTGAATACTGATGCAAAGTATTCATTGAGTACCTCGCCCATTTCCTCTGGCTCCACACATAGATTCCCTTGCCCATCCTTCAGTGAGCCAACCCTTTCCCTGGCTACCTCTTGCTTTTTATGTACGTGTAAAAAGCCATGGGATTTTCCTGAACCCTATTTGCCAATGACTTTTCGTGACCCCTTCTAGCCCTCCTTACTCCTTTCTTAAGTTCATTCCTACTTTCCTTATATTTCACGCAGGCTTCGTCTGTTCCCAGCCTTTTAGCCCTGACAAATTGCTCCTTTTTCTTTGTGACGAGGCCTACAATATCTCTCGTTTTCCAAGGCTCCTGAAAATTGCCGTATTTATCCTTCTTCCTCACAGGAACATGCCACACATACCGTTGAGATGCGAGCAGAAAGGTACTTGGGATGTTAGGTCCTCCTCTTACCTTTAGTTGCAGGATGTTATTACGGTTTCTGGGTCAGTTACAATCTGGTTGTCAGTTTCCTCTGATATATTTCAATACACAGTGTCATGTGAGAGTACATTTAAGAAATGGATGTTTCAGCAATGTACCTTTAAGAAAACAGTGAAAGCAGAGAGTGGGTGGAGCTGAGCTCAGTTCAGCCAGTTTGTAGTTTCAGTTTGAAAAGAGCTTGGGTGTCTGTCTGTGTTGGCAGTGAGCTGGATCTGCTGTGATCTCTGCCATGAAAGACTATCTCTGGATCATTTGAGTGATTTAAACTCATAATAGTAAAGCCTTTAACCTGACGTGTTTCTGTTTAATGGTGTTAAGTCTCAAGGATGTTCAAAGGTTAAAGACTATCTCTGGATCATTTGGGTGATTTAAACTCATAATGGTAAAGCATTTAACCTGATGTGTTTCTGTTTAAAGGTATTAATCTCAAGGATGTTCAAAGGTGAAAGACTATCTCTGGATCATTTGGGTGATTTAAACTCATAATAGTAAAGCGTTTAACCTGGTGTGTTTCTGTTTAAAGGTGTTAAGTCTCTCTTGGATGTTGAAAGGAATAACTGAAGGATTATTTACTGTTGTAATGTTTTCGGGGTTATCTTTGAAGTAAGGGGTGTTAAGAGATCCAATGTTTATTTCAGAGGTTAAGTTGAGTTCATGGAATAAACATTGTGTTGTGTTTGAAAACCCACGTGTCCATAATTGAAATACCACACCTAGGGAACAAGCTGTGTGCTCGGAAAAGCAACAATTGCATTAAAGGGGGAGATTGGTTCAACTCCATGGCACATTTTGGGGTTCTGAAAACGCCTCGCCCATAACAACAGCATGTCAAGCACTAACCACGATGTGATTTCCTCAGTAATTGGGACCACACGGCTACCTGGTCATCCCTGTATTGCTTTATTAGCGAGAGGCCCACTGATGCACTCTTGTACCTTTGTTCAGAGATGAATTCTGGAGCAGTGTCTGGATGTTGTGAAAATGACGGATCCAGCTATTAATCTGTTAATATTTCGGGTGATGTCTCAGTTGTATGCTGTGTCCTGGTTCGTAGAGCAGTTCTGTTCCTGTCGAGTCACTTTAAGAATTTTGATTCAGCAAGAGTTCGTGACTTTTAGACGCCATCAGCATTTCTCTATCCATTTGGCAATACCCGGATGCGGAACATATGTTTTGCAACTAAAATTTCTCACGTCTCACATCTCTGGGAAGAAATATATTTTTCATTTTATGGTTTTTTAAATCAGTGTTTTATGAGTTGCTGAAGAATTACCTCAGTATTAACTAATGTCCCAAAATACATACAGTGACCGCATATCAGAACTCACACAGTAATACATGTTTGACTTCTGTTGACCAACAGCCATTCAATGAAACTCTCTGTTACCCGTCCTGGCCAATTTTCATCAAATAATTTTACTATTTGAGGGCTGCCAAATTCTCTGTTTATTCCCTAGCCGTGCCTTCATATTTCCAACCATCGAGCATGATTTACGGTATCTTATGAAGACAACTGTGGACAGCATCACACTATATCCTGGGGCACCGCACCACTACCCCTCTGCCCCTCAACCCCATCCTTCCAAACCAGGCCCACAACATGCTCCCTGTGTTAAGGCCTGAAATGCCACCACTGCATGCTGCATCTTGGAACATTATGTAGCGCATGATCGCAAAGGCCGTTATTTTTGACAGCAGATGCTGTGTCTCTGTGTCAGCGAGTGGCGGGTTGGTGGTGTAGGGAGGGGCTGTCTGTTGATGAAGCCAACGGGGTTTCACGGGATTTGGCCACGAAACCTTCACGGAATTCTAATTGAGATACAATGCTCAAAGTGGAAATTTATACATTTATTGTTATTTTTCTGAATTGTCAGAATGGTAAAATATAAGCTATGGCGAAAGGCAAAACCTCTAAGAATATGGGAGAACTTTTTACATGTTTTTTTTACAACCGCATATATAACCTAGTGACAAGGACATTTCGTTCAATGTTGTTCTTTAAAAAAAAGGATGGAAGATCCATTTGTAACAACATACCCACACAGACCATGTCCCACAGTGCGTTGTAAAAATTATCGACCAATTAACTATTTATTTCATTCTCCTTAATCATGTATAGAATTATTGCAAATGTTTCCCACACTTACTATTAATATTTTGACAGAAGTCTGCCTCTGCGATAGTGTCTGAAGGAATATCCTCCATCTTCCTTACTCTCCAGTTTTGTTGGGGACACTTCTATGTGTCAAAACACACTCCATTAAATATAATGTATTCTCTTTCACTTTGCTTGTCTAACCCCTCGGCTCTGGGGGATGCCCGTCTGATTATGGGATGCTGGAAAATGATCGTCCAGGCATTGACTTCAATAACAAATTTGACTTGTTATTTGTGGGTTTGTTTTTTAAGGAATACATAATCTTCCCCATTCCAATGCCACTGATGTGATTTTAGGCTAGGGTATGGTGTGTTGGTAATTGTCCTGAACTTGTAAATGTAAGAATCTTTTTCTTGATAGTTTAATAGATACTTCACCCAACCTGGCAAGAACTGACAGGTTATCCCTGCGGTAGAGGTTTTCGGGGTCAGAAACAGGAGGCTGGGTAATGCTTGGCCTAGTAATAGCCTACCTGCAATTGCAATCTGGCTGCCCAAGAGAATTGTAATGTCGCAACCTCTCCTCCACCGGATTTCCTTCTGGAAAAACCTTCGACCAGATAACACAACCCCAGTGATCTGATCAAAATACAATATCGGTGTAACATAGAAGCACAGGACATTGTCATGTGAGAGTACCTTTAAGACATGGATGTTGAAGCAATGTACCTTTAAGAAAACAGTGATGTCAGAGAGTGGGTGGAGCTGAGGTCAGGTCAGCCATTTTGCAGTTTTGTTTTGCAGTTGGAAAAAGAGCGTGTCTGTGTCTCGGAGTTTCCAGAGAGCTGCAGTTTTAAAAAGCAGCTTGTGTGTTTCTGTGCTTTACAGTGAGCTGGGTCTCTGCCATGAAAGACTATCCGTGGATCATTTTGGGTGATTTAAAGTAAAGCCTTCAACCTGATGTGATTTTGTTTGAAGGTGTTAAGTCTTTTGGAAGTTCGAAGGAACATTTTTAGGAATTATTTACTGTTGCAATATTTTCTGAGTTATCTTTGAAGAAAAGGGTGTTAAGAGATCCAATGTTTATTTAAGATGTTAAGTTGAGTTCATGGAATAAAAGTGTTTTGTGTTTAAAAACCCACGTATCCATAATTGCAATCCTACACCTCGGGAAAAAGCCGTGTGCTAGGAAAAGCAACAAATCCATTAAAGGGAGAGGTTGGTTGAACTCCATGATAGATTTTCGGGTTCTAAAAACGCCTCGCCCACAACAATATGGTCATGAATAGCGCAAAAGGATATCATATTTCCGTACATTTGTTGAAGCAATTGATTTTTTTGATGGACAATGGATCAGCTTTGAATGATGGGAGTAAAATAATTTGCTTTCGTAGAATTTACAGTGTAGAAGGAGGCCATTCCGCCCATCGAGTGTGCACCGGCTCTTGGAAAGAGCACCCTACCCAAGGTCAACACCACCACCCTATCCCCATAACCCAGTAACCCCACCCAACACTAAGGGCAATTTTGGACACTAAGGGCAATTTATCATGGCCAATCCACCTAACCTGCACATCTTTGGACTGTGAGGAAACCGGAGCACCCGGAGGAAACCCACGCACACACAGGGAGGATGTGCAGACTCCGCACAGACAGGGACCCAAGCTGGAATCGAACCTGGGACCCTGGAGCTGTGAAGCAATTGTGCTATCCACAAGGCTACCATGCTGCCCTTGGCACATTGGTGGAAGGTTTGAATCGAGGCACTCAAGAGGGCATTGGGTGACTATTTGAATGGAAACAATTTGCAGTGACACCTTCTTCTTCCCCAGCCCCCAACCAGAATAACGAACATCCCTGCATCCAGCCTCTCCAGCACTGTCAGTTTTTTATACGGTTCAATTCGATTCCCTCCCATTCTTCTCAATTCTAGTGAATGCAAGTGCTGTCAACCCAATCTCTCCAAGGCGACAATCTTCCCTCCCAAGAATCAATCTGCTGAGCTTCTGATGCACTCCTGTGTCATATAACTCAAGTAATTTGTTTGCATCTCCATAGATGCTGCCTGACCTGCTTCGTATGATCACATTTTCCATTTCATTGTCTGAGGAGTTGTGTATGGTGCTGAAGATTGTGCAATTATCAGCGATCTTATGATGGAGGGAAGGTCACTGATGAAGCGGTTGTCGATGGTTTTGCGACAGAGGTGACTGAGGAATTGTATTAATGTAGTCAGTGACTATTGTCCTGAATGCACTGCCTGACATTGAAGTGGAAGTAGAATCCATCATGGATATCAAGAGCACATTTTATGGAATCACATGGAATTCCTACACGGCATAGAAGGCTATGGGCCAAGTCCTGGAAAACGGCATTAGAATGGCTAGTTGTTCATTTATGACCCGCACAAGCGCAATGGGCCGAATGGCCCTTTCTGTGCTGTATGATTTTATGACTCCAATTACAGAAGGAAGCCATTTGGCCCATTGAGTCTACGCCAACCCTCCGAAAGTGTACTGTACCGAGTTCCACTCCCCCGCCCACCCCCTTGACCCCAATAACCCAGTAACCTAACCTGCACACACTTGGACATTAACGGGCAGTTTTTCATGGCCAATCCACCCAACCTGAACGGCTGTCTAATGGCCGTGTTGTACCTGCTCGGGGACTGTCAGAGGGAGAGAGATTAAAAGGCACAATGTTTCGTCTGATGTTATCCTGATGTCTCTATGCCTCAGAATGATCCCACACCAGGTCGGAGTGCGTGCCACCAGAATCAAACACACATTGGTGTTGGTCAAACCAAACTCTGGTGTTGTGCCTGGGTGGCCCTTTGTCACATTGCGTGTGATTTGAGTTTGGAATTTCTGTTATATAGTGGGTCACGGGCAATGTCCAATCTCAGGATAGACGTCTACTTTGTAAGAAGTACTTTTCACCGTGGATGGCGCGGTGGTTTCAATGTAGAGCTGGTCAACGGCCATCGTTGAGATTGAGCTGAAGCTCAGTCAATGTGAACTGGTTTTGTCAATAAAGATGCTGCCATTGGCCAGTCTCTGCCTTAGGGAATTGTTGTCCATCTCCTGCTCCATCCAATCTGGACAATGGGCTGCAGGAGTCGCCACTGCGCCTGCGCCACAACCACAGCCTGAGGATGGCGGCCATCTTGAGCTGCTCGGTGTGACGGCCGGCGCCATTTTGAGTTGCTGGGGAGACGGCCGGCGGCAATCTTGAGTTGCCAGGGGAAACGGCTTCACTGTATAGAACCTTAGTTAGGCCACACTTGGAGTATAGTGTTCAATTCTGGTCGCCACACTACCAGAAGGATGTGGAGGCTTTAGAGAGGGTGCAGAAGAGATTTACCAGAATGTTGCCTGGTTTGGAGGGCATAAGCTATGAGGAGCGATTGAATAAACTCGGTTTGTTCTCACTGGAACGAAGGAGGTTGAGGGGCGACCTGATAGAGGTATACAAAATTATGAGGGGCATAGACAGAGTGGATAGTCAGAGGCTTTTCCCCAGGGTAGAGGGGTCAATTACTAGGGGGCATAGGTTTAAGGTGAGAGGGGCAAGGTTTAGAGTAGATGTACGAGGCAAGTTTTTTACGCAGAGGGTAGTGGGTGCCTGGAACTCGCTACCGGAGGAGGTAGTGGAAGCAGGGACGATAGGGACATTTAAGGGGCATCTTGACAAATATATGAATAGGATGGGAATAGAAGGATACGGACCCAGGAAGTGTAGAAGATTGTAGTTTAGTCGGGCAGTATGGTCGGCACGGGCTTGGAGGGCCGAAGGGCCTGTTCCTGTGCTGTACATTTCTTTGTTCTTTGTTCTTTGAGGTGAAGGCCCGCGCGCTGTCCTCGGGGGGGGAAAACCCTCCGCACATGAGCACAGGCGCATGTTTGAATTTTAATTTGCATCTGATGATTATAATTACTCGCATCCTCCCCCGTCTGAATTCCTCTTCCTTCTCGGTTCTGAAGCTTCGATTCCAGTTTTGATCTGTTTTTGACAATTTGATTTATTTTTAAAACCTGGGCTCCTCTGGCCGCACTCTGGGGGATGCGGCGGCGCATGCGCAGTCCCGCGGCCGTCACTGGGTTATGAAATGACCTGTTGATTTGATTTTAATTCATTTCCTGGGGGCGGCTCTGAATTTAAGTCAACTCCCCCGTTTCCCAGCAGCCGCTTCTTCCTCTTTTCTGTGAAATAACCGGTGGGTGGAGAGGTGACGTCACGGCAACATGGCGGATGCCCCGCCCAACACCGGGACCCGGAAGTTCCGCCAACAAGCAGCGGCCGGGCCGGGCTGCGGACAGGAGGTGATACTGGGAGGAGCGGAAGCAGCATCGGCTTCTGGGAGAGTGACCCACGCCCTCTGGCGGCCGGGACGGGAAACAGCCGCCGACGTCTCTCTGGCCGCAGAGCAGCGCCTGCAGCGGCTGTGAACCACCAGCAGGCGGCAGCCTTGAAGCAGTTGAATCAGCCACACTGACAGAGGTTTGAGACAGAGAGGGATTTGAGTCTTTAATTCATTGACAGACACAGAGGAAAGGTGCAGCAGCCTTTTCACCGGCACATTCTGCATCCCGCACCTTTTAAACACACGTTCATGTCAGCGCCTCATTGTCTGGGGTTGTCTCTGAGATTTCCACGGAGCGGTACAGCTGGTTTAATGTTGTTCACCTTTTATTCCTCTTGAATCTTCGTTCCATCCTCTTCCATTGAATGTTCCTCGTCAGATGAGGTTGGGGTTGTATTGTCAGGGCGTGCTGTGGCCTCCCCTTTTTGTTGAGGGCCCTTCTGGTGCTTTTACACATTCTGTGCCGTGGTGTCTTTGTCGATGGAGGTGGCATCAACCTCCTCTCAGGTCGCCTTTTGACTCTGCCGCTGATGATTTGTGCGTACGTTGCCCCGCGTTTCGGGCAGGCCCTGTACAGATGGCCGGCCTCCCCACACAGGTTGAAGCACTTGTCTTCCTTGCAGTCCTTAGTCATGTGTCCCTCCTGCCTGCAGTTGTTGCAGAAGGTGACATTGCAGTTGGCGGCAACATGCGCCGTTTGGCCACAGGTGTGGCATACTCGTGGCTGTCCCACGTAGTAGAGGTAGCCACGATTTTCTCCAATGGCGGAACTGGAGGGGGGATGCAGGATGGTGCCGCCGCCCTCTGTTCTCAGAGTCACCTTGATCTGGTGCTCACTTGTCCAGATGCCAAAGGTGTCCATCAGTTGCACGCTGTCACTTTTCAGCTCAGCGTACCTGGCGAGGAAACTGAGCACATCAGACACGGGGACGTGGGGCTTGTACGTGTGCAGTGTAACAACCCGATTTCGTTGTGCCGGTAGAGTAAACAGAGGCTCCGCAGTCAGGATAAACAGGGGACTTTGGTTGCCCTTATCTTTGAACACGTTCAAGAATTTGATGCACGCTGCAACACTCTTGAAGGTGACATCAAAATATCCATTGTTGAGGAGGTTTTGCAAGCAGAAGATATCTGTTGCTTGAAACCCGCAGCGCTCGAGCAGCACCCGCTTCACGAAGAAGTTTCGGTCTACAGGTGACTCCCCTTCCGCCTTCTTTGCTGTGATTCGGACAGTGTTTCGCACTCCGCAGCCTGGTGGTCGGGATGCAGTTGCAGCCATAGCTCATACGTTGAGTCTAAACTGTATCGGCATTAGGCCTAAACCAGAGGCTTAGCCCAGCATGTAGATCCAACAATAGCAGCCGACCTCCAAACGTTTCCTCTTTGACCACTTAAATCCCTCTGTGTTCTCCAATCCACATCACAACCCTCAGCTGCTCTTGATCCAATATACTGTTGATCATAGCCAAAAGGCCGAGAAGCGATAGCCCATATTTCCCGGCTATGGCTCTTGTCCTCCTCGCCCACTAACATTCAGGTGCACCTTGCTGCGCTCGACTGTGCTTTGGAACGTTTAGTCTACGGTCATGGTTGGTAAAGAGATCTCCGGCTTGGCCGAGCACTGTGGAGTCTGTGCATGCAAAACCAGAAAAACACAACAGGGAGAAATCGTCTAGCACGCCTTCCACTATCGTAACCAGAAGGAAAGGAGACGGTGTGAAGGCCCAGTGACACCCAACGCAGGGAGTCGAAGAAACCTCCACCTTTGCCGAACAAAGGGCAATCCGTGCAAGCAGCAAGTACTGGCGGAACCCAACAGGGGGCAATGTCTAGTCCCCCTGAGCTCCACCCAGGCGTGTTGGTCGTGGAGTCAGGAGAACGAAAAGAGACACCGTGAAGGTACACCTACATCCAAATCAGGATGCCGTTCAGTCTGTCGCCACACTTCTCTGTTGTGCAGGATGAAGGGATGTGGTAACTGAAGTGAGGAGAAGGTAAGTCGGCATCCGAGGGTGAGGGTGAGTGGCCTGTAAAAAGCAGCAGGAAATCTGTGCGCATATCAGCTGAAAACGGAGCCTGGCTGCCGAAAGTCCGCGAGTCCATCGGCTCGCAACATTCGTGCACGAAGCTCCTGCCAGCAGAAAAGCTAGCAATGCTTTGGAGCCTGAAAGGCCTTAAATTGGTCAGGATGAGATAACTAGACAAGACAGAAAAGGGGAAGGCAGGTTTTGAGCCATTTTCTGCCTTCGCACCTTTTGCTCCCCAAAGCGGGGTGAAGGCACCATTCCCGTAAGCATGGCAAGACCAGGTCGATGCGTGGAGTGGTAGGAACAAGCCCCTGAACCATCTCCGAGTCTTAATAATCAATTTAATATTCGGTCCCCAGATAGAGGACACAGCAGATATTAAACTGATAAGAACAGACTTTAAAAAAAAATGTTATTCAAAAAAATATACTTTATTATTAAAATTTATCATAAGCATTACAGAGCATTTCGAATTGTCTTGACTATACATTTCCGTCAGAGCTACACATTGCCTTGACTTTCTTCCACTCAATTTTGATCTTATTATACACATATCACTCTTTACATTACAATTCCTTCTTAAATATTAACATTGTCATGTTTGTTTTATACATTGGAGTGTTGGTGGCCCAGACCGAGGGGGGGGGGGGGGGGGTTGACACTGACCCGCCCCTCGGTGTACATTTGCTGGAAAGACCTTACACAGTGTTCATTCCCCATTGCGCCTTGGCGGCAGCTGCCCAAGTTTGAGTGCGTTCCTCAGCACGTAGTCCTGGACCTTGGAATGTGCCAGTCTGCAACACTCGGTCGAGGACAATTCTTTGCACTGGAAGATCAGCAAGTTTCGGGCAGACCAAAGAGCGTCTTTTACCGAGTTGATGACCTTCCAGCAGCAGTTGATATTTGTCTCGGTGTGTGTCCCTGGAAACAGTCCGTAGAGCACAGAGTCCTGTGTCACAGAGCTGCACGGGATAAACATTGACAAATACCACTGCATCTCTCTCCAGACCTTCTTTGCAAAGGCACATTCCACAAGGAGGTGTGTGACCGCCTCCTTTCCCCCACAGCCACTCCGAGGGCAGCGTACATTGGCGCAGAGCCCTCCGGTATGCATGAAGAATCTGACAGGGAGGGCCCTTCTCACCACCAGCCAAGCTAGGTCTTGGTGCTTGTTTGAAAGTTCTGGTGATGAGGCGTTCTGCCAGATGACTCTGGCAGTCTGCTCAGCGAACCATCCAACGTCCTCCACGTTCTCCTTTTCCCTGACGGCCTCGAGGACATTACGTGCTGAACACTGCTTCATTGCCTTGTGGTCAAAGGTGTTTTTCTTCGAAAACCTTTCCACGAAGGACAGGTAGTACGGAACGGTCCAACTATTTGGAGCGTTCCGCGGCACTGAGGCCAGGCCCATCCTTCGTAACACCGGGGACAGGTAGAACCTCAGTATGTAGTGACACTTGGTGTTTGCATATTTGGGGTCCACGCACAGCTCGATGCAGCTGGACACAAAGGTGGCCAACAGGATGAGGGAGGCGTTGGGTAAGTTCCACCCTCCCATCTCCAGAGGTTTCCGGGAGTCTTACTCGTCTCGAAGGACTTGATGGGCTTTGTCAGCTCGTCCAGAGTTAGGGGTTTGTCCAGGTTTTCCAGCTCGCTGTCGCCTAAGACCTCCGTGATAGTCGACAGGAAGGTCTGGGAAACAGTGCTATCTGTTGGCTTCAGGACATACAGTCCGGCAAAAAAGGGATTGGCTGATCCTCAGGATGTCAGACTGTGATGACTTTACAGAGCCATTTCCTTCCTTCGGACACGTTCCATCTTGGATCTCCAGATAAATTTGAAGATGGCCCGGGTGACTGCTGTGGCGTATGGTCGGGTTACGGGCCAGACCTGCGCCACGTTCAGTAACACCGAGAGTACCTCACACCTGATGACCAGGGTTTTGCCCGCAATGGAGAGGGAGCGTTGCTCCCACCAGCCCAGTTTCTGTCTTACCTTGGCTAAGCGCTCCTCCCAGTTTTTGGTGCATGCCCCAGCAGCTCCGAACCATATCCCCTGGTAATCTCAACTGACAGTGAATTGGACAAAGGACCGGTCGGCCCAGTTCCCAAAGAACATGGCCTCGCTCTTGCCACTGTTTACCTTGGCTCCCGAGGCCAGTTCAAACTGGTTGCAGGCATTCAAGAGCCTGCGTGCAGACGCAGGATCCGAGCAGAAGACTGTGACGTCGTCCAATGACAGGGAGGCCTTAGCTTGCATGCCTCCACTGCCTGGGATCGTCACTCCTCTTATATCCGGAACCTTCCTGATGGACTCGGCAAAAGGTTCTATGCAGCACACAAACAGGGCAGAGGAGAGAGGGCAGACCTGCCTGACTCTGGATTTGATCTGGAACTTTTCTGATTCCCACCCAATGATTGAGACTGCGCTATAGATGTTTGTGTAGAGCAGTTTGATCCAATTGCGAATTCCCTCCCCAAACCCCATTTTGGAGAGCACATCCATCATGTAGGTGTGCGATATTCTGTCAAAAGTCCTCTCCTGGTCAAGGCTGATGAGGCATGTGACCACCTTCCTGTCCTGCACATAGGCTATCGTATCCCTGAGTAGCTCGAGGCTCTCAGAGATCGTCCTGCCGGGAACAGCACAGGTCTGGTCAGGGTGGATCACCGACGCCAGAGCAGACTTGACCCGATTGGCGATGACCTTGGCTAGAATTTTGTAATCCACATTCAACAGTGAAATGGGTCGCCAATTTCGAATTTCTTCCCTTTCCCCCTTCTGCTTGTAGATGAGGGTGATGATGCCTTTCCTCATGGACTCTGACATGCTGCCTTCCAGAAGCATACTCTCGTACACTTCCAGCAGGTCTGGGCCCATCCAGTCCCACAGAGCCTAATACAACTCAACCGGTAAGCCGTCGCTTCCGGGAGTCTTACTCGTCTCGAAGGACTTGACGGCCTTTGTCAGCTCATCCAGAGTTAGCGGCTTGTCCAGGTTTTCCAGCTCGCTGTCGCCTAAGACCTCCGTGATAGTCGACAGGAAGGTCTGGGAAAGAGTGCTATCTGTTGGGTTCAGGTCATACAGTCCGGCATAGAAGGATTGGCTGATCCTCAGGATGTCAGACTGCGATGACTTTACAGAGCCATCTTCTTCCTTCAGGCTGCTGATTACAGGGGTCTCTCTGTGCACCTTTTGGAAGAAGAAGCGTGAGCACTTTTCATCCTGCTCCACGGAGCGGACTCTGGAACGGAAGATAGCCTTGGGGGCCTCCGAGGTGTAGATCGAGGGTCGCTGGCTCTTCACCTCTTGGAGATCCTCCTTGACATCCACCCCCATCGACTGCAGCTGGAGCAAATTTTGCATACTTTTCTGGAGCCTGGACATGACCCCTCGTCTTTCTCTCACCTTTTGAACGCCCTTGAGGATGAAAAACCTCTTGATATTCCCCTTGATTGCTTCCCACCAGAGATGTGGGGCCTCAAAGAGGGATTTCACGGTTCTCCAACCTTTGTAATCCCTCCTGAGTTCCTCGATGTTCTCAGGGGTCAGCAGTTTTACATTTAGCTTCCATGTCCCCCTGTCTACCCCCTGGTCTTCCTTCAGGTGGCAGTCGGCCAGTAGGAGGCAGTGGTCAGAGAAGAACACCGGCGTTATGTCGGTGGACCTGACCGTGAAAGCTCGGGAGCGGACGGACCCGTCTGGCCGTGACCATGTGTATCTACGCTGCGCACCGTCTGCAGGGTTGCTGCAGACGTCGAGCAGCTTGGTGTCTTTTACCGTTTCCATCAGGAGTCTGGACGTAGCGTCTAGTTTGCTGTCGGCTTTGCTGGATCGTCCAGCCGCATCGATGATGCAGTTGAAGTCACCACCCAGGACGACCAGCTTGGAGGTGGCCAACAGCAGTGTTTAAACGCATTTGATTGACTGTCGGGGCACTGTTTAAATACATTTGATTTATCGTCGGCACTGTTTAAATGCATTTAATTTACTATAAAAAACTGTTTAAATACATTTGGCACCGTTTAGATATAATTGATTTATTTTAGGCCACTGTTCAAATGCATTTGATTTACTGTAGGGCACTGTTTAAATGCATTTAATTGACTCGAGGGCACTGTTTAAATACATTTGATGGACTGTTGTGCGCTATTTAATTATATTTGGTGTACTGCAGTACACTGTTTAAATACTTTGGATGTATTCTGGGGCACTGTTTAAATACATTTGATTTACTGTCGGGCAGTTTAAATGCATTTGATTTACTGCAGGGCACTGTTTAAATGCCTTTAGTTTGCTGTCGGGCACTGTTTAAATGCACTTGATTTACTGTAGGGCATTGTTTCAATGCGTTTGATTTCCTGTCGGACACTGTGGAAACGCATTTAATTTATTCTAGGGCACAAATTTAAATACTTTTGATTAACTGTCAGACACTGTTTAAATGCAATTAATTTACTATAAATCATAATTCAAATATATTTGGCTCACTGTAGGGCACTGTTTGAATGCATTTGATTTACTTCAGGGCACTTTTTAAATGCATTTAGTTTCCTGTAGGGCACTGTTTAAACGCATTTGATTTATTGCAGCGCCTGTTTAAATACATTTGATTTACTGTGTCACTGTTTCAATGCATTTCATTTACTGTAGGGCATTATTTAATTGCATTTGATTTACTATAAAGCACTGTTCAAAAACGTTTGGTTTACTGTAGGGCATTGTTTAAATGCATTTGATTTAACTTGGGGCACTGTTTAAATGCATTTGATTTACAGTCGGGCTCTGTTGAAATGCATTTAATTGACTCGAGGGCACTGTTTAAATACAATTGATGGACTGTTGTGCGCTATTTAATTATATTTGATTTACTGCAGTGCACTGTTTAAATACTTTGGATTTATTCTGGGGCACTGTTTCTGTACATTTGATTTACTGTAGGGCACTGGTTAAATGCCTTTAGTTTGCTGTAGGAAAAAGAAAGGGAGAAAGAAAGAGATAGAGAGGAATAAGAAAGGGAGAGAGACGGAAATGAATGAGAGAGAGAGAAGAAATAGAAAAGGTGAGAGAAGAAAGTAGAAAAGGAAGAATAGCCCCAGCAGAACAAAGAGAAAGAGAAAGGGAGATACAGATCAGGGTAAAAAAAAATAAAGAGAGAGAGTTTGAACTTCAGAAAATAGCCATGAAACATGACAGTCAGTTAAAATTGGTAGGCGCAAAGGGAAACGTACAGTTGGATGGTAGTGATGAGGATAGTGAGAAAGAGCGTCAAAGTTGAAGGCTTGGTGGAATTTTTTTTAAATATGTCCAAGCTTTGCCAAGGTTTGACGAGAAGGAGGTAGAAGCCTTTTTCATTTAATTTGAGAAGGTGGCTAAACAAATAAAATGGCCACAGGACTTGTGGGTATTACTGATTCAAACAAAGCTGGAAGGTAGAGCCAGTGAAGTGTTTGCATCACTACCGCAGGAGGTATCTGGGACGTATGAGGAGGTGACAAAATCCATCTTAGGTGCATATGAACTCGGGCACGAAGCTCACTGACAAAGGTTTAGAAAATTAAAGAAAGAATTTGGTCATACATACATGGAGTTTGAAAGGCTCAAACAAATTAATTTTGATAGGTGGTAAGGGATTTGAAAATAGACCAAACGTACAAAGCTCTCAGAGAAATTATACTTTTGGAGAAGTTTAACATTGAATTCCTGATGCAGTATGCACTCATGTGCAAGAATAGAGGGTTAAAATTGCGAGATTAGCAGCAAAATGGCAGATGATTATGAATTAGTTCATAAATCAAAGCTTGGTTTCCGACATCAGTTTCAGCCTGTGAGGGATAGAAACTGGGGACATGAGAAATACTCAAGTGGTAAAAGTAAAGGTGATGTGATGGGATATAATAAGGAAAGTGTACCTCAGAGTAAAAATCCAGGAGGGTGGAAGAGACATGAAAAGGTTCAAATGTTTTCACTGTAATAAACTAGGCCATGTAAAGTCACAGTGTTGGTGCTTGAAGAAAAGCGCTGGGAAGGCTGATGTGGCAAAACAGGATAAGACAGTGGGGGTAGTCAAAGTGGTAAAGGAAAGCCCAAATGAAGCGAAGGAGGTGCAAAAGATTGTACACCTGATCAAGAGGTAATTGATCAAATGGTGCCAGATCTCTTTAAAGAATTTACTTGTGTTGGTAAAGGTTACTCATGTGTATCATGAGGAGTAGGTAAAGAAGTCACAATTTAAGAGATACGGGAGCTAATCAATCTTTAATGGTAGGAGATGAGGAGTGATGTAGTTTGGGAAGAATGCTGCCAGAAAAGATGGTAATATGTGGAATTCAGGGTGAGAGGAGTAGTGTTCAATTATATAAGGTAAGGTTGGAAAGTCCAGTGAAGAGGTGTGAGGTGGTAGTAGGAGTAATAGAGAAACTATCTTGTCCAGGAATACAGTTTATCTTGGGTAATGATATAGCTGATTCGCAGGTGGGAGTGATGCCCACGGTGGTTGATAATCCAGTGGAAAATCAGACAACTGAAGTGTTAAAGTATTTTTCCGGATTCTGTAGTTACAAGGTCGCAAAGTCACAGGTTAAGACAGGAGGGGAATTCAGAGAGTGAAGATGAAGTTGAAGTGCAATTATCAGAAAGGATTTTTGATCAGATGGTTGACAAAGGTGGAGGATGAGGCGGATATTTTTAGTTCAGGAAAATTGGCAGAGTTACAACTGAAAGGTGTAGAAATAAAACGGATGTATCAGAAACATACACGGAAGAGTGTATAACAGAGTGTTATTACCGTAAAAGTAATGGCTTGATGAGAAAATGGAGACCTTTACATATGCAGGCGGATGAAAAGTGGGCAGAAGTTCATCAAGTAGTATTGCCGTTGGGTATGGAAAGGAGGTGTTGCGATTTTCACATGAGGTTCCAGTGGGAGGTCATTTGGGAATAAGGAAAACTTAAGCTAAAATACAAAAACAATTTTATTGGCCTGTACGCCAGAAAGATGTAATTAAATGTTGTCAGTCATGTCACACATGTCAAATGATAGGGAAACCTCAAGCAGTGATAAAAGCAGCGCCCTTAATACCCGTTGCAGCATTTGAGGAACCTTTTCCAAGGGTCCTAATTGATTGCGTAGGACAACTTCCTAAAACAAAATGTTGGAATCAATATCTTTAGGCGATAATGGAGGTGTCTACTAGGTTTACGGAGGCCATCCAGTAACATTACAGCTAAAAAGATTCTGGAAGAATTACTTAAATTATTTACTAGCAATAGACGACCCACAGAAATACAACCGGATCAAGGGTCAAATTTTACCTCCTGATTATTCAAAGAAGTTATGGATAGTTTAGGAATAAAACAATTTAAATCAACTGCGTACCACCCAGAATCGCAGGGAGTATTAGAAAGGTGATGTCAGAAATTAAAGACAGTGTTGAGGGCTTAGTGTCACGATTATTGAGAGGATTGTGATAAAGAAATTCCATTCGTACTGTTTGCAATTATGGATGCACCTACTGAGTCAACCAAATTTAGTCTTTTGAACTAACCTTTCGTCATGAGGTACGAGGGTCACTTAAATTGAGTAAGGAAAAATTGGTGAGTGGGTAATCAGAAATTACATTATTGGATTACGTGTCAAATTTTAGGGAACTATTAAATAGAGAAGGTCAATTGCCTAGACAACATTTAAAAGTTGCACAAAATGCGATGAAACGGGTAGCGGACAAGAAATCCAAAGTTTGTAGTTTCACCTGTGGAGATCAAGCTTTAGTATTGTTCCAAGTGGGAGGTGATCTTTTAAAAGCTAGGTTTTGTGGACCATATCAGATTGAAAGGAAATTAAGTGAAATGAATTACGTGGTAACAACACCAGATAAAAGGAAGACTCACCGAGTGTGTCATGTGACTATGCTTAAAAGGTGCTTGGAAAGGGAAGGAGAGAAAAAGGTTTTATTGATTCTAACTCAAAATGACCAACCAAATCCAGATGACTGTGAATTTGACACACCTCAAATTAAATTGGAAAACGGGGATGTTCTTAAAAATTGTGATAAATTGTAGAGTTACCTTCCAGAGGAAAAACGGACTGACCTGAAAGTTATCACATGGGCAAGTTTGTGGACATAAATTGGGAAGTACTAAAATGGCTATACATGATGTAGATGTGGGAAATGCTGTTCCAATCAAACGACATCCATGTAGACTTAATCCTTTAAAATTGGCACAGGTTAACAAAGAGATGGTGATTATGCTTTAAAATGGCATAATTGAAGTGGGTTGCAGCCAATGGAGCTGGCCCATAGTGATGATACCAATACCAGACGGTACCCAACAGTTGTGTGTAGACAATAGAAAGGTTAATGCAGTTACAAGAACGGGCTCTTACCCTATCCCACGTTTGGAGAATTGCATTGAGAGAGTGGGACAATCAGCTTTTATTTCCAAACTGGATTTACTTAAGGGTTACTGGCAGGTACCTTTATCCGAAAGGGCGAAGGAGATTTCAGCTTTTGTGAATCCAGATGGTATATAACAATTCAAAGTTATGCCATTTGGCATGAAAAACGCCGAACCACGTTTAAATGGTTAACTAACAAAGTTGTTTCAGGATTACCCAATTGTGTGGTATACATCGACGATCTGATAGTTTTCAGCCAGACATGGAAAGAACAGTTGAAACGTCTGATGGAATTATTCGATCGACTTCAGGAGGCGGGTTTGGTGATAAACCTAGCCAAAAGTGAATTTGGAAAAACCCAAGTCACTTTCATTGCGAAGTTTCCGATACCCTCAAACGTAGGGAAATAATGCGATTTCTTGGCATGAGTGAATTTCATTAAACATTTAAGTAAAATTTCATGTTGAAAGTGACTGTCAATCGAGAAGGGCTTCAGTTGAAGGAAGAAGAACACAAATGGACTATATTATTATCCCTGTTTGCGTGTGTTGTTTTTAGAAACGCAAAAGTGTGTTTACTTCGTGCATTTCTTAAAGGATAGTGACAAGGTGAAAAATGAAACCATCTTGAAGTTGATGGTTTATATTTTTTCTTGGGCGGAGGTGTCATGTGAGAGTACCTTTAAGAAATGGGTGTTTAAGAAATGTACCTTTAAGAAACGGGTGTTTATCAGTGATGTCAGAGTATGGGTGGAGCTGGGCTGTCTGGCAGCTTTTTACTTTCGTTTTAGGCTGTTTGCTGCAGGGTGTGTTTTCGTCTCAGTGTTGGAGCAGAAGCCAGACAGAGCAGGTGTACTCTTGATTTCTCTGCCATGAAGCATCTATCTCTTGATCATTTGGTGAAGTCAGAATTATAAACGTTTTCAGGAGTGACGTTAACCAGATGTGCTTCTGTTAAAGGTTCTGTTTTTTGTAAGTCTTCTGGATGTTAAAAGGACAGCGTAAGCATTACTTAGTGTTGTATTCTTTGGGGGTTGTAGTTGAATTAATGGTTGCTAAGAAGTTCACTGTATATTTTAAAAAGGTTAACTTAAATTCATGGAATAAACATCGATTTGTTTTTTAAAATATATTTTCCATTTCTGCTGTACCACTCCTGTAGAGTGGGCCGTGTGCTCCCCATACCACAGTGTATTAAAAGTTCTGGGTCAGGAGCGTGAGGTGAACTTCATGATACACTTTGGGAATCTCTAAACCCTGGCCCAGAACAAATAAGATTGATGTACTGTAGGCACTATTTAAGTGCATTTGGTCTATTGTAGGACACTGTTTAAATGCGATTGATGTACAGTAGGGCACTGATTAAATGCATTTGGTTTACTGTAAAGTACTGTTTAAGTGCCTTTGATTTACTGTAGTACACTGTTTAAATACATTTGATTTAATGTCGGGCACTGTTTAATTACCTTCAGTTAACTGTCGGGCAATGTTTAAATGTATTTGATTTACTGTAGGGCACTGTTTAAATGCATTTGATTTACTGTGGGGCACTGTTTAAATGCATTTGATTTACTGTAGGGCACTGTTTAAATGCATTTCATTTACTGTAGGGCACTGTTTAAATGCATTTGATTTACTGTAGGGCACTGTTTAATTCCAAATGATTTTGCATCAGGGCACTGGTTAAATACGTTTGATTTGCTGTAGGGCACTGATTAAATGCATTTGATTTTCTTCAGAGCACAGTTTAAATGCATTTGCTTTAGTGTCGGGCACTTTTTAAATACATTTGATTTACTGTGGTGCACGGTATAAATGCATTTGATTTACTGTAGTCCACTGGATAAACGTATTTGGTTTATTATAGGCCGCTGTTTTCATGCATTTTATTTACTCTGGCGCGCTGTTTAAATGCATTTGGTTTACTGCAGGGCACTTTCTAAATGCATTTGATTGAGTGTGGGCCACTCTTCAACTGCATTTGTGTTGTGCATGGCAGTATTTCAGCACATTCAATTTACTGTAGGGCACAGTTGAAATGCATTTGGTTTACTGCAGGGCACTGTAAATGCATTTGATTTACTATAAAGCACTGTTTTAAAACATTTGGTTCACTGCATGGAACTGTTTAAATGTGGTTTATTTACCTTGAGGCACGGTTTATATGCGATTGAAAAACTGTAGGGCACTATTTAAGAGCTTTTGGTTTACTGGAGGGCACTTTGTAAAAGCGATTGATTTACTGAGGGCACTGTTTAAATGCGATTGATATACTGTAGCGCACTGTTTAAATGCATTTTATTTGCTATAGGGCGCTGTTTAAATGCATTTGACTTACCGCAGGGCACTGTTTAAATACATTTGATTTTCTGCATGGCGCTGTTTAAATGCATTTGACTAACTGTAGGGCACTGTTTAAATGCATTTGATTTACCGTAGGGCACTGTTTAAATACATTTGATTTTCTGTCGGCCACTGTTTAAATACATTACATTTTTTGTTGTGCACAGTTGAAATGCATTAGGTTTACTTCAGGGCACTGTTTCCCGTATTTCCCGTACCGACTCCCCGAACAGGCATCGGAATGTGGCGACGAGGGGCATTTCACAGTAACTTCCTTTGAAGCCTACAATAAGCGATTTTCATTTCATTTCACTGTTTAAATTTGTCTGATTTACTGTAAGACACTTCAAAGGCATTTGCTTTTTGTCAGGCACTATTTAAAAGCATTTGATTTACTATACGGCACTGTTTAAATGCATTTGATTTACTGCAGGGCACTGTTTAAATGCATTTGATTTACTGTAGGGCACTGTTTAAATGTGTTTGACTTACTGTAGGACACTGTTTAAATACATTGGATTTACTCGGGGCACTCTTTAAATGCATTTGATTTTCTGCAGGGCCCTGTTTAACTATCTTTGATTTACTGTCGGACACTGTTTAAATACATTTTATTTACTGGAGGGTCCAGTTTAAATGCATTTGATTTAACGTAGATCACTGTTCAAACGCATTTGGGTTACGGTAGGGCACTGTTTGAATGCATTTGATTTACTGTAGGACACTGTTTAAATGCTTTTTATTTACTGTAAGGTTCTGTTTAAATGCATTTGACTTAACGTAGGGCACTGTTTAAATGCATTTGTGTTACGGTAGGGCACTGTTTAAATGCATCTGATTTGCTGTAGGACACTGTTTAAATACGTTTGATTTACTGGAGGGCACTGTTTAAATAAATTTGATTTACAGTAGAGCACTGTTTCAAGACATTTGATTTAGAGTCGAGCACTGTTTAAATGCATTTAATTTACTCTAGGACCCTCTTTAAGTACATTTGAATTCCTGTAATGCGCTGTTAATGCTATTTGTTTACTGTCAGGCACTGTTTTAAGGCATTTGGTTCACTGTAGCGCACTATTTTAAAGCATTTGATTTTCTGTAGCGCACTGTTTAAATGCCTTTGATTTACTATCGGGCACTGTTTAAAAGCATTTTCTTTAATGTAGCGCATTGTTCAAATTCATTTGGTTTCCAATTGGGCACTGTTTAAATGCACTTCATTTCCTGTAGGACACTGTTTAAATACATTTAGTGACGGGCACTGTTTAACTGCCACAGTTAACTGTCGGGCACTGTTTAAATGTATATGATTTACTTTAGGGCACTTTTTAAATGCATTTGATTTACTTCAGGGCACTGTTTAAATCCAACTGATTTTACACTAGGGCACTGGTTGAATACGTTTGGCTTGCTGTAGGGCCCTGATTAAATGCATTTGATTTTCTTCAGAGCACAGTTTAAATGCATTTGCTTTAGTGTCGGGCACTTTTTTAATACATTTGATTTACTGTGGTGCACTGTATAAATGTATTTGGTTGACTGTAGGGCACTGTTTAAATGCATTTGATTTACTGTAGTGCACTGGATAAACGTATTTGGTTTAATGTAGGCCACTGTTGAAATGCATTTTATTTACCCTGAGGCGCTGTTTAACTGCATTTGATTGACTGCAGGGCACTTTCTAAATGCATTTGATTGAGTGTGGGCCACTCTTCAACTGCATTTGTGTTATGCATGGCAGTATTTAAGCACATTTAATTTACTGTAGGGCACAGTTGAAATGCATTTGGTTTACTGCAGGGCACTGTAAATGCATTTGATTTACTATAAAGCACTGTTTAAAAACATTTGGTTCACTGCATGGAACTGTTTAAATGTGATTTATTTACTTTGAGGCACGGTTTATATGCGATTGAAAAACTGTAGGGCACTATTTAAGAGCATTTGGTTTACTGGAGGGCACTTTGTAAATGCGATTGATTTACTGAGGGCACTGTTTAAATGCGATTGATATACTGTAGGTCACTGTTTAAATGCATTTTATTTGCTATAGGGCGATGTTTAAATGCATTTGACTTACCGCAGGGCACTGTTTAAATACATTTCATTTTCTGCATGGCGCTGTTTAAATGCATTTGACTTACAGTAGGGCACTGTTTAAATGCATTTGGCTTATCTTAGGACACTGTTTAAATACGTTTGATTTACTGGAGGGCACTGTTTAAATAAATTTGATTTACAGTAGAGCACTGTTTCAAGACATTTGATTTAGAGTCGAGCACTGTTTAAATGCATTTAATTTACTCTAGGACCCTCTTTAAGTACATTTGAATTCCTGTAATGCGCTGTTAATGCTATTTGTTTACTGTCAGGCACTGTTTTAAGGCATTTGGTTCACTGTAGCGCACTATTTTAAAGCATTTGATTTTCTGTAGCGCACTGTTTAAATGCCTTTGATTTACTATCGGGCACTGTTTAAAAGCATTTTCTTTAATGTAGCGCATTGTTCAAATTCATTTGGTTTCCAATTGGGCACTGTTTAAATGCACTTCATTTCCTGTAGGACACTGTTTAAATACATTTAGTGACGGGCACTGTTTAACTGCCACAGTTAACTGTCGGGCACTGTTTAAATGTATATGATTTACTTTAGGGCACTTTTTAAATGCATTTGATTTACTTCAGGGCACTGTTTAAATCCAACTGATTTTACACTAGGGCACTGGTTGAATACGTTTGGCTTGCTGTAGGGCCCTGATTAAATGCATTTGATTTTCTTCAGAGCACAGTTTAAATGCATTTGCTTTAGTGTCGGGCACTTTTTTAATACATTTGATTTACTGTGGTGCACTGTATAAATGTATTTGGTTGACTGTAGGGCACTGTTTAAATGCATTTGATTTACTGTAGTGCACTGGATAAACGTATTTGGTTTAATGTAGGCCACTGTTGAAATGCATTTTATTTACCCTGAGGCGCTGTTTAACTGCATTTGATTGACTGCAGGGCACTTTCTAAATGCATTTGATTGAGTGTGGGCCACTCTTCAACTGCATTTGTGTTATGCATGGCAGTATTTAAGCACATTTAATTTACTGTAGGGCACAGTTGAAATGCATTTGGTTTACTGCAGGGCACTGTAAATGCATTTGATTTACTATAAAGCACTGTTTAAAAACATTTGGTTCACTGCATGGAACTGTTTAAATGTGATTTATTTACTTTGAGGCACGGTTTATATGCGATTGAAAAACTGTAGGGCACTATTTAAGAGCATTTGGTTTACTGGAGGGCACTTTGTAAATGCGATTGATTTACTGAGGGCACTGTTTAAATGCGATTGATATACTGTAGGTCACTGTTTAAATGCATTTTATTTGCTATAGGGCGCTGTTTAAATGCATTTGACTTACCGCAGGGCACTGTTTAAATACATTTCATTTTCTGCATGGCGCTGTTTAAATGCATTTGACTTACAGTAGGGCACTGTTTAAATGCATTTGGCTTATCTTAGGGCACTGTTTAAATGCATTTGACTTACTGTAGGGCACTGTTTAAATGCATTTGGTTTATCTTAGGGCAATGTTTAAATACATTTGATTTTTTGTTGTGGACTGTTGAATGCATTTGGTTTACTTCAGGGCACTGTTCCCCGTATTCCCCGTACCGACTCCCCGAACAGGCATCGGTATGTGGCGACGAGGGGCTTTTCACAGTAACTTCCTTTGAAACCTACTTATGACAATAAGCGATTTTCATTTCATTTCACTGTTTAAATTTGTCTGATTTACTGTAAGACACTTTAAGGGCATTTGGTTTTTGTCGGGCACTATTTAAAAGCATTTGATTTACTGTAGGGCACTGTTTAAATGTGTATGACTTACTGTAGGACACTGTTTAAATCTGTTTGACTTACTGTAGGACACTGTTTAAATACATTGGATTTACTCGGGGGCACTGTTCAAATGCATTTGATTTTCTGCAGGGCCCTGTTGAACTATCTTTGATTTACTGTCGGGCACTGTTTAAATACATTTTATTTACTGGAGGGTCCAGTTTAAATGCATTTGATTTGACGTAGATCACTGTTCAAACGCATTTGGGTTACAGTAGGGCACTGTTTAAATGCATTTGATTTACTGTAGGGCACTGCTTCAGTGCATTTTATTTACAGTAGGACACTGTTTAAATGCATTTGATTTACTGGAGGACACTGTTTAAATGCCTGATTTGCTGTAGGACACTGTTTAAATACGTTTGATTTACTGGAGGGCACTGTTTAAATAAATTTGATTTACAGTAGAGCACTGTTTAAATGCATTTAATTTACTCCAGGACCCTCTTTAAGTACATTTGAATTCCTGTAATGCGCTGTTAATGCGATTTGTTTACTGTCAGGCACTGTTTAAAGGCATTTGGTTCGCCGTAGCGCACTATTTTAAAGCATTTGATTTTCTGTAGCGCACTGTTTAAATGCCTTTGATTTACTGTCGAGCACTGTTTAAAAGCATTTTCTTTAATGTCGAGCATTGTTCAAATTCATTTGGTTTCCATTTGGGCACTGTTTAAATGCACTTGATTTCCTATAGGACACTGTTTAAATACATTAGATTTAGTGACGGGCACTGTTTAACTGCCTTTTTTTTACTGTTGGACACTGTTTAAATGCATTTGATTTTCTGTAGGGTACTTTAACTGCATTTTATTTACTGTAGGGCACTGTTTAAATGCATTTGCTTTAGTGTCGGGCACCGTTGAAATACATTTGATTGACAGTCGGGCACTGTTTAAATGCATTTGGTTTACTGCGGCACACTTTCTTCATGCATTTGATTTAGTGCAGGGCACTGTTCAACTGCATTTGTATTGTCTAGGGCAATATTTAAGAACATTTGATTTACTGTGGGGCACAGTTGAAATGCATTTGATTTACTGTAGCGCACTGTTTAAATGCATTTGATTTACTATACAGCACTGTTTAAATACATTTGGTTTATTGTCGGGAACTGTTTAAATGTGATTGATTTACTTTAGGGTACGGTATAAATACATTTGAGTTACTGTAGGGCACTGTTTAAATACATTTGATTCACTGTAGGTGCACTGTTTAAATGCACTTGATTTATGTCGGGTACTGTTTAAATACATTTTGTTTGCTGGAGGACACGGTTTAAATGTAATGATTTACTGGAGGGCCCTGTTCAAATGCCTTTCGTTTACTTTAGGGCACTGTTTATAAGGAAAAAGAATAAAGACACGTACAGCACAGGAACAGACCCTTCGGCCCTCCAGTCCCGTGCCGACCATCCTGCCCGGCTAAACTACAATCTTCTACACTTCCTGGGTCCGTATCCATATATTCCCATCCTATTCACGTATTTGTCAAGATGCCCCTTAAATATCACCTCCTCCGGCAGCGAGTTCCAGGCACCCACTACCCTCTGCGTAAAAAACATGCCTCGTACATCTCCTCTAAACCTTGCCCATCGCACCTTAAACCTATGCCCCCTAGTAATTGACCCCTCTACCCTGGGAAAAAGGCTCTGAATAGCCACTCTGTCTTTGACCCTCCTCATAGCTAATGCCCTCCATAGCAGGCAACATTCTGGTAAATCTCTTCTGCACCCTCTCTAAAGCCTCCACATCCTTCTGGTAGTGTGGCGACCAGAATTGGACACTATACTCCAAGTGTGGTCTAACGAAGGTTCTATACAGCTGCAACATGACTTGCCAATTCTTCTACTCAATGCCTCGGCCAATGAAGGCAAGCATGCCGTATGCCTTCTTGACTACCTTCTTCGCCTGTGTTGCCCCTTTCAGTGACCTGTGTACCTGTACACCTAGATCTCTCTGATTTTCAATACTCTTGAGGGTTCTACCTATCACTGTATATTCACTACCTGCATTAGACCTTCCAAAATGCCTGACCTCACATTTGTCCGGATTAAACTCCATCTGCCATCTCTCCGCCCAATCTCCAAACAATCTAAATCCTGCTGTATCCTCTGGCAGTCCTCATCGCTATCCCCAATTCCACAAACCCGTGTGTCGTCTGCAAACGTACTAATCAGACCAGTTACATTTTCCTCCAAATCATTTATATATACTACAAACAGCAAAGGTCCCAGCACTGATCCCTGCGGAACACCACTAGTCACAGCCCTGCAATTAGAAAAGCATCCTTCCATTGCTATTCTCTGCCTTCTATGACCTAGCCAGTTCTATATCCACCTTGCCAGCTCACCCGTGTGACTTCACCTTTTGTACTAGTCTGCCATGAGGGACCTTGTCAAAGGCCTTACTGAAGTCCATATAGACAACATCCACTGCCCTAGCTTCATCAATCATCTTTGTGACCTCCTCGAAAAACTCTATCAATTTAGTGAGACACGATCTCTCCTTCACAAAACCATGCTGCCTCTCACTAACACGTCCATTTGCTTCCAAATGGGCAGCACGGTGGCATTGTGGATAGCACAATTGCTTCACAGCTCCAGGGTCCCAGGTTCGATTCCGGCTTGGGTCACTGTCTGTGCGGAGTCTGCACATCCTCCCCGTGTGTGCGCGGGTTTCCTCCGGGTGCTCTGGTTTGCTCCCACAGTCCAAAGATGTGCAGGTTACGTGGATTGGCCATGATAAATTGCCCTTAGTGTCCAAAATTGCCCTTAGTGTTGGGTGGGGTTACTGGGTTATGGGGATAGGGTGCAGGTGTTGACCTTGGGTAGGGTGCTCTTTCCAAGAGCCGGTGCAGACTGGATGATTCGCATGGCCTCCTTCGCATGGAAATGAATATACAAATTGGGGAATTAAAGTGAGAAAACTACGTTAAATTCTGATTACAGCCTTCAGGACCCGATTGTCAGGGGCAGTGCTGGAATGAATGTGTGGGACTTGGCTGGTGGGAGAATGCAGTGATCGCTGTTCCTCGAATACATGATGTACGGGCTCAATAACAGGGCAGTAAGATGTCTAACAACACCAGATTAAAGTCCAAGAGATCTGTTTCGAATTACTAGCTTTCGGAGTGCAGCTCCTTCACCTGAGAAACAAATCTGTTGGACTTTTATCTGGTGTTGTAAGACGTCTTACTGTGCTCACCCCAGTCCAACGCCGGCATCTCCACATCATCAATAACTGGAGATAAAACAGAGAAATAATGCATTTATTACTCATAATCTTAATGTAATGGTGCAAGAGTGAGGGATTTTGCCAAATGGTCTTCCAATACACCTGACATGAAACAGCATCAGTTATTTAATTATAATGGCATTTCGGTTCCACAATGCAGTGCGATTTAACACAGCTTTAACATGGGCAGTGCAATACTGGATATACATTCTATTTTGTTTTTCATTCCTAAAGAGACAGAATGCAGATTCTTTCACACAAAATAAGGAGAGAAATGTGATTCTAAGAAACACAACAGGAAGTAATCTCTCATTCAGTCAAATACAATATTGATATCGGGCAGCAAAGCATAATCAAAGCGATGACATTTTGGAAAAGTTCTGATGTCTTCCATCAGATTTAATGTAGAATCATATATCTGTGGACGTCACCTCAGGGATGTGGAGTTGACTATTATCTGAGATGGGTGAAAAGAAAGAAGAGATCATCGAAAGAAATCACATCTACATGTTTTCTCTTTCGTAACATTTCAAGTGCAACTGGCCTTTTAAAATTCTATCAAAAACATTCTCCGTTTTTTCTCTCATAAACTCTCACTCAGTGAACCGTTGGAATAGTCCAGGAGATCCAAAATTATACGGGACATGGAACGTCCCAGCAGCGCGCCACATACAGAGGGAAATGGAACTAACCATCACCGTTTAACAGTGCAATGCAGATTTGTAAACTTTAGATGTAAACGGTCACTGCCCAATGATGGTAGACCCCCCCGGCCTGTGACACAGATAACATTGGTATTGTGAGAAGGTGTGGAAGGAACCGAGAACGCTATGTCAATGAGGATATGACTGATGTACACTGTGGGGATGAGCATACTTCAGTTAAACATTGGGCTGAAAGTTAGATGCTTTCTTTAAATTATTTGCATTCGCGACATGAACAATTGCAAATCCCACTTTGTTCCATGATCGATTAGAATAACTTCAATCCAGAGAGAGTCAATTCCTCACAAGAAGGTTGGTGACTGAGGGAATAACCAGAGCTCAAAATCTATTGGGAACGCAGTTGCAACAGAAGACAGCAAGAGGGACGTGGAAAAGTACAGGGATGTCATCAAACATCCAAGCAAATTGAAACATGCGCGATGACCAATGGAAGGACCTGGAATTTGAAAGCCCAATAATGTCGAAGGGTCACCCCCAATGGCATGAAGCACATCAAGAGACTTCGTGGAAATGCGCAAAGCCGAACTTGAATTGTGAAAAGTTGATGATCCTCCTGTTAAACAACCTGTTTACCCAGCCCATCAAGCGTAGCGTGCCCCAGATGTAGCTAAATCTGCAGGTCGTCCATTGGGCTCATCGTTCATCCTAGAGCCTATCTCAGCGGAGCTGGAGAAAATCATCAACGGAACCGAGCGAGTCTCAAAGAAACAGAAGAATCAAAGGATTATCTTACCCAGAGTGTGGATATCACCGCTGAACTTTCCCAATGTAATGCGATCATCAGACCCAGGATCCTGCAGCATGTGTCCACTCTGGGCGTCAATGGTTTCAGTCTCAGCATCGTCATAGTCGGCAGAAACAGGAGCTGAGAGGCACAGGTGTTTGCAGTTGAATTTACTTACGTCCAAAGGACAGTTAGAATGATATACTTTAATCATTCTCTCCCAAGTAATACCGGGGCAGGAAAGTAGATCGATTACGGTATGATGTCATTGAGTTTGAGTGGAGAGAATTATTGGGCCAGCTTGTGCGGCAGTATTTTCAATTTTAGTTTAAATTCATACTGTTCCCAGAAAATGTACATCCCACCAACCTGCAAACATTTCACAGCCTCCATAGGCTTGTGTAGAATCACAAGGAAACGTTTATTTTTAATTTATTTATTTTATTGGGAGAAATGATAAGACGTTGTTTCAGACTCAAGCAGTTTAGATGTTTCGGTTACTGAAATCATTGTGCAATACCTGAGATCCTTGAATCTCTCATTGAATAGTTGATCTGTTTTGGTATTTCAGATATTACAGAGTGAAGATCTGAAACGAGATGGTGGAAAGTAAATTTCTACATACCCTGCATATTTGAGCATTCATCTTCAGGATATGCGGATCCAGGATCAGTGTCACCCAAACTGTGACTGCTGTAATATTCAATCTGGTTAACAGTGTTAATCGTTGCAGAATCTGCTAAACAGAAAGTGATTGGTTAATGGATCAGTTGTTTGTGGTGGAGTCGTCATAAAGTCATCACGACACATAATATTTCACCCAATCAGAGGCGAGGTATCAATAACTTCACCATCATTGGGACACTGTCCTGGAATTGATACATGACTCCACTTTGGAAGAACATTCAGCTTTGGGAGATCAGGCGAAGAAACTGCACAAACTTTTCAGGACAACTATACAGAGGAACATAGAGAGACATAGAAATATGGAACGTAGGAGCAGGAGTGGGCCATTCGGCCCTTCTAATTCGTTCTGGAAATCATCATATGTGTTTTGGCCTCAATTACTTTTTGTAGTAGCAAATTACACAATATCATATCCAAGTGAAGGAAGTAATCCCGATTGCATTTTATAGGTTTCAGATAGATGCCACAAACGCTCTGCATTCTTCTGGACTCAAGCGTAAATGATCGTAAAAGAATCAATCTTTCCTCATATGTCAGACCCACCATTATAGGGATCCATCTGGTAAATATTCGTTGCACTCCCTTTGTGGCAAAAACAAATCACCCCTCAGATAAGGTGACCAAAACTGTACAATATTCCTGGTGTGGTCTCACGAAGGCACTTTATAATTGCAGCATGACATCCTGTTCTTCTACCTTTATGGCCAGCAAACCAGTTGCCTTCTGTTCCACCTGCTGTACCTGCAGGATTACCTTCAGCGACTGGTGTGAGAAGACACCCGGGTCTCGGTGCACAAAACCCTCTCTCAATTTATAACCAATCAGATAATATTCTGTCTTCTTACTTTTGCTGCCAACCTCACATTTATCCACATAACACTGCATATTCCCTGAATTTTCCCACTCAGCTCGGCCAAATCACACTGAAACATCTTTGTATCCATCCTCCTTATAGCTCACCCTCTCACCCAGCGTGTGTCATCTGAAGTGTTGGGCATATTGCATTCTTTAAATCATTAATGTATATTGTGAACAGCTTTGGTCCCAGCACTGAAACATGCAACACCTCAATGGGCATGACTGCCATTCTGATTTTTTTTAAAAATCCCTACTCTTCTGCTTCTTTTCTGCCAAACAAAATTCCATTCATCTTAATATCCTCCCCCTAATCGTTTGCGCTTCAATGTCACTTGCTAATAATCGGGTGAGGGTCATTGTAGAAAGCCTTCTGAAAGTCTAGGTAAACCAGGCCCACTGTCCCACCTTATATATTCTACTGATTATATGCTCAAATAATTCCAGTCGTACTCATAAGCATGTTTTCCTTTTCGTAAATCCATGATGACTCTGCACGATTTTATCACTGTTTTATAAGTGGTCTGCTATTACGTTTTTCATAATGACTCTCGAATTGTCCCCACTACTGACGTTAGGTGTACTGATCTATCATTTCCCATTTTCACTCACCCTCTCCTTCTGGATAATGGGATTACATGGGCTATCCTCCAATAATTAATTACAAAGTGCAAATCATCATAAAAGATGACGCACAATGCATCAACAATATCTAGTTGGTAAGTAGCCTGGAATGTATATTATCAAGTCCTGATATTTATCGGCCTTCACTGTCATCAGTTTCCTATCTCCACTTCCTTACTAATACTGAGTTTCTGCAGTAAACCCTGTGTTCCAGAAAATGACTGGTTTGTTATTTATGTCCATCAGGTGGACAATAAATGTCACTTCTGACATCTAACAGTTCCGTCCGTTCGGATAGTTAATGTGTCAGATATCCCAGTGGATTAAATAATATAAGGCATAATCCGTGAGGTCTGCATCAGCCGTTGGGTGTTTGATACAGAACCGCTTCCCCTCCCACAATAATTCCCTCTGTTTCAATTTCACTGACGGTAAATACATCAGAAGTGGATTTAGATCGTGGAACACGCGGGCAATGGTTCAGGGAAGAGTCAGAATGCGCCAAATGCGATCATTTTGCTTCCTTTCTGTTCAGCCATTCTGGATAAACAGCACCCCTCAATACTGTTCACGCTCTTGTACATTGTGTTCAGCCCTCCCCTTAACTATTCTTGCACTTTCGTAATATCCTGTTCAGAGCCATACAATCTACTCCAATTCCATCCAACCAAAGTTCGATTGGCTTTGATCTTCATTCTTCTACCTTCCAGTTATACCTGGTTAAAAATAAACTTTTATAAAAGCAACATACTGCGGATGCTGAAAATCAAATTATGTCAAAGTCAGATGGTCTGGCAGGAAGAGTCACATGGTCTCAAAGTGTTGGATTTGTTGGTCTCTCCCAGAATCCTGCCACACCTGCTGACTTTGTCCGGAAATGTCTCTTTTCCCAGTGTTAGAAATGAACATTTGTGTTTTATTTGGTTTTAGTTGACCTTTTTACTTTACATCAGATAACTTTTCTAACTTTGTGTTCTTAATCCCTTTTAGTAAGTATGCCATTTAAATTATTCTTAATATAATACATGACATGGTGCCTTTTCTCACAAAGTTTTCATTTAGTTAGTTACTCATGTGAAAATTAATTTTCCAATCGTATATCTATTCTATCAAGTCAGTACATCTCCGCCTACCACAATTTGAGACCATCGTTAAAATGGAGTTTTGACTCCAAACTCAAAGTTGATCAAACAAATTACAAACAACATTCATCTGAGCGCCTATTCATGCAGTACACATTCCTAACCTCTTTCCGTCGATATGGATGCATTTATTCCCAGAATTTAGTCCTTCGATCACTACCAACTTGGACTAATTCTTCTGCTTGCCACGTGACTTCATACTCATGAAATAACCACTTGTTTTTCGTGTTTTTCATGATCACCAGATTTTAAACTCTTTGCAGCTAAAGATGTACAATTAAAATTAGTCGCTGTTACAATATGGGAACACAGCAGTCAAATTGTGAATTACCACAGACATCACAGCATTTCAACAAAAAGAACATGTCACCTGATTGTGTGAATTTGCAACAGGGGCCATTATTGGACAGGACAAAACGGCAAACCCTCAAGACTTCTTCAGCATGGTCAATTGATACTTTTTACTCTGAACAGAGGACATGATGTTACTCTCTTCAATAGCTCCAATGAAAGCTGACATCCGAAGATGCACAGCTCCCCGCTCAGCAATGCACCGCAGTGCCAGACTTCATTTATCTGCCCAAGTTCTGGGGTGGAACCTGAACCTGAAAACGTCTGACTCAGAGGCCACATTGCACCTACTTATCACCTAGCTGACAGCTGTGCTCTGGTCTCATTCATTAGTGTATTAGGTGCTAACTTCTAGCCTAATATTAGACACCAAGATTTACAGTGTAAACCATATCTGCTCCGGCGCCTTTAAAACAATTCAGTGTTGTTGATTATCTGAGAGGTCCTATTTGAAAGATGCGCTGACCGTTCTAATATTCTTTTATTTGTATTGATTTTCCTCCCTCCTTTAGTCGGAATTTTCCTCTCGATAATGTTCAGCGGATTGATGTTTATTTTCCTAGACATTCTTCTCCTCCTTTATTAGTAATATCCTTTAGTAATATTATTTATTAGTAATATCCCTAGCTTTCCGCTAGGAGCCTGACATTACACCTTTAGTCATGATTAGTAAATAACTGCAGTACTGCCTCTGCTATCTTTTCCATTTATGTCCCACTCTCCCCAAGTGCTATATCTTGCCGCCTCGTGAATACATTCTTTGGGAATGGATTCCACAGGCTCACCACACATTGGGTGAAGAAACGTGTCCTCATCTCTGTCCGAAATAGTTTACCCTGAATCCTCAGACTGTGACTCCTGGTTGTGGACACACTCATCATTGGTAACATCTTCCCTGCATCTACCCTGTCTAGACCTGTTAGAATTTTGTAAGTCTCGATGAGATCATTTTCCTGAACTTCAGAGAGGACAATCCTAACGTCCTGAATCTCTCCGCATTTGACAGATCTACCATTCTTGGTATCAGTCCATACCTGGGATCAGTCTGATAAACCTTCGTTGCACTACCTCGAGAGCAAGAACATCCTTCCTCAGAAAGGGAGACCAAAACTGTGCACAATATTCGAGGTGTGGCAGCAACACATCCCGGCATCTGTACTCGAAATTTCTTGCAATGAAGGCCAAAATACCATAATATAATACTAATCTTTTATTGTCACATGTATGAAGTTACTGCGAAAAGCCCCTCGTTGCCACATTACGGCGCCTGTTCGCCTAAGCTGGTACGGGGATTGAACCCACGCTGCTGGCCTTGTTCTGCACTAGAAACCAACGGTCGAGCCCACTGAGCTCATCCAGCCCTTAACCTCCTTTACCGCCTGTGCATCTGCATGCTTACCTTCAGCGACTGGTGCGCAATGACTCCCAGGTCCCGCTGCACACTCCCCTTTCCCAAATTACAACAATTCAGGTGGTAATCTGCCTTCCTGTTTTTGCTTCCAAAGTGATTAACCTCACACTTATCCAAATTATACTGCATCTGCCATTGATTTCCCCACTCACCCAACCTGTCCAGAGCATGCTGTTGGATTCCGGCATCCTCGTCACAGTTCACCCTCCCACCCAACTTGGTATCATCTGCAAGCTTTGAAATGTTCATTTACATATTCCAGCAGCCGCTTTGCCGATACTTATTTGAAGCTGAACGTTGGCGGAGGCAAATGGAGCCGCGGTGCCGCCTTGTGGGAAACTCCTACGCTGCTCTCTATGTTATGCACTGGCCGCCAAAAAACATTCTGGAACAATTCGGGAGAGTGGGAATCGAATGAAAATCATTCGTCATCTGAAGATGAATAAATACAGATCTCCTTGTTGCACGAGAATGGTGTTGTGCATCCAGTGCACTGAAAATTAAACTTGTTAAACCTGAAGCGGCATTTGCCCTTGTAACTTGGGTTTGAAGTAAATGCAGAATGCAAACCTGAAGCACGGGTCTGGATGGAAACCTTGTCAGGTGGAGTATTATCTATTTCTGCATAAATTGGTTGGTAGAAACCAGATGGTGAGTCCCAGCCGCCAGTGAGAGGACCTGTTTTCAGGAGAGCGGAACGATTAGCATATTGTTACAATCATAGTTAGACATATAATTCCAGATTGACTCATTTCAAATCTCCCTCTTTGCCGAGGCCGTATTTGTACCAGGGAACACAGAGCATTACTTTGTGTCTCTGGATAATTGGCCCAGTAATAATTCCACTGACTCGATCTCAAGGATCAGTGACGGAGGGATTTCCGGGCCACTATTGCTCTGTCCATCAGATATGAATCAAAATAACTTGGTGCGAGTTAAGATACAGGGAGCAGTTTTGTTTCTCAGCCCCAATCATAGTGGTTCACAAGACAAAGGTTCATCAGATTCTATAGCCAAAATTCTGTATGGAAAATGTCGCCAGCCTGTCGCCAGACGGTCACTAATCCATACCAAGCTTTACGGAGCAGGACTTTCCCCCACTTTACCTGTGTGTCATTGTGGCCTTGGAAAGAACTTTCAAGTTGTTTTGATTTTCCTTGGTATATGAAGTCTTTGGACCTGAAGCGGAGCTTCTGACTCGGCTGTGGGCCCAGTACTCACTGCACCACCAGCAGAGATCCACTGATATCAGAGTGTTTGTTGTGCTGGGATGCAGAATGTAAAAGATAGAAAATGTTCCATCACTTCTGAAAACGGCGGCTGATTCCATTCAGAGAAGTTGACAGTGGACATCGTCACAGACTGTGCAGGCTTACAACGAATACTGAATGGAATAATATATATAAGCAGCTAAAGAAAATACTGAGCTCAGAATTTAAAGTGTTTTCATTCCATGTGTTGATCTATTGTTACAAAAATGAAACTAATTTCGAGTCTCCTGGACGGCTGATGAAAATTCCCTATTTTAAGTGTAATGTTTTGAATCTATTCAAAGATGTGGAGGTTAGTCGGATTGACCTTTCTAAATTTCCCCTTAGTGCCTATGGTTAGGTGCGGGTACGGGAATAGAGGGTTGGATCAGGCCTACGTCGGGTGCTCTTTAGGAGGGTTGGTGCCGATTCGATGGGGCGACTGGTCTCCCTCTGTACTGTACAGTTTTTATGATTCTATGATGTTACTGTTTCTCGAATACCTTGAACGAAATGACTGACCAATAGCATGTTATTTTCTGTCTTACAACCGACTGGGTACAGTTTGGGGGAAGAGACATTGAAGAGAAGATAAAGCAACATTCAAAATTCAGTGTGAGGTTCACAATCCGATTCGAGTCGCACCTTTTATTGACATCTTCCTCTGCATTACTGTCACCAGGGCGAGTAACTCACAGATCAATAGGACTCCGAGTGATATGCAGATAACAAGAGGAATGGAAGTGTTTTCATCTCCAGGAGCTGTATTAAAGATTCAGGAAAGTTTTCACAGATAAAGGTTTCACCGTGTAATTTTCAATGTTTACATGATTATCATTTTGAGAAATCCTCACAACAAGGCAATTCCAATGTCCAATTATTCCCCGAATATAAAAATAACAATAATATTGAATGATTTCTATCAACGAGATGTACCTTCAGGCGTGGATGGAGAAGAAGTTGGAGAGAAAAGCGGATCTGTGGAACATGTTGAAAAAAATAAACAATTATTTGGGTTTGATGTTCGAAATTTAGCTGTTATTCTTAATTTATATACGTGCTTCATATTCAGAAGATTTAATCTATAGTGTCCAAAATTGCCCTTAGTGTTGGGTGGGGTTACTGGGTTATGGGGATAGGGTGGCGGTGTTGACCTTGGGTAGGGTGCTCTTTCCAAGAGCCGGTGCAGACTCGATGGGCCGAATAGCCTCCTTCTGCACTGTAAATTCTATGATAATCTATGAAACCAAGAACCAAACACCCCTGTCCAGCTCAAGCTCCCACCACTCTGTGCGATGCTTACCGGAACAACCCACACTGGCGTCTTCCTTGTGATCACAGTCAGCTTGAGGCCACAATGATAAAGGACAATCAGAGAGAAAGGATTCATTTCCAGTGCACTTCACCTCATCCAGCCAGGTAGTACCGTTACCCTGGCCAAAAGAGGCCCCTCCTGGGGCCAATAGAGGGGGACCACACTCCAACTGCCTGCACACAACTCTGGCATCGTTCATATCCCAGGAATCATCGCATACCGTGCCCCAAGTGTTGTTACACAATATCGCCACTCGCCCGGAGCAATTGGTGTCACCTCCAGCCAAGCGCAAGATTTGTCCTGAATTTGTCAAAGAAAAAATAATTATTACACTTGACGTGACACAAGCGCAGAATACAATCAGGCAGCTGTTAGAAAAGATGAAGGAGAACCTGATTCTCCACCGCAGTCCTTGAGACTGTAGTGTGGTCCCTTTATTGTGTTTCCCCCTGTTGATAAGACAGACATATTGAATGAAGATGACATTAATATGTGAAATTACATCTGCAAACAAAGTAGTTCATTGTGTTACCTGAACAAACAATACCCGCATCTTCCCGATGTTCACAGTTGTGTTGACCCCACGGGTCTCCCTGACATTGCCAACGCGTCGTCTCATGTGACAGACATTCGATCTCATCGAGCCAAATGTGGCCGCTACCCATTCCAAATGATTTAGCGTCATAGTCAATGAAATCGGCGGTGCCGCACTCTAACTGTTTACAGATCACATCTGCATCACGGTTCTCCAGTTTGTCAGAGCACACTGTGCCCCAGGTCCCATTGTAGAACACTTCCACTCTCCCCTCACAGCGATGCTTTCCATTAACCAGACGTAGCTCTTTGTGTTCTATCAATGAAATAACAAACACCCTGTTGGTTCAATTGACCAATTGTTTATCCCCAGTGCACTGCAATACATATGTTGCGCCAGTTGAGTTAACATTTTCATTGATATTATTTCAGAAAATTAACAGAAACGAGCAGCTGCAATCAAACGATACAGTCCATAATAAGTAAATGTGAATTCCAAACCAGATATTTACATGATGTACCGCATTGAATGACTAGGAAACTTTGCAAAGTTTAGTGTTGGGTGGAGTTACTGGGTTATGGGGATTGGGTGTGGAGGTGTTGACCTTGGGTAGGGTGCTCTTTCCAAGAGCCGGTGAAGACTCGATGGGCCCAATGGCGTCCTTCTTCACTGAAAATTCTATAATAATCAATGATGAATGCGTTCCTTTAAATCAGCCTGGATTGTCAGCAGAACTTTGACAAGTTCCCACATTGTTAACTCAGGTCATAAAATGAGAAACCAGCGAGTCAGTAGGAAAGTTGCTGTAAAATTAGCTGTAAATTATTCTGTTAGTTAAATAGCAGAAGTTCGAACGGGATGTTCACATGGATTGGTGCTGGTGTTACTGTTCCTGATGATATACATCAACTAGTCGTACTTTGCCCTCACAAGTAAAAGTTCCAAATTTATAGGAGGCAGAAAATGGGGCAAGCAGTTAATTCTGAAGAGGGCTGCACAATATATAACAGACACGATGGGCCGAGAGCTCTTTTCTGTGCTGTGGATTTGTATGACCCTGTTACGACCATCTCTTGTACGAATAACATTCACAGTGAGTTCAGGAGAACATGTTTCTCTTCTGATTGCCAGAAAGTTGGAGGAAAGTGAAACTCAGAAAACATAAGATACTTGAGGCGGACAGCACCGATGCTTTTACACTGAGATTATAAACGGAAGTGAGAGGAGAAAGAATCGGAAGGGAACATAGATCCGGTAGGCTGAATCAACGTTTTAGTGCTATTTGTGTGCAGAATAAACGCCACACGGCGTTCGTCCGACTAACCTACGTCAGTGCAGTTCCGACCAAATTCGGGGATATATCTTAAGTATGAAACTTCGCTTATAACTGAAGGAAATACGATCTTTACCTGAGCACATGATCTCCACATCTTCTTTATGATTACAGTCGTGGTTTCCCCACAATGCATGGGGGCATTGCCAGATAGACGATTCGTTCCCGGAGCAGTCCAGCTCATCAAGCCAAATGGTGCCTGTGCCTGGTCCAGACGGAGCAGGAAATGGAAGCTGCAATGCATTTCCACAGCCCAGCTGTTTGCAAACCACGTCAGCGTCTGTCAGGACCCAGGAATCGTCACAAACTGTGCCCCAGGTCCCAGAGTAATAAATCTCCAATCGGCCAGCACACCGGCTTGCCCCGTCAGACAGCCGTAACTGCTGGTGTCCTGATAGAAAATAATGCAGTGGAATATTATCCTTCTAACACAAATTCATTTCACTGTTTAATTCAAACTATTGTGTAATAGCCGGCTGAATTAAAATCTCCCTTTCAAGCTGCTGTTCACAGGTAAATGAATACTTGTTGTCGAACACTTTTGTAGTCTTACCTAAATGTATAATATGGTGACTGGAAAATAATGCCGTGAAGGCAATGTGGAATTGCTCTTCAATGGGACGTAGGGAAATGCCTGTTCCGAAAATCTGAATCAACCAATACAAATCATTTGGAAATTGATTAAGCGCGCAGTGGTTAGAACCGCTGCCTCACCGCGCAGCGGTCCCAGGATTAATCCCGGCCCTGGGTCACTGGCAGTGTGGAGAATTCACATTCTGCCGGTGTCTGTGTTGTTCTCACACCCACAACCCAAACCTGAATAGCGCATGGTGATTTGGTCACGCTAAATTGCCCGTTAATTGGAAAAAATTAGTGGGTACTCTCAATTTATTTTATAAAATCTGCACCGTGGTTTTCGGGATTGGCCCATTCTATGCTGGATAGAATGTTTCGCCCGCAATTGTCTAATTATACTAATTAATTAGTCTAAACACAATCCCTTTAAGCAAACATTTTATGTTATGTTTTTCACTGCATACTGTTTTGCTGCCCATATTTCATCAGATATCGCCATAACGTTCTTAATGGTACAAATCAGAAAATGTTCAATGGGTTGGTAGCATCATTGAGAGAAAAAGCGGCTTAACCGCTCAAGCACTGACCCTCCCCGCGAATTCATCACACTTCCGGGTGAAAGTTTCAGAAGATCCATGTTCTTTCAAGACAGGAAGATTTCTCAAATGCCTAGCTGGGAAACCAATCTTGCTCCTTCAAAAACGCTAATGCAAACAACACTTTCCAAAGTGAACCGCGCAAATTTCATCTCACCAATAATGCCCACCGCAATTACATTGCCTCACACACTCCCCCCGCCGACCAAAATCACCTATTTGATCTATCCTGCACTTTCATTCTATAATATAATTTAGCTTTAGAATATCATTGTCATGTTCCAATGCACAAATACATCAATCGATCCCCCATACTTAATGAGGAGGTGTCTTCGTAGTGGTATTGTTACTAGACTACTAATGCAGAGACCTGGGGATAGCTCTGGGGGCGCGGCTTCTAATCCCATCTTGCGAAATGGTGGAATTTGAATTCAACTAAAATCTGTAATTGGACGTCTATTGATGACCATGTCACCATTGTCGATTGTCGTAAAAACCCATCTCATTCACTAATACACGACACGGAGGAAATCTGTTGTCCTAACCCGCTCTGACCTACATGTGACTATAGCCCCACACACCAATGCGGTTAAGTCTCAACTTCCCCCAGTCTGAAATAGTCTAACTCCACTCAGTTCAAGGGCAATTAGATTTGGGTAACAATTGCTGGCCCAGACAGCGACGCCCACATCACAAGAACGAACAAAAAAAATCAACAGCCCCGACATTGGCTTTTGACAGACAATATCAGAATTCCCTTACATAGAACATAGAACATCGAACATAGAAAATACAGCACAGAACAGGCCCTTCGGCCCACGATGTTGTGCCGAACCTTTGTCCTAGATTAATCATAGATTATCATTGAATTTACAGTGCAGATGGAGGCCATTCGACCCTTTGGGTCTGCACCGGCTCCTGGAAAGAGCACCCTACCCAAACTCAACACCTCCACCCAACACCAAGCACAATTTTGGACATTAAGGGCAATTTTTCATTGGCCAATTCACCTAACCTGCACATCTTTGGACTGTGGGAGGAAACCGGAGCACCCGGAGGAAACCCACGCAGACACGGGGAGGACGTGCAGACTCCGCACAGACAGTGACCCAAGCCAGAATCGAACCTGGGACCCTGGAGCTGTGAAGCATTGTGCTATCCACAATGCTATGGTGCTGCCCTTAAGAACAAATAAATCATAAACCTTTCCTCTCCCTTTCAGTTGCGCTGTTGAAACCTACCCCTTTGGCCAATTCATTTGTCATCGTTGCCATTGGTCCTTATTGGCTTTATCTGTATTTACTGTGGGCGGGACCTAGAGATTTATAACGTTGTTCAATCTGTCAGCATAGTTCCAAATATGTGTTATTACTGCCCATGTTCATCCTGGCTCCAGTGTTAAATAATTGGTCCACAGGCCCCTGAGGAAGAAATTACATGTTCCCATTGCCCATGACACATTTCCCATTCATTTCAGTCACAGTGACCTGTTTATTCACCTGAACACAGAACACCTACGTCAATGCTGTCAGTGTGAGGCGACTTCGGTGCGAGTGAGCTGCAGTTCCAGAGATGCGATTCGTTTCCTTTGCAATGGACATAATTCACCCACACTGACCCTTCACCCTCTCCGTATTGTGAAGAGTTATATGCGGCTATCGCGGCTCCGCAGCCCAGCTGTCTGCAGACCACGTGAGCGTCATTCAGGTCCCATAGGCTCTCCTGGACTCTGCCCCAGCTGCGGTTGTAGTAAATCTCCACTCGTCCATCACACCTGCTACCCCCATTCATTAATCTCAGTGACCAATTTTCATCTGTGTGAAGTGAGACGTTGAGAACAATGGTAACAGTGAAACAAATTAACGCAGATTTAGATCATATTTACCCCAGACTGCTTCTCTGGTGCAAGAGTGACGGGTGTGACTGAGCGGATGCTGAGCACTGTCAGGCAGGAAGCTGAACAGTCAGCATTCGTGGTCCGTGTCAGAAACAATGACAAAGAGGGATAGAGTCATGCAAATACTGTTTATAGAAAGCCAGAATTCGCTCGCACGTTGGCCGGTATATGTAGAAAAACCCTTATTAGGTACTGCACCAAATGCAACTCTGTTTTTTTAACATTAGCAAACGCATGTACACCTAGCTGGAGATTAGATGCTGGGGTTTGGACATAAATTTCCTCCAATATGGGCAACAGTTCTGCGGAAGAGGGATCAGGGAATGTTGGGATAGGTTGCAGCTGAATGCAGTCGCGTCCCAAATCCTTCCGGTTCAATTGGCTAGTTCCATCGGTATGGTCAGGACAGATTTGGAAGACATTTTGGAGCTATGAGGTAACATTAGGGGAATTCAATCACGTGCAGAGAATTGGTACAGGCAGCTAGCACGAAAGGAGGGAATATTGCGGCATTATCTGGGATTACAGGAGAAGAGAATGTAACTCCTTTGAAATTATGCTTGCAGTCTAGGTATGTAAATTCAGAGTGTGGGAAAGAATATGTCTGCAGTGCCGAATACCGAGAACTATTATTCTGCCATTGCAACGGTGAATTGTCTCAAACAGCTGCAGGAATATGCAAAATGAAAAAAAAAATAGAGACATTAAGGAGGAGACCAAAGTCCCGCAAACAGCCATGTGAGAGTGGCCAATAATCTGTCCTGTGTGATATTGAGTGAAACAAAATACAGGAGTGGACACGCGGGACTTCTCCTCTAATTACCCTCAATGTAGTGCTGAGGATTTTTTACTTCCCGATTTGACCGGGTGTTCAGAATCCTGAGAGTTCTGTGAAACACAGATATGGACGCAATGTTCCCGTCGGCATAGGGCGAGGATGGGAGGAGTGGCAGGTTTAAGATATTTGACAAAATAACAATTGTGACCTCAGAGTACTTTCATAGGCAATGAGTGGTTTGGATCGGAAATGGACAGTGTGGGTATAATGGAGGTGAAGATAAATCATGTAATTGAAAAGAGAATTGGTCAATGATGTGGAAGGGAAATAACACTGGTCTGTGAGGGCACTCCAGAGTTGCGAAAAGTTGAGTTACATTTCCAAAACGCTTGCACGGTCACGATGGAACGAATGGCCGCTTCATTTTCTGTGCCACATTTTACTTTGCTCTGATTATCTGGATTGAGGGCACTCACCCGAGCAGATGACACTGGCTTCATTTCCATGGGAGCAGCTAAAATCGAACACGGATGAAAGCGGACACTGCCACAACCTGGACTCGTTCCCGTCGCACCTGTAGTTCTCCTTCCACACTGGGCCGGTTCCCTTTCCAAAGGGAGCACCTCTCATGATGTTCTTTACCGCCCCGCACTGAAGATGCTCACAGATCATACTGGCGGCTTCTAAACCAAAGTAAACATCACACAGCGTCCCCCAGCGGTCTCCGTGTAACACCTCCTCCCGTCCTGAGCACCTGTCCTGGCCACCAACCAATCGGGGACCATGTTGTCCTGTTTCGGATATAAACACGGGCCCACGTAACTTGTAGATATCCATTAGAATAGTCACACGTCAAAAGTAAGGAAAGTAAATTATACCAAGGCACCTATACCCACTGCTCATGTTCACCAAATAATCATTTTAAAGGAGTTAAAATGGTGCGGGACACTTTTAAGAAGCTGCCTCAACTCAAATGTGAGTGTTCATCCTGAAAATCAACCTGATGGAATATTGCCGATTATAGAGTGTTTAAAGGCGACATTGTATAGATTCCAACTAAGTATAAGCTGTTTAATTAAGCAGATCAGTAGGCGGCGATCGCGGGTCAGGATACCCCCCCCCCCCCCCCCCCCCCCACCACCACCCCAGGATGACCCCCGCACACTTACCTGCCAGGTCCCGCTGTGTGTGAGGTGAGTAATTCATGCCGGCAGGACTGGGCAAAGCTTGACGACCACTCGGTCCATCGGGGCCCGGAGAATCGTCGGGGGGGCCTCCTGTTTTTGTTGGGGGCACTTGTGTTGCTTTTCCGCAATTTGTGCCGTGGTGTCTTTTACGGTGGAGGGTGTATGAACCTCCTCTCTGGTCGCCTTTTTAACTCCGCTGCTGATGATCTGTGCATGTGTCGCCCCGCGTTTCGGGAAGGCCCTGTAAAGATGTGTCCCTCCTGCCTGCAGTTTTTGCAGAAGGTCACACTGCAGTTTGCGGCAACATGCCCCGTTTTGTGGCATACTCGTGGCTGTCCCACGTAGTAGAGGTAACCACGATTTACTCCAATAGCTAAATTGGAGGGGGCATGCAGGATGGGTCCGTTGCTGTCTGTTCTTAGGGTCACCTTGACCTGGTGCACACTTGTCCAGATGCCGAAGGTGTCTTTCACTTGCACGCTGTCACTTTTCAGCTCAGCGCACCTGGCGATGAACCATCTCCCAGTCCCAAAAATCAATTTAATATTCGGTTCCTAGAGAGAGGACATATCAGATATTAAACTGATAAGAACAGATCCTACACTTGATCTGAGCCAAAAGGCTGAGAAGCGATAACCCATATTTTCCGTATACCTACATCCAATCAGGATGCCGTTCAGTCTGAATGGAGGGAGTCGAAGAAATCTCCACCTTTGCCGAACAAAGGGCAATCCGTGCAAGCAGCAAATACTGGCGGAATCCAACAGGGGGCAATGTCTAGTCTCCCTGAGCTCCACCCTGGCGTGTTGGTCGTGGAGTCAGGAGAACGAAAAGAGACGCCGTGAAGGTATACCTACATCCAAATCAGGATGCCGTTCAGTCTGTCGCCACACTTCCCTTTTGTGCAGGATGAAGAGATGTGGTAACTGAAGTGAGGAGAAGGTAAGTTGGCATCCGGGGGTGAGGGTGAGTGGCCTGTAAAAAGCAGCAGGAAATCTGTGTGGCATATCAGCCGAAAACGGAGCCTCGCTGCCAAAAGTCCGCGAGTCCATCGGTTCGCAACATTAGTGCACGAAGCTCCCGCCAGCAGAAAAGCTAGCAAGGCTTTGGAGCCTGAAATGCCTTAAATTGGTCAGGATGAGACAACCGGGCAAGAGAGAAAAGGGCAAGCCAGGTTTTGCGCCATTTTCTGCTTTTATACATTTTGCGCCCCAAAGCGGGGTGAAGGCACCATTCCTGGAAGCACTGCAAGACCAGGTCGATGCGTGGAGCGGAAAGAGCAAGCTCCTGGTCTCCGAGTCACAAAAATCAATTTAATATTCGGTCCCTAGATAAAGGACATATCAGATATTAAACTGATAAGAACAGATTTTTTTTTTTTTCCAAAAAAATATACTTTATTCATAAAAATTTATCATGAGCATTACAGAAACATTTCAAATTGTCTTGACTGTACATTTCCGGCAGGGTTACATGTTGCCTTGGCTTTCTTTCATTCAATTTTAATATTGTCGTACACATATCACTCTTTACATTACAATTCCTTCTTAAATATTTAAATCTGGGCAAAAATTTATTGCCCAGACCGAGGGGCTTTACACTGTTACCCGCCCCTCGGTGTACATGTGCTGGAAAGATTTTACACAGTGGTCTTTCCCCATTGCGCCTTGGCGGCAGCTGCCCCAAGCTTGAGTGCGTCCCTCAGCACGTAGTCCTGGACCTTGGAATGTGCCAGTCTGCAACACTCGGTCGAGGACAATTCTTTGCACTGGAAGATCAGCAAGTTTCGGGCAGACAAAAGAGCGTCTTTTACCGAGTTGATGACCTTCCAGCAGCAGTTGATATTTGTCTCGATGTGTGTCCCTGGAAACAGTCCGGAGAGCACAGAGTCCAGTGTCACAGATCTGTTTGGGATAAACCTTGACAAATACCACTGCATCTCTCTCCAGACCTTCTTTGCAAAGGCACATTCCACAAGGAGGTGTGTGACCGTCTCATTTCCCCCACAGCCACTCCGAGGGCAGCGTGCATTGGTGCAGAGCCTTCGGGTGTGCATGAAGAATCTGACAGGGAGGGCCCTTCTCACCACCAGCCAAGCTAGGTCTTGGTGCTTGTTTTAAAGTTCTGGTGATGAGGCGTTCTGCCAGATGACTCTGGTAGTCTGCTCAGGGAACCATCCAACGTCCTCCACGGTCTCTTTTTCCCTGAGGGCCTCGAGGACATTACGTGCTGACCACTGCTTCATTGCCTTGTGGTCAAAGGTGTTTTCCTGCAAGAACTTTTCCACAAAGGACAGGTGGTACGGTACGGTCCAACTACTTGGAGCGTTCCGCGGCAATGAGGCCAGGCCCATCCTTCGCAACACCGGGGACAGGTAGAACCTCAGTATGTAGTGACACTTGGTGTTTGCATACTGGGGGTCCACGCACAGCTTGATGCAGCTGGACACAAAGGTGGCCAACAGGATGAGGGAGGCGTTGGGTACGTTCCGCCGTCCCTTCTCCAGAGGTTTGTACATGGTGTCCCTTCGGACACGGTCCATCTTGGATCGCCAGATAAATTTGAAGATGGCCCGGGTGACTGCTGTGGCGTAGGGTCGGGTTATGGGCCAGACCTGCGCCACGTACAGTAGCACCGAGAGTACCTCACACCTGATGACCAGGGTTTTGCCCGCAATGGAGAGGGAGCGTTGCTCCCACCAGCCCAGTTTCTGTCTTACCTTTCCTATGCGCTCCTCCCAGTTTTTGGTGCACGCCCCAGCAGCTCCGAACCATATCCCCAGCACCTTCAGCTAATCTGACCTGACAGTGAAGGGGACAAAGGACCGGACGGCCCAGTTCCCAAAGAACATGGCCTCGCTCTTGCCACGGTTTACCTTGGCTCCCGAGGCCAGTTCAAACTGGTCGCAGGTGGTCAAGAGCCTGCGCACAGACGCAGGATCCGAGCAGAAGACGGCAACGTCGTCCATGTACAGGGAGGCCTTCACTTGCATGCCTCCACTGCCTGGGATCGTCACTCCTCTTATGCCCGGATCCCTCCTGATGGACTCGGCAAAAGGTTCTATGCAGCACACAAAAAGGGCAGAGGAGAGAGGGCAGCCCTGCCTGACTCCAGATTTGATCTGGAACTTTTCTGATTCCCACCCATTGATTGAGACTGCGCTATAGATGTTTGTGTAGAGCAGTTTGATCCAATTGCGAATTCCCTCCCCAAACCCCATTTTGGAGAGCACATCCACCATGTAGGTGTGTGATATTCTGTCAAAAGCCTTCTCCTGGTCAAGGCTGATGAGGCAAGTGTCCACCCCCCTGTCCTGCACGTAGGCGATCGTATCCCTGAGTAGCGCGAGGCTATCAGAGATCTTCCTGCCGGGTACAGCACAGGTCTGGTCAGGGTGGATCACCGACTCCAGAGCAGACCTGACCCGATTGGCGATGACCTTTGCTAGAATTTTGTAGTCCACATTCAACAGTGAAATGGGTCGCCAATTTCGAATTTCTTCCCTTTCCCCCTTCTGCTTGTAGATGAGGGTGATGATGCCTTTCCTCATGGACTCTGACATGCTGCCTTCCAGAAGCATACTCTCGTACACTTCCAGCAGGTCTGGGCCCATCCAGTCCCACAGAGCCGAATACAACTCAACCGGTAAGCCGTCGCTTCCGGGAGTTTTACTCGTCTCGAAGGACTTGGCGGCCTTTGTCAGCTCGTCCAGAGTTAGTGGTTTGTCCAGGTTTTCCAGCTCGCTGTCGCCTATGACCTCCGTGATAGTCGACAGGAAGGTCTGGGAAACAGTGCTATCTGTTGGCTTCAGGTCATACAGTCCGGCATAAAAGGATTGGCTGATCCTCAGGATGTCAGACTGCGATGACTTTTCAGAGCCATCTTCTTCCTTCAGGCTGCTGATCACAGAGGTGTCTCTGTGCACCTTTTGGAAGAAGAAGCGTGAGCACTTTTCGTCCTGCTCCACGGAGCGGACTCTGGAACGGAAGATAACCTTGGAGGCCTCCGAGGTGTAGAGCGAGGCTTGCTGGCTCTTCACCTCTTGGAGATCCTCCTTGACATCCACCCCCATCGACTGCAGCTGGAGCAAATTTTGCATACTTTTCTGGAGCCTGGACATGACCCCTCGTCTCTCTCTCACCTTTTGAACGCCCTTGAGGATGAAAAACCTCTTGATATTCCCCTTGATTGCTTCCCACCAGAGATGTGGGGCCTCAAAGAGGGGTTTCACGGTTCTCCAACCTTTGTAATCCCTCCTGAGTTCCTCGATGTTCTCAGGGGTCAGCAGTTTTACATTTAGCTTCCACGTCCCCCTGCCTACCCCCTGGTCTTCCTGCAGGTGGCAGTCGGCCAGTAGGAGGCAGTGGTCAGAGAAGAACACCGGCGTTACGTCGGTGGACCTGACCGTGAAAGCTCGGGACACAAAAAAGAAGTCTATCCTGGAGCGGACGGACCCGTCTGGCCGTGACCACGTGTATCTACGCTGCGCGCCGTCTGCAGGGTTGCTGCAGACGTCGAGCAGCTTGGCGTCTTTTACCGTTTCCATCAGGAGTCTGGACGTAGCGTCTAGTTTGCTGTCGGCTTTGCTGGATCGTCCAGCCGCATCGATGATGCAGTTGAAGTCACCACCCAGGATGACCGGCTTGGAGGTGGCCAACAGCAGTGGGAGTTGCTGAAGAACTGCCAGCCGCTCACTTTTTACGGCCGGGGCGTACACATTAATAAGTCTGAGAGGGGTGTTTTTGTATTTCACGTCTGCTACGAGGAGGCGCCCGCCCACCACCTCCTTAACGTCGGAGATGGTGAAGTTGCCCCCCCGCAGCAGAATACCCAGGCCGGAGGAGCGGCAGTCGTTTCCTCCTGACCAGATGGATGGCCCGTGGGACCACCAGCTCGACCAGCGCCTGTAGTTGCTGAGGTGCGGAATTCCGCACTCCTGCAGGAACAGTAGGTCAGCTTTTACATTTGCCAAATAGTTGAGTGTGGCTACACACCGCGAAGTATCTTTGATGCTTCGCACATTTATGGATGCAATTTTTAAACCCATTATAAAAAAGATAGATTTACCAGTCTCAAGAGTCCAGAGTCTATACAGTTGGCTGTTCCAGCTGTTCGATGTTCCCCAGCATGCCGGTGGTGCTCGCAAACTTTAGCACAGTTGCAGGGCTGAGAAAGCTGTTCTGGTCCGTACTGGCCCCGTGATTTTGATGCAGATGCATTGGGGGGGTGATGTAGCCCTGGCGTTCGTCATGGCAGTCAGTAGGTGTTGGGGTTGCAGGCCGGTCTTCACCTGGGTTGTTGCTGCTCGTTACTATCGGGGGTTGGTCTGTGACCTTGTTTCCTTCCCGGTCGGTGGTCTGGGGGGTCTGTGCCTTCCGTTCCACGTTGGTGCTTTGCCTCTTTATTTGAGGCCGATTCTTGTCCTGTTTTCCCTCATCGGATGAGGTGTCGGCGCTAAGTGCGCCGGCTGAGAGGTGTCTCTTTTTGCCACTACCCCTCGGGGGGTTCTTCAGTTAGTTTTTTTGTTTCCGCTTTCGTTTGTCCCTGTTCACTGTTTCCCAGGGCTCTTTATTCTTTGTCCCATCCTCTTCCTCTTCCATTGAGTGTTCCTCATCAGATGGGGCTGGGGTTGGGTTGTCAGGAGGTGCTGGGGCCTCTTCTTTTTGTTGGGGGCCCTTTTGTTGCTTTTCCTCATTCTGAGCCGTGGTGTCTTTTTCGGTGGAGGGTGTATGCACCTCCTCTCTGGTCGCCTTTTTAACTCCGCTGATGATGATTTCGGCGTATGTTGCCCCGCGTTTCGGGCAGGCCCTGTAAAGATGGCCGGCCTCCCCACACAGGTTGCAGCACTTGTCTTCCTTGCAGTCCTTAGTCATGTGTCCCTCCTGCCTGCAGTTCTTGCAGAAGGTCACACTGCAGCTTGCGGCAACATGCCCCGTTTTGCCACAGGTGTGGCATACTCGTGGCTGTCCCACGTAGTAGAGGTAGCCACGATTTACTCCAATAGCGAAATTGGAGGGGGGATGCAGGATGGCTCCGTTGCTGTCCGTTCTTAGGGTCACCTTGACCTGGTGCTCACTTGTCCAGATGCCGAAGGTGTCTTTCACTTGCACGCTGTCACTTTTCAGCTCAGCGTACCTGGCGAGGAACGTGAGCACATCAGACACAGGGACGTGGGGATTGTACGTGTGCAGTGTAACAACCCGATTTCGCTGTGCCGGTAGCGTAAACAGAGGCTCCGCAGTCAGGATCGACAGGGGACTCTGGTCACCTTTTTCCTTGAAGGCGTTCAAGAATTTGATGCACGCTGCGACGCTCTTGAAGGTGACATCAAAGAAACCATTCTTTGGGAAGTTTTGCAAGCAGAAGATCTCTGTTGCTTTAAACCCACAACACTCGAGCAGCACCCTCTTCACGAAGTGTTTCCGGTTCAAAGGTGACTCTCCCTCCATTTTCTTTACTGTGACTCGGACAGTGTTTCGCACTCCCCAGCCTGGTGGTCGGGATGCAGCTGCATCCATAGCTCGTACGTTGGGTGTGAAACTGTATCGGCGTTAGGCCTAAACCCGAGGTTTAGGACAGCATGTAGATCCACCAATAGCAGCCAAGCTCCAAACGTTTCCTCTTTGACGACTTCAATCCCTCCGAGTTCTCCAATCCACGATCGTCATCGAGATCCTCAGCTTCCCTCGATCAAATGAGACTACACTTGATCTCAGCCAAAAGACCGAGAAGCGATAGCCATTATTTTCCGGCTATGGCTCTTGTCCTCCTCGTCCACCGACATTCAGGAGCACCTTGCTGCGCTCGACTGTGCTTTGGAACTTTTAGTCTACGGTCACTGTTGGTCAAGAGGCCTCCAGCTTGGCCGAGCACGGTGGAGTCTGTGCATGCAGAACCAGTAAAACACAATAGGAAGACATCGTCTGGCAAGCCGCCCCCTGTCGTCACCAGATTAAATGGAGACGCTGTGAAGTCCCAATGACACCCAACGGAGGGAGTCGAAAAAATCTCCACCTTTGCCGAACAAAGGGCAATCCGTGCAAGCAGCAAGTACTGGCGGAATCCAACAGAGGGCAATGTCTAGTCTCCCTGAGCTCCACCCTGGCGTGTTAGTCGTGGAGTCAGGAGAACGAAAAGAGATGCCGTGAAGGTATACCTACATCCAAATCAGGATGCCGTTCAGTCTGTCGCCACACTTCCCCGTTGTGCAGGATGAAGGGATGTGGTAACTGAAGTGAGGAGAAGGCAAGTCGGCATCCGAGGGTGAGAGTGAGTGGCCTGTAAAAAGCAGCAGGAAATCTGTTTGGCATATCAGCTGAAAACGGAGCCTGGCTGCCGCAAGTCCGCGAGCCCATAGGCTCACGACATTAGTGCGCGAAGCGCCCGCCAGCAGAAAAGCTAGCAATGCTCTGGAGCCTGAAAATGTTTTAATTGGTCAGGATGAGACAACTGGACAAGACAGAAGAGGGGAAGCCAGGTTTTGCGCCATTTTCTGCTTTTGCACTATTTGTGCCCAAAGCGGGGTGAAGGCACCATTCCTGGAAACATTGCAAGACCAGGTTGATGCCTGGAGCGGAGCAAGAAAGCCCCTGAACCATCTCCGTGTCCCAAAAATCAATTTAATATTCGGTCACCCGAAGGGGACATTCCAGATATTAAACTGATAAGAACAGATACTACACTTGATCTGAACCAAAAGGCCGAGATGCGATAGCCCATGTTTTCCGGCTATATCCAGAGTTATCCTTTTACCCTTAATGAGCTGGTAAAATTACTTAGGACGTTCGTTCATTTTACCTGCCTGTATCCTTTCTTGTACCGTTTTTGCTCTCCTAATTTCCTTAAGTTCCCAGTCCACATTGCGACCCCGGCCCCGGGTCACTGGCCGCGTGGAGTTTGCACGTTCTCCCCGGTTCTGCGTGAGTCTCACCCCACAACTCAAAGATGTGAGAGGTAGGTGGATTAGCCACCATAAATTGGAAAAATAATTGACTACTCTAAATTTTAAGAACTGTGTATTTCATTGTAAAACAAAAAAGAGGCTGTCAGAGACCCCAGAGATTGTCCTACACGGTGAATCTGTGCAGTGCAGAGTCCAGGAGGCTGCAATCCGGTGTCACAGTAGTTTGCACGCTTGCCTCAGCGCGCCAGCAACCCAGGTTCAATTCCAGCCTAGGATGTCTGTCCATGTGGAGTTTGCACTTTCTCTGACACGGTTTCCTCTGGGTTCTCTGTTTTCCTCCTACAGTCCAAATATGTGCAAGTCAGGTGGATTCGCCGTGCTAAATTGCCCTTTAGGTTAGTTTGGGTTGCGAGAATGTGGATAGGGTGGCGGTGTGGGCTTAAATAGGTTGCTCTTTCTAAGGGCTGGTGCAGACTCGTTGGGCCGAATGACCCGCCTTCCGCTCTGTCGGGATTCTATGATTCTATAAAGAATCGTAACCTGCATTCGAGCCTGACGTGGGATTTCGAAACAATCCAAGGCGAATGGCACAGGCAGATTGGCTTCTGAAGTACAGCTTGGGTCAGTGGGTGTGGACAGTGGTTGGGAAATGAAACACATACATGTTCGGCTGCAGGGCAGGTGCATGTGTCCGTTGGAGCACCAGGTTAGAACGGAAGAGCGAAATATTACTCCAGACTATATCTGGATGTGTTCAGCAGAGTGCACTGGGGACACGCAGATCTCGTACAGCTCAGCTTGATCTGTTTTTATGAACAATAGAGCCAAAAATGACACAGAAAAGTCAGTCCAAAGTATATCTCGACGTAGTGCACTGATGTGTGAACAGCAGTGTGGATAGGAAGGCAGAATTGTCCTTCTAAAGTTCACCAGCTTCTTCAATATAGAACAGTCGGCTGGATAGGAAAACAATTATTCTTCCTGAGCAATGCTGGATATGATATTGTGGAAAGTCCGGTGGATTGGGACACTAACTAAGGTGGGATTTATGCAGTCGAGCAATTGGGGGCAGAGGATCTATCCATTTCTATCATTAAAAAAAAATGTTTATGACGTTGAAGACTTGTTTAAATTCCCCCTAACCTCCTGCGCTCCAGAAAGACGAATCCCAGCTTCTACACACAACTGGGTTGCAGGACAGCCACATCCATCGTCACAGGGATGTGTGGGGCTGGCGGGACCATGAGGAACGAGGGCTCACCACTGCGCTATCCTTCTCCCAGTTTTACTGGTGCTTCCAGTCCCATTTTCAGCCTGTCTCACAACTGGCGTGTCCCGTCCATCGACGAACTGTTTCATCCCTAAGCTGAGGGCTTGTAGGTGAATAGCCCCCGGTAGAAGGTCTCAAATGCCTCATAGACATTTTTTGGCTCTGCCACTGGATTCGGTCTGCTGCTCCTAATATGAGCTATTACCTCCGTGGCTGCCTACTTTCTCAGCTGGCGAACCAGCAGTGGCTGGCTTTATCTCCGTGTTCGTAAAGGGTCTCCCGTACCTGGCGGAGTTGCTGCAATGCTTCCCTCGTGGAGAGCAGATCAAAGTCCATTTGTCGCTTTTTCCTCTCCGCCAGGAGTTCTTTGGTCGGGCCCTCAGAGTATCGCCTGTCTACCTCCAGTATGGAGTCCACAACTGTTGCCTCGCCGCCCTCTCTCCCTTGTCTCTACGTGCGTTCTTGGCCATGATATCACCCCTGATCACAGCCTTCGTGGCCTCCCAGAGCGTGAAGGGCGGGACTTCCCCATTCTAGTTATTAATAATATAGTCATCTGTGGCCTGTGATATTTTCTTGCACAAAGCCTTATGGGCAAGTCGGGCCATATCCAACCTCCATGTGGCGGGCGGGGTAGCAGGCATTGAGCAAAAACGTATTAATCTGGCTGCATATTAATATGGAACCATATTGATATGGAAGAGCATTAATGTGGCTGGATATTAATATGGAACATTATTCATATGGAGCTGTATTAATATGGCTGCATATTAACTTGGAACCATATTAATATGGAATAGTATTAATATGGCTGAATATTAATATGGAACAGTACTAATATGGAACAGTATTAATATGGAACCATATCTTCACAGCTCCAGGGTCCCAGATTTGATTCCGAGCTTGGGTCACTCTCTTTGCGGAGCCTGCATGTTCTCCCGGTGTCTGCGTGCATTTCCTTTGGGTGCTCCGGTTTCCTCCCACAAGGCGCGAAAGACGTGCTTGTTAGGTGAATTGGACATTCTGAATTCTCCCTCTGTGTACCCGAACAGGCGCCAGAATGTGGCGACGAAGGGCTTTTCACAGTAACTTCGTTGTTGTGTTAATGTAAGACTACTTGTGACAAAGATAATTATTATTAATATGGAATGTGGCTGGATATTAATATGGAACTGTATTACTATGGAACAGTGTTAATATAGCCGGATATTAAAATGGCCAGATATTAATATGGAACAGTACTAATATGGAACAGTGTTAACATGGCTGGATATTAATATGGAACAGTAATCATATAGAACAGTATTAATATGGAACACTACTAATATTGAAAAGTTATAATCTGAGCGAGTATTAATATGGAACAATGTTTATATGCTGGACATAAATATATAACAGTACTCATTTGTAACGGTCTTAAAATGAAGCAGCACGAATGTGGAACAGTATTAATATGGAACAGTATTAATGTGGAAGAGTATTAATATGGAACAGTATTAATATGGAGCCGTTTTAATATGGCTGCATATTAAAATGGAGCAGAATTAATATGCTGGATAGAAATATGGAACAATATTATTTTGGCTGGATCCCGTTCAGTTTCTGGAAGGGCATATACTGGCCTCGGGAAAGGTGTGTTTTAGGTCTCCAAAGCAATTCGCTTTACATAAACATGTTTAATGTTTAAAAACATGATTTATTATCGGGTACATTTTAAGTCCGATTACAGTAGGGCACTTTTAATTGGTGTGTTACTGTAAGGCTCTGTTTAAATAAGGTCCGTTTGACTGTAGGGCACTGTTTAAATACATTTGGTTTACTGTAGGGCACTTTTTAAATGCATTTGATTTAACGTAGAACACTGTTTAAATGCTTTTGATTTACAGGAGGGCAATGTTTAAATGCATTTGAGTATCGGGCACTGTTTAAATGCAATTAGTTTACTGTAGGGAACAAAATGCATTTGATTTACTGTTGGGCACTGCTTCAATGCATTTGATTTACTGTAGGGCACTGTTTAAATGCATTCGACTTACTGTAGGGCACTTTTTAAACGCCTTTGATTTAACGTAGAACACTGTTTAAATGCTTTTGATTTACTGTGGTGCACTGTTTAAAAGTATTTGTTTGACTCTAGCGCAGTGTTTAAACGCATTTGATTGACTGTCGGGGCACTGTTTAAATACACTTGATTTATTGTCGGCACTGTTTAAATGCATTTAATTTACTATAAAGTACTGTTTAAATACATTTGGCACCGTTTAGATATAAGTGATTTATTTTAGGCCACTATTCAAATGTATTCGATTTACTGTTGGGCACTGTTTAAATGCATTTGATTTACTGTAGGGCACTGTTCAAATACATTTGATTTACTGTAGGGCACTTTTTAAATGCATTTGATTTAACGTAGAACACTGTTTAAATGCTTTTGATTTACAGGAGGGCAATGTTTAAATGCATTTGAGTATCGTGCACTGTTTAAATGCAATTAGTTTACTGTAGGGAACAAAATGCATTTGATTTACTGTCGGGCAGTTTAAATGCATTTAATTTACTGCAGGGCACAGTTTAAATGCCTTTAGTTTGCTGTCGGGCACTGTTTAAATGCACTTGACTTACTGTAGTGCATTGTTTCAAAGCGTTTGATTTCGTGTCGGACACTGTGTAAACGCATTTAATTTATTCTAGGGCGCAAATTTAAATACTTTTGATTTACTGTCAGGCAATGTTTGAATGCAATTAATTTACTATAAATCACGATTTAAATATATTTGGCTCACTGTAGGGCACTGTTTGAATGCATTTGATTTACTTCAGGGTACGTTTTAAATTCATTTAGTTTCCTGTAGGGCACTGTATAAACGCATTTGATTTATTGCAGCGCCTGTTTAAATACATTTGATTTACTGTGTCACTGTTTAAATGCATTTCATTTACTGTAGGGCACTATTTAAATGCATTTGATTTACTATAAAGCACTGTTCAATAACGTTTGGTTTCCTGTAGGGCATTGTTTAAATGCATTTGATTTAACTTAGGGCACTGTTTAAATGCATTTGATTTACAGTCGGGAACTGTTGAAATGCATTTAATTGACTCGAGGGCACTGTTTAAATACAATGATGGACTGTTGTGCGCTATTTAATTATATTTGATTTACTGCAGTGCACTGTTTAAATACTTTGGGTTTATTCTGGGGCACTGTTTCTGTACATTTGATTTACTGTAGGGCACTGATTAAATGCCTTTAGTTTGCTGTAGGAAAAAGAAAGGGAGAAAGAAAGAGATAGAGAGGAATAAGAAAGGGAGAGAGACGGAAATGAATGAGAGAGAGAGAAGAAATAGAAAAGGTGAGAGAAGAAAGTAGAAAAGGATGAATAGCCCCAGCAGAACAAAGAGAAAGAGAAGGGGAGATACAGATCAGGGGAAAAAAATAAAGAGAGAGAGTTTGAACTTCAGAAAATAGCCATGAAACATGACAGCCAGTTAAAATTGGTAGACGCAAAGGGAAACGTACAGTTGGATGAGAGTGATGAGGATAGTGAGAAAGAGCGTCAAAGTTGAACACTTGGTGGAATTGATTTTAAATATGTCCAAGCATTGCCAAGGTTTGACGACAAGGAGGTAGAAGCCTTTTTCATTTAATTTGAGAATGTGGCTAAACAAATAAAATGGCCACAGGACATGTGGTTATTACTGATTCAAACAAAGCTGGAAGGTAGAGTCAGTGAAGTGTTTGCATCACTACCGCAGGAGGTATCTGGGACGTATGAGGAGGTGACAAAATCCATCTTAGGTGCATATGAATTCGGGCACGAAGCTCACTGACAAAGGTTTAGAAAATTAAAGAAAGAATTTGGCCATACATAAATGGAGTTTGAAAGGCTCAAACAAATTAATTTTGATCGGTGGATCAGGGATTTGAAAATAGACCAAACGTACAAAGCTCTCAGAGAAATTATACTTTTGGAGGAGTTTAACATTGAATTCCTGATGCAGTATGCACTCATGTGCATGAACAGAGGGTTAAAATTGCGAGATTAGCAGCAAAATGGCAGATGATTATGAATTAGTTCATAAATCAAAGCTTGGTTTCCGACATCAGTTTCAGCCTGTGAGGGATAGAAACTGGGGACATGAGAAATACTCAAGTGGTAAAAGTAAAGGTGATGTGATGGGATATAATAAGGAGAGTGTACCTCAGAGTAAAAATCCAGGAGGGTGGAAGAGACATGAAAAGGTTCAAATGTTTTCACTGTAATAAAGTAGGCCATGTAAAGTCACAGTGTTGGTGCTTGAAGAAAAGTGCTGGGAAGGCTGATGTGGTAAAACAGGATAAGACAGTGGGGGTAGTTAAAGTGGTAAAGGAAAGCCCAAATGAAGCGAAGGAGGTGCAAAAGATTGTACACCTGATCAAGAGGTAATTGATCAAATGGTGCCAGATCTCTTTAAAGAATTTACTTGTGTTGGTAAAGGTTACTCATGTGTATCATGAGGAGTAGGTCAAGAAGTCACAATTTTAAGAGATACGGGAGCTAATCAATCTTTAATGGTAGGAGATGAGGAGTTATGTAGTTTGGGAAGAATGCTGCCAGAAAAGGTGGTAATATGTGGAATCCAGGGTGAGAGGAGTAGTGTTCAATTATATAAGGTAAGGTTGGAAGGTCCAGTGAAGAGGCGTGAGGTGGTAGTAGGAGTAATAGAGAAACTATCTTGTCCAGGAATACAGTTTATCTTGGGTAATGATATAGCTGAATCGCAGGTGGGAGTGATGCCCACGGTGGTTGATAATCCAGTGGAAAATCAGACAACTGAAGTATTGAAGTATTTTTCCGGATTCTGTAGTTACAAGGTCGCAAAGTCACAGGTTAAGACAGGAGGGGAATTCAGAGAGTGAAGATGAAGTTGAAGTGCAATTATCAGAAAGGATTTTTGATCAGATGGTTGACAAAGGTGGAGGATGAGGCGGATATTTTTTGTTCAGGAAAATTGGCAGAGTTACAACAGAAAGGTGTAGAAATAAAACGGATGTATCAGAAACATACACGGAAGAGTGTATAACAGAGTGTTATTACCGTAAAAGTAATGGCTTGATGAGAAAATGGAGACCTTTACATATGCAGGCGGATGAAAAGTGGGCAGAAGTTCATCAAGTAGTATTGCCGTTGGGTATGGAAAGGAGGTGTTGCGAGTTTCACATGAGGTACCAGTGGGAGGTCATTTGGGAATAAGGAAAACTTAAGCTAAAATACAAAAACAATTTTATTGGCCTGTACGCCAGAAAGATGTAATTAAATGTTGTCAGTCAGGTCACACATGTCAAATGATAGGGAAACCTCAAGCAGTGATAAAAGCAGCGCCCTTAATACCCGTTGCAGCATTTGAGGAACCTTTTCCAGGGGTCCTAATTCATTGCGTAGGACAACTTCCTAAAACAAAATGTTGGAATCAATATCTTTTGGCGATAATGGAAGTGTCTACTAGGATTCCGGAGGCCATTCCAGTAACATTACAGCTAAAAAGATTCTGGAGGAATTACTTAAATTATTTACTAGCAATAGACGACCCACAGAAATACAACCGGATCAAGGGTCAAATTTTACCTCCTGATTATTCAAAGAAGTTATGGATCGTTTAGGAATAAAACAATTTAAATCAACTGCGTGCCACCCAGAATCGCAGGGAGTATTAGAAAGGTGATGTCAGAAATTAAATACACTGTTGAGGGCTTAGTGTCACGATTATTGAGAGGATTGTGATAAAGAAATTCCATTCGTACTGTTTGCAATTATGGATGCACCTACTGAGTCAACCAAAGTTAGTCTTTTGAACTAACTTTTCGTCATGAGGTACGAGGGCCACTTAAATCGAGTAAGGAAAAATTGGGGAGTGAGAAATCAGAAATTACATTATTGGATTACGTGTCAAATTTTAGGGAACTATTAAATAGAGCAGGTCAATTGGCTAGACAACATTTAAAAGTTGCACAAAATGCGATGAAACGGGTAGCAGACAAGAAATCCAAAGTTCGTAGTTTCGCCTGTGGAGATCAAGCTTTAGTATTGTTCCAAGTGGGAGGTGAACTTTTAAAAGCTAGGTTTTGTGGACCATATCAGATTGAAAGGAAATTAAGTGAAATGAATTACGTGGTAACAACACCAGATAAAAGAAAGACTCACCGAGTGTGTCATGTGAATATGCTTAAAAGGTGCTTGGAAAGGGAAGGAGAGAAAAAGGTTTTAATGATTCTAACTCAAAATGACCAACCAAATCCAGATGACTGTGAATTTGACACACCTCAAATTAAATTGGAAACGGGGATGTTCTTAAAAATTGGGATAAATTGTAGAGTTACCTTCCAGAGAAAAACGGACTGACCTGAAAGTTATCACATGGGCAAGTTTATGGACATAAATTGGGAAGTACTAAAATGGCTATACATGATGTAGATGTGGGAAATGCTGTTCCAATCAAACGACATCCATATCGACTTAATCCTTTAAAATTGGCACAGGTTAACAAAGAGATGGTGATTATGCTTTAAAATGGCATAATTGAAGTTGAATTGCAGCCAATGGAGCTCGCCCATAGTGATGATACCAATACCAGACGGTATCCAACAGTTGTGTGTAGACAAAAGAAAGGTTAATGCAGTTACAAGAACGGGCTCTTACCCTATCCCACGTTTGGAGAATTGCATTGAGAAAGTGGGACAATCAGCTTTTATTTCCAAACTGGATTTACTTAAGGGTTACTGGCAGGTACCTTTATCCGAAAGGGCGAAGGAGATTTCAGCTTTTGTGACTCCAGATGGTATATAACAATTCAAAGTTATGCCATTTGGCATGAAAAACGCCGAACCACGTTTAAATGGTTAACTAACAAAGTTGTTTCAGGATTACCCAATTGTGTGGTATACATCGACGATCTGATCGTTTTCAGCCAGACATGGAAAGAACAGTTGAAACGTCTGATGGAATTATTTGATCGACTTCTGGAGGCGGGTTTGGTGATAAACCTAGCCAAAAGTGAATTTGGAAAAACCCAAGTCACTTTCATTGCGAAGTTTCCGATACCCTCAAACGTAGGGAAATAATGCGATTTCTTGGCATGAGTGAATTTCATTAAACATTTAAGTAAAATTTCATGTTGAAAGTGACTGTCAATCGAGAAGGGCTTCAGTTGAAGGAAGAAGACCACAAATGGACTATATTATTATCCCTGTTTGCGTGTGTTGTTTTTAGAAACGCAAAAGTGTGTTTACTTCGTGCATTTCTTAAAGGATAGTGACAAGGTGAAAAATGAAACCATCTTGAAGTTGATGGTTTATATTTTTTCTTGGGCGGAGGTGTCATGTGAGAGTACCTTTAAGAAATGGGTGTTTAAGAAATGTACCTTTAAGAAACGGGTGTTTATCAGTGATGTCAGAGTATGGGTGGAGCTGGGCTGTCTGGCAGCTTTTTACTTTCGTTTTAGGCTGTTTGCTGCAGGGTGTGTTTTAGTTTCAGTGTTGGAGCGGAAGCCAGATAAAGCAGGTGTACTCTTGATCTCTCTGCCATGAAGCGTCTATCTCTTGATCATTTGGTGAAGTCAGAATTATGAACGTTTTCAGGAGTGACGTTAACCAGATGTGCTTCTGTTAAAGGTTCTGTTTTTTGTAAGTCTTCTGGATGTTAAAAGGACAGCGTAAGCATTACTTAGTGTTGTATTCTTTGGGGGTTGTAGTTGAATTAATGGTTGCTAAGAAGTTCACTGTATGTTTTAAAAAGGTTAACTTAAATTCATAGAATAAACATCGATTTGTTTTTGAAAATATATTTTCCATTTCTGCTGTACCACTCCTGTAAAGTGGGCCGTGTGCTCCCCGTACCACAGTCTATTAAAAGTTCTGGGTCAGGTGCATTCATGATACACTTTGGGAATCTCTAAACCCTGGCCCATAACAAATAAGATTGATGTACTGTAGGCACTATTTAAGAGCATTTGGTTTATTGTAGGACACTGTTTAAATGCGATTGATTTAATATCGGGCACTGTTTAATTGCCTTCAGTTAACTGTCGGGCACTGTTTAAATGTATTTGATTTACTGTAGGGCACTGTTTAAATGCATTTGATTTACTGTAGGGCACTGTTTAAATGCATTTGATTTACTGTCGGGCACTGTTTAATTCCAAGTGATTTTGCATCAGGGCACTGGTTAAATACGTTTGTTTTGCTGTAGGGCACTGATTGAATGCATTTGATTTTCTTCAGAGCACAGTTTAAATGCATTTGCTTTAGTGTCGGGCACTTTTTAAATACATTTGATTTACTGTGGTGCACTGTACAAATGTATCTGGTTGACTGTAGGGCACTGTATAAATGCATTTGATTTACTGTAGTGCACTGGATAAACGTATTTGGTTTATTGTCGGCCGCTGTTTTCATGCATTTTATTTACTCTGGCGCACTGTTTAATTGCATTTGGTTTACTGCAGGGCACGTTCTAAATGCATTTGATTGAGTGTTGGCCACTCTTCAACTGCATTTGTGTTGTGCATGGGACTGTTTAAGCACATTGAATTTACTGTAGGGCACAGTTGAAATGCATTTGGTTTACTGCAGGGCACTGTAAATGCATTTGATTTACTATAAAGCACTGTTTAAAAACATTTGGTTCACTGCATGGAACTGTTTAAATGTAATTTATATACTTTGAGGCACGGTTTATATGCGATTGAAAAACTGTAGGGCACTATTTAAGAGCTTTTGGTTTACTGGAGGGCACTTTGTAAAAGCGATTGATTTACTGAGGGCACTGTTTAAATGCGATTGATATACTGTAGGGCACTGTTTAAATGCATTTTATTTGCTATAGGGCGCTGTTTAAATGCATTTGACTTACCGCAGGGCACTGTTTAAATACATTTGATTTTCTGCATGGCGCTGTTTAAATGCATTTGACTTACTGTAGGGCATTGTTTAAATGCATTTGATTTACTGTAGGGCACTGTTTAAATACATTTGATTTTCTGCATGGCGCTGTTTAAATGCATTTGACTTACTGTAGGGCATTGTTTAAATACATTTGATTTTCTGTCGGGCACTGTTTAAATACATTAGATTTTTTGTTGTGCACTGTTGAAATGCATTGGTTTACTTCAGGGCACTGTTTCCCGTATTTCCCGGACCGTCTCCCCGAACAGGCATCGGAATGTGGCGACGAGGGGCTTTTCCTTTGAAGCCTACTTGTGACAATAAGCGATTTTCATTTCATTTCACTGTTTAAATTTGTCTGATTTACTGTAAGACACTTCAAGGGCATTTGGTTTTTGTCGGGCACTATTTAAAAGCATTTGATTTACTGTAGGGCACTGTTTAAATGTGTTTGACTTACTGTAGGGCACTGTTTAAATGTGTTTGACTTACTGTAGGACACTGTTTAAATACATTGGATTTACTCGGGGGCACTCTTTAAATGCATTTGATTTTCTGCAGGGCCCTGTTTAACTATCTTTGATTTACTGTCGGGCACTGTTTAAATACATTTTATTTACTGGAGGGTCCAGTTTAAATGCATTTGGTTTAACGTAGATCACTGTTCAAACGCATTTGGGTTACGATAGGGCACTGTTTGAATGCATTTGATTTACTATAGGACACTGTTTAAATACGTTTGATTTACTGGAGGGCACTGTTTAAATAAATTTGATTTACATTAGAGCACTGTTTCAAGACATTTGATTTAGAGTCGAGCACTGTTTAAATGCATTTAATTTACTCCAGGACCCTCTTTAAGTACATTTGAATTTCTGTAATGCGCTGTTAATGCTATTTGTTTACTGTCAGGCACTGTTTAAAGGCATTTGGTTCACTGTAGCGCACTATTTTAAAGCATTTGATTTTCTGTAGCGCACTGTTTAAATGCCTTTGATTTACTGTCGGGCACTGTTTAAAAGCATTTTCTTTAATGTAGCGCATTGTTCAAATTCATTTGGTTTCCAATTGGGCACTGTTTAAATGCACTTCATTTCCTGTAGGACACTGTTTAAATATATTAGATTTAGTGACGGGCACTGTTTAACTGCCTCAGTTAACTGTCGGGCACTGTTTAAATGTATATGATTTACTGTCGGGCACTTTTTAAATGCATTTGATTTACTTCAGGGCACTGTTTAAATGCAAGTGATTTTACATTAGGGCACTGGTTAAATACGTTTGGTTTGCTGTAGGGCCCTGATTAAATGCATTTGATTTTCTTCAGAGCACAGTTTAAATGCATTTGCTTCAGTGTCGGGCACTTTTTTAATACATTTGATTTACTGTGGTGCACTGTATAAATGTATTTGGTTGACTGTAGGGCACTGTTTAAATACATTTGATTTACTGTAGTGCACTGGATAAACGTATTTGGTTTATTGTAGGCCGCTGTTTTCATGCATTTTATTTACTCTGGCGCGCTGTTTAAATGCATTTGGTTTACTGCAGGGCACTTTCTAAATGCATTTGATTGAGTGTGGGCCCCTCTTCAACTGCATTTGTGTTGTGCATGGCACTGTTTAAGCACATTTAATTTACTGCAGGGCACAGTTTCAATGCATTTGGTTTACTGCAGGGCACTGTAAATGCATTTGATTTACTATAAAGCACTGTTTAAAAACATTTGGTTCACTGCATGGAACTGTTTAAATGTAATTTATTTACTTTGAGGCACGGTTTATATGCGATTGAAAAACTGTAGGGCACTATTTAAGAGCTTCTGGTTTACTGGAGGGCACTTTGTAAAAGCGATTGATTTACTGAGGGCACTGTTTAAATGCGATTGATATTCTGTAGGGCACTGTTTAAATGCATTTTATTTGCTATAGGGCGCTGTTTAAATGCATTTGACTTACCGCAGGGCACTGTTTAAATACATTTGATTTTCTGCATGGCGCTGTTTAAATGCATTTGACTGACTGTAGGGCATTGTTTAAATGCATTTGATTTACTGTAGGGCACTGTTTAAATACATTTGATTTTCTGCATGGCGCTGTTTAAATGCATTTGACTTACCGCAGGGCACTGTTTAAATACATTTGATTGTCTGCATGGCGCTGTTTAAATGCATTTGACTTACTGTAGGTCATTGTTTAAATGCATTTGATTTACCGTAGGGCACTGTTTAAATACATTTGATTTTCTATCGGGCACTGTTTAAATACATTAGATTTTTTGTTGTGCACTGTTGAAATGCATTTGGTTTACTTCAGGGCACTGTTTCCCGTATTTCCCGTACCAATTCCCCGAACAGGCATCGGAATGTGGCGACGAGGGGCTTTTCACAGTAACTTCCTTTGAAACCTACTTATGACAATAAGCGATTTTCATTTCATTTCACTGTTTAAATTTGTCTGATTTACTGTAAGACACTTCAAGGGCATTTGGTTTTTGTCGGGCACTATTTAAAAACATTTGATTTACTGAGGGCACTGTTTAAATGCATTTGATTTACAGTAGGACACTGTTTAAATACATTGGATTTACTCGGGGGCACTGTTCAAACGCATTTGATTTTCTGCAGGGCCCTGTTTAACTATCTTTGATTTACTGTCGGGCACTGTTTAAATACATTTTATTTACTGGAGGGCCCAGTTTAAATGCATTTGATTGAACGTAGATCACTGTTCAAACGCATTTGGGTTACGGTAGGGAACTGTTTGAATGCATTTGAGTTACTGCAGGACACTGTTTAAATGCTTTTTATTTACTGTAGGGTTCTGTTTAAATGCATTTGACTTAACGTAGGGCACTGTTTAAATGCATTTGGGTTACGGTAGGGCACTGTTTAAATGTATCTGATTTGCTGTCGGACACTGTTTAAATAAATTTGATTTACAGTAGAGCACTGTTTCAAGACATTTGATTTAGAGTCGAGCACTGTTTAAATGCATTTAATTTACTCTAGGACCCTCTTTCAGTACATTTCATTTCCTGTAATGCGCTGTTAATGCTATTTGCTTACTGTTATTGGGCTTTATATAACTTTCAGTCTAAATGGCGGCTCAATCTCAATTAACTTCTAATTTGCAGCGACTTATTGCAGAAGTTATTAAAGGCTCTGTTAAAATATAGTAATTCTTCAATGGAATTTAATTACTTTTCGATCAGACGATCGAGGCCAACATTACATTTCTGAGCGTGTTTGCTGCCTGTGCCCAGCTTAGAGTGACAGAGTACGTCAGGCCAATGCCGCTCAGTAATCCTTCATTATTAATGCACCAAAATTCTTGCACCTTCATCGGTCAACTTGCCAGTCAGTTGAGTAAACGTGCTGCAATATTTATCGAGCTTCTGGCACAGACGTAACGCGCACTGTTATATTTGTTGTAAACACGAAGAGAAATGTTGATGAGAAGCTGACCAATTGGCATTGAGACATATTTTGGGTAACGCGAAAGCAGGTTTAAGTTTGCAGAGCCTCAGAAGGCTCGCTGTGTCTTTTCCTGTTCTGCAAAACTGACAGGAAGCACCTGGCGTTCTAGCGATGTCTGTGTTTGCATTTCAGTCTTTGATCTCCGTTTGCGTTGCCACGCTGCTGCTGAATGTTCTAACTTGTGCTGGGCAATGTAGCGGGGAGGTAACATTGCTAAACTGTAACCATTTACTGTTAACTTCTGACAGCATGGCTTCTATATAAAATCCTCAAGTGAAAATCAATAAGCTATACGTATACCTTGTCCTGCTTAGTTGTACAGGAGCCACGATCCAGCTGAAATCCCTCAGTACTTCCTGACTACACAGAGCAGGCCGGATGGACCATAAACAACAAAGAACAAAGAAATGTACAGCACTGGAACGGGCCCTTCGGCCCTCCAAGCCCGTGCCGACCATGATGCCCGACTAAACTACAATCTTCTACAATTCCTGGGTCCGTATCCCTCTACTCCCATCCTATTCATGTATTTGTCAAGATGCCCCTTAAATGTCACGATCGTCCGTGCTTCCACCACCTCCTCCGGTAGCGAGTTCCAGGCACCCACCACCCGCTGCGTAAAAAACCTGCCTCGTACATCTACTCTAAACCTTGCCCCTCTCACCTTAAACCTATGCACCCTGTAATTGACCCCTCGACCCCGGGGAAAAGCCTCTGACTATCCACTCTGTCTATGCCCCTCATAATTTTGTAGACCTCTATCATGTCGCCCCTCAACCTCCTTCGTTCCAGTGAGAACAAACCGAGTTTATTCAACCGCTCCTCATAACTAATGCCCACCATACCAGGCAATATTCTTGTAAACCTCTTCTGCACCCTCTCTAAAGCCTCCACATCCTTCTGGTAGTGTGGCGACCAGAATTGAACACTATACTCCAAGTGTGGCCTAACTAAGGTTCTATACAGCTGCAACATGACTTGCCAATTCTTATACTCAATGCCCCGGCCAATGAAGGCAAGCATGCCGTATGGCTTCTTGACTTCCTTCTCCAGCTGTGTTGCCCCTTTCAGTGAGCTGTGGACCTGTACTCCTAGATCTCTTTGACTTTCAATACTCTTGAGGGTTCTACCATTCACTGTATATGTCCTACCTGCATTAGACCTTCCAAAATGCATTACCTCACATTTGTCCGGATTAAACTCCATCTACCACCTCTCCGCCCAAGTCTCCAAACAATCTAAATCCTGCTGTATCCTCTGACAGTCTTCATCGCTATCCGCAATTCCACCAACCTTTGTGTCGTCTGCAAACTTACTAATCAGACCAGTTACATTTTCCTCCAAATCATTTATACATACTACAAACAGCAAAGGTCCCAGCACTGATCCCTGGGAACACCACTGGTCACAACCCTCCAATTAGAAAAGCATCCTTCCATTGCTACTCTCTGCCTTCTATGACCTAGCCAGTTCTGTATCCACCTTCCCAGCTCACCCCTGATCCCGTGTGACTTCACCTTTTGTACTAGTCTACCATGAGGGACCATGTCAAAGGCCTTACTGAAGTCCATATAGACAACATCCACTGCCCTACCTGCATCAATGATCCTAGTGACCTCCTCGAAAAACTCTATCAAGTTAGTGAGACACGACCTCCCCTTCACAAAACCATGCTGCCTCTCACCAATACGTCCATTTGCTTCCAAATGGGAGTAGATCCTGTCTCGAAGAATTCTCGCCAGTAATTTCCCTACCACTGAAGTAAGGCTCACCGGCCTGTAGTTCCCTAGATTATCGTTGCTACGCTTCTTAAACAGAGGAACAACATTGGCTATTCTCCAGACCTCCGGGACATCCCCTGAAGACAGTGAGGATCCAAAGATTTCTGTCAAGGCCTCAGCAATTTCCTCTCCAACCTCCTTCAGTATTCTGGGGTAGATCCCATCAGGCCCTGAAGACTTATCTACCTTAATATTTTTTAAGACACCTCGTCTTTTTGGATCTCAATGTCTCCCAGGCTATCTCCACACCCTTCTCCAGACTCAACATCTACCAATGTCTTCTCATTGGTGAATACTGATGCAAAGTATTCATTGAGCACCTCGCCCATTTCCTCTGGCTCCACACATAGATTCCCTTGCCCATCCTTCAGTGGGCCAACCCTTTCCCTGGCTACCCTCTTGCTTTTTATGTACGTGTAAAAAGCCTTGGGATCTTCCTTAACCCTATTTGCCAATGACTTTTCGTGACCCCTTCTAACCCTCCTGACTCCTTGCTTAAGTTCATTCCTACTTTCCTTATATTTCACGCAGGCTTCGTCTGTTCCCAGCCTTTTAACCTGACAAATGCCTCCTTTTTCTTTGTGACGAGGCCTACAATATCTCTCGTTTTCCAAGGTTCCCGAAAATTGCCGTATTTCTTCCTCACAGGAACATGCCACACATACCGTTGAGATGCGAGCAGAAAGGTACTTGGGATGTTAGGTCCTCCTCTTACCTTCAGTTGCAGGATGTGATTACGGTTTCTGGGTCAGTTACAATCTGGTTGTCGGTTTCCTCTGTTATATTTCAATACACAGTGTCATGTGAGAGTACATTTAAGAAATGGATGTTTCAGCAATGTACCTTTAAGAAAACAGTGATAGCAGAGAGTGGGTGGAGCTGAGCTCAGTTCAGCCAGTTTGCAGTTTCAGTTTGAAAAGAGCTTGGATGTCTGTCTGTGTTTGCAGTGAGCTGGATCTGCTGTGATCTCTGCCATGAAAGACTATCTCTGGATCATTTGAGTGATTTAAACTCATAATAGTAAAGCCTTTAACCTGACGTGTTTCTGTTTAATGGTGTTAAGTCTCAAGGATGTTCAAAGGTGAAAGACTATCTCTGGATCATTTGGGTGATTTAAACTCATAATGGTAAAGCGTTTAACCTGATGTGTTTCTGTTTAAAGGTGTTAAGTCTCAAGGATGTTCAAAGGTGAAAGACTATCTCTGGATCATTTAGGTGATTTAAACTCATAATAGTAAAGCGTTTAACCTGGTGTATTTCTGTTTAAAGGTGTTAAGTCTCTCTTGGATGTTGAAAGGAATAACTGAAGGATTATTTACTGTTGTAATGTTTTCGGGGTTATCTTTGAAGTAAGGGGTGTTAAGAGATCGAATGTTGATTTCAGAGGTTAAGTTGAGTTCATGGAATAAACATTGTGTTGTGTTTGAAAACCCACGTGTCCATCATTGTAATCCCACACCTAGGGAACAAGCCGTGTGCTCGGAAAAGCAACAATTGCATTAAAGGGGGAGATTGGTTCAACTCCATGGCACATTTTGGGGTTCTGAAAACGCCTCGCCCATAACAATATGGTCATGAATAGCGCAAAAGGATATCATATTTCCGTACATTTATTGAAGCAATTAAATTATTTTGATGGACTGTGGATCAGCTTTGAATGATGGGAGTAAAATAATTTGCTTTCATAAAGTAATTAGATAAGGATACACTCGGCACTATCCTCAGAGCAAGTGACTTATTAAGCCAAGTCACATAATAGATTGCAACAAAGATTTACACCGAGAGTGGATGGCCTGTGCAATTCGCAACCCAGAAGGAATTTGGAGCCAATCTGTATTCTGCGCCGGCGGGATTCTCTGTTGTACCAGCAGAGCACCCACACACGCGGGTTTCCATTACAATTAGCAGGCGGAGGGAGCGGAGAACCCTGCAGCCAGCGAGGGCGCACCACCCAGGAACACTGGCTGGTGGACCGGAGTTGTTGCCAAGAAGCAGTTAGATCAAGCAGTTGGAGCGAACAGAATCAAAAGGGTAAGGCAGGATCAGACTATTGAGTTGGATGATCAGCCATGATCAGAACGAACGACGGAGCAGGCTCGAAGGGCCGACTGTCCTCCTTCTGTTCCTAATTTATATGTTTCTCTAACACAAGGAGGTGCAGCGATTTATTCAGTTTATTGAGATGTGGGGAGTTACGTTCAATAGAATGACCGCTAGGATCACTGCCGTTCATCACACCCTGGGGTCGAGAAGCAATATCTCAATTTCTACATTTACAGCCAAATCAAATGTTTTAAAAAACTAAATTTAGAGTGTGTTATTCTTATTTTCCAACTAAGGGGCAATATAGCGTGGCCAATCCAGCTACCCTGCACATCTTTGAGATGTGGTGGTAAGACCCACGCAGATAAGGGAAGAATGTGCAAACGCCACACAGACATCAACCCGGGACTGGGTTGAACATGATCCTCGGCGCCGTGAGGAAGCAGTGCTAACCACTGCGCCATTGTGCCGCCCCTCGGACAAATCAGAGTTGAGAATATAATAATCACTGAGGATGATTGGATCAGAGCACCCAAGTGCAGTAATAATAATGAATGTTAATTTCTCGATGAGGGATCCCCAGCCTCTGACATTATCTTATAGCCACAGTATTTATTTGGCTATCCCAGCTCAGTTTGTGGTCAATTGTAGCGCCGAGGATGTTGGGAGAATTCAGCCCTGGTAATGCCATTGAGTATCAAGGTTTGATTCTCTTTCATTGCAGATGGTCATTGCCTGGCGCGCATGGAACTTGCCATTTGTCAACCCAATCATAGATATTGTCCAGGTTTTGCTGCATTTGGACATGAACTGCGTGTGGACATGAATGTGTGAGGAGTCGCGAATGGTGATGAACATTGTGCATTCCAGTACACACAAATCGTTAGCCCCAGCACAGGGCAGCTCGGTGTATATTTGGTCGCTACACTGCTCTCTTTTTACATAGATATTAAGTTAAGTCATTAACATAAGATATCCGCAACAAATTCAAGGCTGAAGTGAATCGGCATTCCAATCCAAACGTTACCTCCAATTAATATAACACGTTTAAGCAAACTGAAGTATTTATAACCTCCGATCAATAAAGGTCCTGTCACTGATACAGGGCACGCGATGAATACGTTGCCTTAACCTGATAATGAACGTCTAACTCATATAGACTGTAAACGATTCAGGTTGTCCAGCATGAGTGAAATATAAGTGAACACCGATTCAAATCTTTGCAGGTTCCCCATCCAACACATAGCCTCGCGCAGCTATAGAACCTCCAACCTAGACAGGCCCTCTGACCAATGCAGTCACTTCAACTGATGAAGTCTGTCCAACAGGTGAAGATGCTCAAAGAGATATCGAAATACAACTGATATACGCCCTCTACATGCAGATTCCTCAACCGATATTGACACCCAAAAGATGTAGATCCACGAAATGTGCAGTCCCACTAACTGATACAGATCCTGCAATGGAAACGCACCTTTAAACCGATACTGATACTCCAACCAATAGAGAGTCCCCAACTAATTGAATTGAAAGACATTGAATATGAAACAGACCCTTCCAAAAGTAAAGAACATCCTACCGAAGCAGAAGGTCCGAGGGATGAGTTGAGCAAGCTTATCCATCCTCCGAGTGAAACAGCAAGTCAAAACTTTAAATGAAGTCAAAACTTGCATCGCGAGGAACAATTACAATTCCCAGTCGGGACCTGAAATCTGTGCAGTCCATAATTCTAATGCAGCAACTCAAACTGGTCACCAGCAGTGATGATAATTGTGAAAGACGTCAGGTCAATTCGGGGTGTTTAATTCCTCCAGAAACGTTTTGCCACTTCCTCTATTTTTGACCTCGCGAGATTTGGTTTCAAGAATCGGCCATTTTCCCTTGCAGCCCCTTCTGCCATTCGGGATGATCTTCAAATTTTATACATGTTTCGGTCTTTGCCCAACGCTCACAATATCCTCAGCGCCCCAATATTAAAAAGTACTTTGCCATGAACTACTCAATAATGAAAAATCTACAGCGCTCTCGGGTACAGGATTTCAAAGATCTGCATCTATTTGAGTGAAACATGTCTTCTCAGTTCAGTCCGCAAATCCCTTATCCAGCCTTTACTGCCCCATAACCATCTTCTACATTCCCAATCCGAGGGGGTGGGAAGGAGGAGCGGTGTCTACTGTGTTAACAACCTCAATGCATTTTAGCCATTTCAAAGAAATAACATGACAATAATTTAATCCTTTGTGGGATTGGCCCATTTTGCTCAATCTCTATTTATCGGAAAGGAATTTCATCCCTGGAATCAACATTTATTGTTGTTGCAACCTTTCTAAATGATTAATCTCTTTCCTCGCGCAAAGCGTTTGAAACTGATAACTCCTCACCCAGCTGATGTGCAGGAAGCATCACGATCGATAAAGAATTACACCGTGATTGATGCAACAAAGATCTAGGATATTGTTCTCAATCCAGATGTTTGTTCAGAAAGGCACAAAGAGTCCCAGGCTACCCCTCAATCGCACCACATTCCATAGGCCAACCACCGTCTTCACCAGGACTGCGCTGACTGGTGATCAGTGTGGGAGTGGGTTGTGGGGCGATAGGAGGAGGAACTACTGGGGCCTATTGGGTTGCCTGAAATGGTCAACTGGGGAAAATGTTCATGATGTTCGCACCGGGTTGTCCGGCAACAGGGCCGGTTGCCCTCATCCTCCTGAAGAGACAAGGTTTCTCAGTCGAAGTCGAAATGGCGTAGGCATTGACACGGAAGGCAGTATTACATTGTGAACTCTATTAATGATTTGTGACATTCAAGTATCTTGACACGTTCCAAACAAAAGACTTGGAAGCGCTTGTTCAATACGGCTCACACTTGCACAAACTATAAGCAAAGTAAACGCGAGGAAGGGCAATACAGGACTAGGTTCCAGAGTCGCCTCTTTTGACTGGTCAAAATAACATAACTCCGAGTTCTGCGGGCGGGAACCCACGGCACATTTGCTCTGTGCGTTCTAACAAATCGGTGCACTGAATGCCCAAGTAACATTCATACATAGCTTAGCTCAGCACATTTTCAGAGAACAGGGCAACAATGCAGTGAAATATCCAATTACATCAATTATTATCTTCAGTAATAACACAATATCGATATTTATCCATTGATTTATAACTGAGAGATGGCTGTGCAATCTATCACTAGGAAATAAGTGGCAGCTTGCTCTCCAGATGTTAACGGCACAGGATGATTGGCAGAGGGACTCCTCCAGGACCTGAGGGAAAAATCAGTGACACTGTCTTCTCCAATTCCACTGGTTCTATATCCCACCTCATAGCCCAGGAAAAGAATCGTGTACCTGCAAAAGATTAGATGTTCCAGATGCAGGAATCTACCTGTCTGAACGGGATTTTTGAACTGATTATTGGAGAACGCGAATTGTTTCCCTATCCTTTTCATTTCCTATCCTCATCCCTACCGTTTGTCACTGAGTGACGATGTCGTGGCGGAGCTGGGCCATTGGGATGGGGTGCCGGAGGGTTTGCATTCCACAGCTCCAGATGAGGAACTCCGAAGGAGCAATGCCACGGGATGTGCGGTGACGAATTTAGCTCACCCACATGATGTTCAGCCGGATACAACAGCGTCCTTTCAGGTTGCCCAACGTTGGAAATTTAGTTACCCGGTCGGTCTATCTGTTGGTTCTGTGTCCCTGCCCTTCAATTTGAGGAACATTGAATCACCTTCCCAACTTTTCCCATTTCCCATGGTATTCCAGACTTTAATCAGTTCAACCTGGTATCTGTCCACCCTCAGTGTCACAAACAAGACCACAAGGTCACTAATACATCATATGTATTGACACTAATATTGCTCATGAGGAACACTGCAACCGAAACACTGCAATCAACGAGAAAGTGAACCACAGCATCGACTTAAAACCTCACTCAAAATGCCAAATGGGGAAGCAGATGTAGGAACAAGTCTCGATCTCGCTTTAAAAACGCGGGTTCTGTTACTTGCACCCAGACTCCGCTACCGTCCAGGAAAGCCCTCTGCTTCTTACAGGTTAACTTTGAACAGTCCTATTATGTTTTCAATATCAGTATACAGACCAGCACAAGAACATGAGCTGGACGGTCATTTTAAACAGGTTATGAAGCAGCCTGAAGGGATACGCGTAATTTTCGGCAAAGACAGATCGATCCTCATCTGGGGTTCAGGGGAAACTGACAGATCTGGGGGCGTTTGTATCACCTGGGGCGTTTGTATTACCCGCCAGACTTCTCAAGGAGATAGCTGAGGAGATTCTGGAGGCGTTGGGGATGATCTTTCAGGAATCACTGGCGGCAGGAAGGGTCCCAGAGGACTGGAAATGGGTAATGTAAAATCGTTGTTTAAGAAGGGAGGGAGGCAGAAGATGGGAAATTATAGACCGGTTAGCCTGACGAGTAAGATTTTAGAGTCTATTATTAAAGAGGATACTGCGGAGTACTTGGAAGTGTATGATAAAATAGGACTGAGTAAGCACGGCTTCGCCAAAGGGAGGTCATGTCCGACAAATCTGTTGGCGGTCTTTAGGGAAGTACCAAGGAAGTTAGACAAACCAGAACCAGTGGACATGATCTATATAGATTTCCAGAAGGCCTTTGTAATAATGCCGGATGTTGTTTAATAAGTTATGAGCCCATGGTCTTAAGGGTAAGATACAGTACGAAGTCTTACAACACCTGGTTAAAGGCCAACAGGTTTGTTTCGATGTCACTAGCTTTCGGAGCGCTGCTCCTTCCTCAGGTGAATGAAGAGGTCTGTTCCAGAACCACCTATATAGACAAATTCAAAGATGCCAAACAATGCTAGGAATGGGAGCATTAGCAGGTGATTAAATCTTTACAGATCCAGAGATGGGGTAACCCCAGGTTAAAGAGGTGTGAATTGTATCAAGCCAGGACAGTTGGTCGGATTGCGCAGGCCAGATGGTGGGGGATGAATGTAATGCGACATGAATCAGATACATGTAAGATACAGGCATGGATAGAGAATTGGCTACCTGGAAAAAGACAGAGAATGGGAATAACGTGGTCTTTTTCAGGATGGCAGCCGGTGTTGGAACCACAGCCTTTCACACTATACATTAACGATCTGGAAGAAGGAACTGAAGGCACTGTTGCAAGGTTTTCAGATGATACAAATATCTTTAGAGGAACGAGAAGTATTGAGGAAGCAGACGGGCTGCAGAAGGATTTGGACAGGCTAGGACAGTGGGCTAAGAACTGGGGAGATCGAATACGATGTGGAAGAGTGTGAGCTTATGCACTGAGTCGGGATAATGGAGGGATAGACTATTTTCTGAATCAGAAAAGACAGAGGAACTCAAAGGCACAAAAAACTTCGATCGATCAAGATTCTCCTAAGGTCAGGTTCCGTCGATAGTTAGGAAGGCAAATGGCATGTTATCAGTCATATCGAAAGGGCTAAACAACAAGAGCAGGGATGTACTTCTGAGGCAGTATAAAGCTGTGGTCAGACCCCATTTGGAGTATTGTGAGCAGTTTTGGACCCCCATGTCTGAGCAAGTGCTGTCCTTGGAAAGGGTCCATTGGAGGTTCACAATATTGAGGACCGGTTCATGACTCTGAGCCTGTACTCTAAGACCAGAGGATGTGAGGGGTTGGGGTGGGGGTATCATATTGAAACTTACTGGATACTGCGAGGCCTGGGTCGCGTGGACGTGGAGAGGTTGTTTTAAATAGGAGGAGAAATCGAAGCAGAGGGCACAATCTCTGTCTAAATGGACGAGCCTTTAAAAAGAGATGACGAGGAACGCCTTCAGCCAGAGGATGGTTCATCTGTGGAACTCTTTGCCGCAGAAGACTGTGGAGGCCAAATGAGGGTATCTTCAAGACAGTGGGAGAGAGATTCTTGATTAATAAGGGGAGCAGAGGTTATGGGGAGAAGGCAGGAGAATGGTGATGAGAAAACAATCAGCCATGATCGAATGGTGGAGCCGGCCCGCCGGGCACAGTTTCCTAATTCTGCTCCTAGTCTTCTGATCTTAATCACACTTTCCAGATCTTCGGCCATTTGTCTTGGAAGAAAGCTTAAATATGTTTTTGCATGTCGGCACTGAGTTCCCTCCCTCTCATTGTATAGTCTTCTCCGCCAATATTCCTTTAAACTCCTCATAACACTGTCCAAACTCCAAACATCTGAATTCATTTTTCTTATTTTCAGTATTAAAGACAAGTCGTTGCATGAATGCATACATAAATACATCGTAGAAGGAGTCTTCTGAACACGTTCAGTTAATATTCAATTATGGCTTAACAGTTCGTGAACAATTAGCGTTAGAAAAGACAGCGACAGTGCTCAGCAGTCGGACACTCCTGGTGTTACTATGTTGAACGTTAACTAGATTAACCAGAACTTAAACCAGGGGCTGGTTTAGCACAGGGCTAAAGAGCTGGCTTTTAAACAGACAAAGGCAGCCAGCAGCACGGTTCAATTCACGTACCAGCCTTCCCGAAGACGCGCCGGAATGTGGCGACTAGAGGCTTTTCACAGTTACTTTATTTGAAGTCTACTTGTGACAAAAAACGATTTTCATTTCATTGATGTTAATATTAATCAGTATATTTCAAATAAACGTTTTATTGTTCGCAATTGTAAACAATAATATACATATTGCCAAAAATATATACACGATTGAACTTTCACCAACGACCAAATATTAACCTACACCCTCTACTTAAGCCCCCTCCCCTCGCCCTCTAACGTGTCCAGGTCCTTTCAAAAAACTGAGGATGGGGCAGTGCTCCGAAAACTAGTGATTCGAAACAAACCTGTTGGACTTAAACCTGGTGTTGTAAGACTTCATCCTTTAAAAAAAAGGATTGGCAGCCACTCTGGTAGAATATCGCCACTCAGCCTCTGATGGTAAACTTGACCCTCTCCAGATGCAAGACCGCTATGACGTCATCCGTCCAGGCCGATGCCTTGGGTGGAGTGGGGTGCTCCAGTTGAGCAATACCCGCCTCCTGGTTGTTAAGGATGTGAAGGCAAGAAAATCAGCCTTCACTCCCGAGTGGAAAGACGGGGTGTCCAAATCCCCAAATATTGCAATCCAGGCACTGATGTTAGGTTTTCTACAAAATCGTAGATGTTGTGTCAAAGAAGGAGGCCCAGAATAAAGCAAGCTGAGGACACGAAAATGCACGTGTGTGCTTAGCCGGTGTAAGTGAACAGCGGTCACACTTGTCTTCACGTTGTGAAAAAATCCATTCATCCTTGCCTTTGTCCAATCTTCCGTGCAGCACCTTGAACTGAACGAAACCCGGTCTGGTACTGGATGACGTGGAAGTGACCCTGTAGAGGGCGTCAATCCAAACCTCCTTAGTCAGCACACAGCCTAATTGCTCAGCCATTTCGCACATACTCTTGACAGGGGCAGGATCCGAAGATTAGACAGAGACTTTACAGATTTGAAATAACCCTCCCCATGCTGTTCCAAGGCCAATATAGCTTTCAGCAGGGAAGAAGTGGGGAGGAGGGCGGGCGAGGGAAGGAGAAATCCCGAATTTAAAAGAAATGGAAAAGTGGGGACCATACAGATTGAATCTGTCTGAGAGTTTTTCAAGGCTGTAAAAAGCGTCCATCTAGGAATCAATCCCCAAAGTGCACCAAACTTTCCGTTCTCAGGAACTGAACGTTGGATCCAAGCTCGAAGGACGGAGGTGGTTGTCACATATTGGCGCAAATGAGGACAGTGAAAGGAGATTGAAATGATGCCGAAACCGCTTCCAACTCCTGAGCGATGAAGTCAACACAGGGCTCCAGAGAAGACCTATCTGGGAAAAATGCAAGAGGGTGGTAATTTAGGCTTGTAGCGAGGAGGCTGCAGCGCACTGCACTTCTAACTTGCTCCATTTTGCTTTCGGATCATTCAGCCATTGTATGATTTTCTACATTTTGGCAGCCAGCAATAAAACAGGAGACTTGCCAGATTGCAGCTGACTGATACATTTCTGCATTTCCTTCTAGGCTGAATGGGGATTCCAGTTCCCCTTTGCGACCGCCTTCTACGGTAGGGATGTGAAAAGAATCTAGAAACCTCACCATATCTGAAGTATCTGGAAGGGCCTCTAACTCATATAGCTCACCAGAAAATGTACTGGTAGCGCATTTACCTGGAGAGTAGCTGACACTTGATTACCTTTGCTCCCAATCTAATACTTGCGGATAACCTCCAAGACGGAGACCACCAGCCTTTGTCGTTCGTTTTTCTCCTTTTTCACAATACCACGCTGCCCCACGAAACTAAAATCTTCTACACTTCCTGGGTCCGTATCCCTCTATTCCCATCCTATCCACGTATTTGTCAAGATGCCACTTCAATGTCACTATCGTCCCTGCTTCCACCACCTCCTCCGGCAGCGAGTTGCAGGCACACTACCCTTTGTGCGGGCGCTAGTTGCTGTCTTTAGTAACCTGCAGGTCAACCCAGTGCGGAGCATGGTCTGAGATTCGGATTGCCAAGTACACCGTGTCCACCACCCGTGCCAGTAAGGCGCTGCTCAAAATGAAGAAATCGATCCGGGAGTACACTTTATGCACGTGTGAGTAGAAGGAGAACTCCTTCACCATCGGCTGCTCAAATCTCCATGGATCCTACCCCCACCTCCCACCTTCGTCCCCCATCTGCTCCATGAACCCTTTTAGTTCCTTTACCATTGCTGGCACCCTGTCCGCTTTCGAGCTTGACCAGTCCAAGCCAAGGTCAATAACTGTGTTGAAGTCCCCGACCATGACCAATCCCATCAATTTTCAGCTGATATGCCACACAGATTTCCTGCTGCTTTTTACAGGCCACTCACCTTCACCCTCGGATGCCGACTTGCCTTCTCCTCACTTCAGTTACCACATCCCTTCATCCTGCACAACGGGGAAGTGTGGCGACAGACTGAACGGCATCCTCTTTGGATGTAGGTATACCTTCACGGCGTCTCTTTTCGTTCTCCTGACTCCACGACCAACACGCTAGGGTGGAGCTCAGGGAGACTAGACATTGCCCCCTGTTGGATACCGGCAGTACTTGCTGCTTGAACGGATTGCCCTTTGTTCGGCAAAGGTGGAGATTTCTTCGACTCCCACCGTTGGGTGTCACTGGGCCTTCACAGCATCTCCATTTCATCTGGTGACGACAGGGGACGGCTTGCCAGACGATGTCTTCCTGTTGTGTTTTACTGGTTCTGCATGCACAGACTCCACCGTGCTCGGCCAAGTTGGAGGTCTCTTGACCAACAGTGACCGTAGACTAAAAGTTCCAAAGCACAGTTGAGCGCAGCAAGGTGCACCTGAATGTCGGTGGGCGAGGAGGACAAGAGCCGTAGCCGGAAAATATGGGCTATTGCTTCTCGGCCTTTTGGCTAAGATCAAGTGTAGTCTCATTTGATCGAGGGAAGCTGAGGATTTCGATGTCGATCGTGGATTGAAGTCGTCAAAGAGGAAACGTTTGGAGCTTGGCTGCTATTGGTGAGTCTACATGCTGGCCTAAACCTCGGGTTTAGGCCTAACGCCGATACAGTTTCACACCCAACGTACGAGCTATGGATGCAGCTGCATCCCGACCACCAGGCTGGGGAGTGCGAAACACTGTCCGAGTCACAGTGAAGAAAACGGAAGGAGAGTCACCTTTGGACCGGAAACACTTCGTGAAGAGGGTGCTGCTCGAGTGTTGTGGGTTTAAAGCAACAGAGATCTTCTGCTTGCAAAACTTCCCCAAGAATGGTTTCTTTGATGTCACCTTCAAGAGCGTCGCAGCGTGCATCAAATTCTTGAACGTCTTCAAGGAAAAAGGTAACCAGAGTCCCTTGTCGATCCTGACTGCGGAGCCTCTGTTTACGCTACCGGCACAGCGAAATCGGGTTGTTACACTGCACACGTACAACCCCCACGTCCCTGTGTCTGATGTGCTCACGTTCCTCGCCAGGTACGCTGAGCTGAAAAGTGACAGCGTGCAAGTGAAAGACACCTTCGGCATCTGGACAAGTGAGCACCAGGTCAAGTTGACCCTAAGAACGGACAGCAACGGAGCCATCCTGCATCCCCCCTCCAATTTCGCTATTGGAGTAAATCGTGGCTACCTCTACTACGTGGGACAGCCACGAGTATGCCACACCTGTGGCAAAACGGGGCATGTTGCCGCAAACTGCAGTGTGACCTTCTGCAAGAACTGCAGGCAGGAGGGACACATGACTAAGGACTGCAAAGAAGACAAGTGCTGCAACCTGTGTGGGGAGGCCGGCCATCTTTACAGGGCCTGCCCGAAACGCGGGGCGACATACGCTGAAATCATCAGCAGCGGAGTTAAAAAGGCGACCAGAGAGGAGGTGCATACACCCTCCACCGAAAAAGATACCACGGCTCAGAATGAGGAAAAGCAACAAAAGGGCCCCCACCAAAAAGAAGAGGCCCCAGCACCTCCTGACAACCCAACCCCAGCCTCATCTGATGAGGAACACTCAATGGAAGAGGAAGAGGATGGGACAAAGAATAAAGAGCCCTGGGTAACCGTGAACAGGGACAAACGAAAGCGGAAACAAAAAAACAAACTGAAGAACCCCCCGAGGGGTAGTGGCAAAAAGCGACACCTCTCAGCCGGCGCACTTAGCGCCGACACCTCATCCGATGAGGGAAAACAGGACAAGAATCGGCCTCAAATAAAGAGGCAAAGCACCAACGTGGAACGGAAGTCACAGACCCCCCGGACCACCGACCGGGAAGAAAACAAGGTCACAGACCAACCCCCGATAGTAACGAGCAGCAACAACCCAGGTGAAGACCGGCCTGCAACCCCAACACCTACTGACTGCCATGACGAACGCCAGGGCTACATCACCCCCCCCAATGCATCTGCATCAAAATCACGGGGCCAGTACGGACCAGAACAGCTTTCTCAGCCCTGCAACTGTGCTAAAGTTTGCGAGCACCACCGGCATGCTGGGGAACATCGAACAGCTGGAACAGCCAACTGTATAGACTCTGGACTCTTGAGACTGGTAAATCTACCTTTTTATAATGGGTTAAAAAATTGCATCCATAAATGTGCGAAGCATCAAAGATACTTCGCGGTGTGTAGCCACACTCAACTATTTGGCAAATGTAAAAGCTGACCTACTGTTCCTGCAGGAGTGCGGAATTCCGCACCTCAGCAACTACAGGCGCTGGTCGAGCTGGTGGTCCACGGGCCATCCATCTGGTCAGGAGGAAACGACTGCCGCTCCTCCGGCCTGGGCATTCTGCTGCGGGGAGGCAACTTCACCGTCTCGGACGTTCAGGAGGTGGTGGGCGGGCGCCTCCTCGTAGCAGACGTGAAATACAAAAACACCCCTCTCAGACTTATTAATGTGTACGCCCCGGCCGTAAAAAGTGAGCGGCTGGCAGTTCTTCAGCAACTCCCACTGCTGTTGGCCACCTCCAAGCCGGTCATCCTGGGTGGTGACTTCAACTGCATCATCGATGCGGCTGGACGATCCAGCAAAGCCGACAGCAAACTAGACGCTACGTCCAGACTCCTGGTGGAAACGGTAAAAGACGCCAAGCTGCTCGACGTCTGCAGCAACCCTGCAGACGGCGCGCAGCGTAGATACACATGGTCACGGCCAGACGGGTCCGTCCGCTCCAGGATAGACTTCTTTTTTGTGTCCCGAGCTTTCACGGTCAGCTCCACCGACGTAACGCCGGTGTTCTTCTCTGACCACTGCCTCCTACTGGCCTACTGCCATCTGCAGGAAGACCAGGGGGTAGGCAGGGGGACGTGGAAGTTAAATGTAAAACTGCTGACCCCTGAGAACATCGAGGAACTCAGGAGGGATTACAAAGGTTGGAGAACCGTGAAACCCCTCTTTGAGGCCCCACATCTCTGGTGGGAAGCAATCAAGGGGAATATCAAGAGGTTTTTCATCCTCAAGGGCGTTCAAAAGGTGAGAGAGAGACGAGGGGTCATGTCCAGGCTCCAGAAAAGTATGCAAAATTTGCTCCAGCTGCAGTCGATGGGGGTGGATGTCAAGGAGGATCTCCAAGAGGTGAAGAGCCAGCAACCCTCGCTCTACACCTCGGAGGCCTCCAAGGTTATCTTCCGTTCCAGAGTCCGCTCCGTGGAGCAGGACGAAAAGTGCTCACGCTTCTTCTTCCAAAAGGTGCACAGAGAGACCTCTGTGATCAGCAGCCTGAAGGAAGAAGATGGCTCTGAAAAGTCATCGCAGTCTGACATCCTGAGGATCAGCCAATCCTTTTATGCCGGACTGTATGACCTGAAGCCAACAGATAGCACTGTTTCCCAGACCTTCCTGTCGACTATCACGGAGGTCATAGGCGACAGCGAGCTGGAAAACCTGGACAAACCACTAACTCTGGACGAGCTGACAAAGGCCGCCAAGTCCTTCGAGACGAGTAAAACTCCCGGAAGCGACGGCTTACCGGTTGAGTTGTATTCGGCTCTGTGGGACTGGATCGGCCCAGACCTGCTGGAAGTGTACGAGAGTATGCTTCTGGAAGGCAGCATGTCAGAGTCCATGAGGAAAGGCATCATTACCCTCATCTACAAGCAGAAGGGGGAAAGGGAAGAAATTCGAAATTGGCGACCCATTTCACTGTTGAATGTGGACTACAAAATTCTAGCAAAGGTCATCGCCAATCGGGTCATGTCTGCTCTGGAGTCGGTAATCCACCCTGAACAGACCTGTGCTGTACCCGGCAGGAAAATCTCTGATAGCCTCGCGCTACTCAGGGATACGATCGCCTACGTGCAGGACAGGGGGGTGGACACTTGCCTCATCAGCCTTGACCAGGAGAAGGCTTTTGACAGAATATCGCACACCTACATGATGGATGTGCTCTCCAAAATGGGGTTTGGGGAGGGAATTCGCAATTGGATCAAACTGCTCTACACAAACATCTATAGCGCAGTCTCAATCAATGGGTGGGAATCAGAAAAGTTCCAGATCAGATCGGGAGTCAGGCAGGGCTGCCCTCTCTCCTCTGCCCTTTTTGTGTGCTGCATAGAACCTTTTGCCGAGTCCATCAGGAGGGATCCGGGTATAAGAGGAGTGACGATCCCAGGCAGTGGAGGCATGCAAGTCAAGGCCTCCCTGTACATGGACGACGTTGCCGTCTTCTGCTCGGATCCTGCGTCTGTACGCAGGCTCTTGACCACCTGCGACCAGTTTGAACTGGCCTCGGGAGCCAAGGTAAACCGGGGCAAGAGCGAGGCCATGTTCTTTGGGAACTGGGCCGACCGGTCCTTTGTCCCCTTCACTGTCAGGTCAGATTACCTGAAGGTGCTGGGGATATGGTTCGGAGCTGCTGGGGCGTGCACCAAAAACTGGGAGGAGCGCATAGGAAAGGTAAGACAGAAACTGGGCTGGGGGGAGCAACGCTCCCTCTCCATTGCGGGCAAAACACTGGTCATCAGGTGTGAGGTACTCTCGGTGCTACTGTACGTGGCGCAGGTCTGGCCCATAACCCGACCCTACGCCACAGCAGTCACCCGGGCCATCTTCAAATTTATCTGGCGATCCAAGATGGACCGTGTCCGAAGGGACACCATGTACAAACCTCTGGAGAAGGGAGGGCGGAACGTACCCAACGCCTCCCTCATCCTGCTGGCCACCTTTGTGTCCAGCTGCATCAAGCTGTGCGTGGACCCCCAGTATGCAAACACCAAGTGTCACTACATACTGATGTTCTACCTGTCCCCGGTGTTGCGAAGGATGGGCCTGGCCTCATTGCCGCGGAACGCTCCAAGTAGTTGGACCGTACCGTACCACCTGTCCTTCGTGGAAAAGTTTTTGAAGAAAAACACCTTTGACCACAAGGCAATGAAGCAGTGGTCAGCACGTAATGTCCTCGAGGCCCTCAGGGAAAAGGAGACCGTGGAGGACGTTGGATGGTTCCCTGAGCAGACTGCCAGAGTCATCTGGCAGAACGCCTCATCACCAGAACTTTCAAACAAGCACCAAGACCTAGCTTGGCTGGTGGTGAGAAGGGCCCTCCCTGTCAGATTCTTCATGCACACCCGAAGGCTCTGCACCAATGCACGCTGCCCTCGGAGTGGCTGTGGGGGAAATGAGACGGTCACACACCTCCTTGTGGAATGTGCCTTTGCAAAGAAGGTCTGGAGAGAGATGCAGTGGTATTTGTCAAGGTTTATCCCAAACAGATCTGTGACACAGGACTCTGTGCTCTACGGACTGTTTCCAGGGACACACACCGAGACAAATATCAACTGCTGCTGGAAGGTCATCAACTCGGTAAAAGACGCTCTTTGGTCTGCCCGAAACTTGCTGATCTTTCAGTGCAAAGAATTGTCCTCGACCGAGTGTTGCAGACTGGCACATTCCAGGGTCCAGGACTACGTGCTGAGGGACGCACTCAAGCTTGGGGCAGCTGCCGCTTTGGGGCGAAAATGTATAAAAGCAGAAAATGCCGCAAAACCTGGCTACCCCTTTTCTCTGTTGTCCAGTTGCCTCATCCTGACCAATTTAAGGCATTTAAAGCTCCAAAGCATTGCTAGCTTTACTGCTGGCGGGAGCTTCGTGCACTAATGTTGCGAGCCGATGGACTCGAGGTCTTTCGGCAGCCAGGCTCCGTTTTCAGCTGATATGCCGCGCAGATTTCCTGCTGCTTTTTACAGGCCACTCACCCTCGGATGCCGACTTGCCTTCTCCTCACTTCAGTTACCACATCCCTTCATCCTGCACAACGGGGAAGTGTGGCGACAGACTGAACGGCATCCCCTTTGGATGTAGGTATACCTTCACGGCGTCTCTTTTCGTTCTCCTGACTCCACGACCAACACGCCAGGGTGGAGCTCAGGGAGACTAGACATTGCCCCCTGTTGGATACCGCCAGTACTTGCTGCTTGCACGGATTGCCCTTTGTTCGGCAAAGGTGGAGATTTCTTCGACTCCCTCCGTTGGGTGTCACTGGCCTTCACAGCGTCTCCATTTCATCTGGTGGCGACAGGGGACGGTTTGCCAGACGATGTCTTCCTGTTGAGTTTTACTGGTTCTGCATGCTCAGACTCCACCGTGCTCGGCCAAGCTGGATGTCTCTTGACCAACAGTGAGCGTAGACTGAAAGTTCCAAAGCACAGTCGAGCGCAGCAAGAGCGCACAACAGTCCATCAATTGTATTTAAACAGTGCCCTCGAGTCAATTAAATGCATTTCAACAGTGCCCGATTGTAAATCAAATGCATTTAAACAGTGCCCTAAGTTAAATCAAATGCATTTAAACAATGCCCTACAGTAAACCAAACGTTTTTGAACAGTGCTTTCTAGTAAATCAAATGCATTTAAATAGTGCCCTACAGTAAATGCAATGCATTTAAACAGTGACACAGTAAATCAAATGTATTTAAACAGGCGCTGCAATAAATCAAATGCGTTTAAACAGTGCCCTACCGGAAACGAAATGCATTTAAAAAGTGCCATGAAGTAAATCAAATGCATTCAAACAGTGCCCTACAGTGAGCCAAATATATTTAAATCGTGATTTATAGTAAATTAATTGCATTTAAACAGCGCCTGACAGTAAATCAAAAGTATTTAAATTTGCGCCCTAGAATAAATTAAATGCGTTTACACAGTGTCCGACACGAAATCAAACGCATTGAAACAATGCCCTACAGTAAGTCAAGTGCATTTAAACAGTGCCCGACAGCAAACTAAAGGCATTTAAATAGTGCCCTGCAGTAAATTAAATGCATTTAAACTGCCCGACAGCAAATCAAATGTATTTAAACAGTGCCCCAGAATACATCCAAAGTATTTAAACAGTGTACTGCAGTAAATCAAATATAATTAAATAGCGCACAACAGTCCATCAAATGTATTTAAACAGTGCCCCAGAATAAATACAAAGTATTTAAACAGTGTACTGCAGTAAATCAAATATAATTAAATAGCGCACAACAGTCCATCAAATGCATTTAAACATTGCCCTCGAGTCAATTAAATGCATTTAAACAGTGCCCTACAGTAAATCAAATGCATTTGAACAGTGGCCTAAAATAAATCAATTATATCTAAACGGTGCCAAATGTATTTAAACAGTTCTTTATAGTAAATTAAATGCATTTAAACAGTGCCGACAATAAATCAAATGTATTTAAACAGTGCCCCGACAGTCAATCAAATGCGTTTAAACACTGCACAAGAGTAAAACAAATACTTTTAAACAGTGCACCACAGTAAATTAAATGCATTTAAACAGTGCCCTACAGTAAATCAAATGCATTTAAACAGTGCCCTACAGTAAATCAAATGCATTTAAACAGTGCCCAACAGTAAATCAAATGCATTTTGTTCCCTACAGTAAACTAATTGCATTTAAACAGTGCCCGATACTCAAATGCATTTAAACATTGCCCTCCTGTAAATCAAAAGCATTTAAACAGTGTCCTACGTTAAATCAAATGCATTTAAACAGTGCCCTACAGTAAACCAAAAGCATTTAAACAGTGACATAGTAAATCAAATGATTTTAAACAGGCGCTACAATAAATCAAATGCAATTAAACAGGATCCTACAGTGAACTAAATGCATTTTAAAAATGCCCTGCAGTGAATCAAATGCATTCAAACAGTGCCCTACAGTATACGAAATGCTTTTAAACAGTTTCTGACAGTTAACTAAATGCATTTAAAGAGTGCCCAACACTCAAATGCAGATAAGTAGTGCCCTACAGTAAATTAAATGAATGTAAACAGTGCCCTGTTGTAAACCAAATGCGTTTAAATAGTGCGGCGAAGTAAATGAAATGCATTTAAACTGTGCCCTACAATAAATCAAACGCATTTTAACAGTGCCCATAGTAAATCAATGCATTTAAACAGTGCCCTACAGGAAATCAAATGCATTTATACAGTGCCCTACAGGAAACCAAATGCATTTAAACAGTGCCCTATAGTCAATCAAATGTATTTAAACAGTGCCCTACAGTCAAACGGACCTTATTTAAACAGAGCCTTACAGTAACACACCAATTAAAAGTGCCCTACTGTAATCGGACTTAAAATGTGCCCGATAATAAATCATGTTTTTAAACATTAAACGTGTTTATGTAAAGCGAAATGCTTTGGAGACCTAAAAAACAACTTTCCCGAGGCCAGTATATGCCCTTCCAAAAACTGAACGGGATCCAGCCAAAATAATACTGTTCCATATTTCTATCCAGCATATTAATTCTGCTCTATTTTAATATGCAGCCATATTAAAACGGCTCCATATTAATACTGTTCCATATTAATACTCTTCCACATTAATACTGTTCCATATTAATACTGTTCCATATTCGTGCTGCTTCATTTTAAGACCGTTACAAATGAGTACTGTTCCATATTAATGTCCAGCATATAAACATTGTTCCATATTAATATTCGCTCATATTATAACTTTTCCATATTAGTAGTGTTCCATATTAATACTGTTCTATATGATTACTGTTACATATTAATATCCAGCCACGTTAACGCTGTTCCATGTTAGTACTGTTCCATATTACTATCTGGCCATTTTAATATCCGGCTATATTAACACTGTTCCATACTAATACAGTTCCATATTAACATCCAGCCACATTCCATATTAATAATAATTATCTTTGTCACAAGTAGTCTTACATTAACACAACAACGAAGATACTGTGAAAAGCCCTTCGTCGCCACATTCTGGCGCCTGTTCGGGTACACAGAGGGAGAATTCAGAATGTCCAATTCACCGAACAAGCACGTCTTTCGCGCCTTGTGGGAGGAAACCGGAGCACCCGCAGGAAATACACGCAGACACCGGGAGAACATGCAGGCTCCGCAACGAGAGTGACCCAAGCTAGGAATCAAATCTGGGACCCTGGAGCTGTGATGATATGGTTCCATATTAATACTGTTCCATATTAGTACTGTTCCATATTAATATTCAGCCATATCAATACTATTCCATATTAATACGGTTCCAAGTTAATATGCAGCCATATTAATACTGCTCCATATCAATAATGTTCCATATTAATATCCAGCCACATTAATGCTGTTCCATATCAATATGGTTCCATATTAATATGCAGCCAGATTAATACGTTTTTGCTCAATGCCTGCTATCCCGCCCCCCACATCGAGGTTGGACATGGCCCGACTTGCCCATAATGCTTTGTGCAAGAAAATATCACAGGCCACAGATGACTATATTATTAATAACTAGAATGGGGAAGTCCCGCCCTTCACGCTCTGGGAGGCCACGAAGGCTGTGATCAGGGGTGATATCATGGCCAAGAACGCACGTAGAGACAAGGTAGAGAGGGCGGCTAGGCGACAGTTGTGGACTCCATACTGGAGGTAGACAGGCGATACTCTGAGGGCCCGACCAAAGAACTCCTGGCGGAGAGGAAAAAGCTACAAATGGACTTTGATCTGCTCTCCACGAGGGAAGCATTGCAGCAACTCCGCCAGGTACGAGAGACCCTTTACGAACACGGAGATAAAGCCAGCCACTGCTGGTTCGCCAGCTGAGAAAGCAGGCAGCCACGGATGTAATAGCTCAGATTAGAAGCAGCAGACCGAATCCAGTGGCAGAGCCAAAAAATGTCTACGAGGCATTTGAGACCTTCTACCGGGGGCTATTCACCGACAAGCCCTCAGCTTAGGGATGAAACAGTTCATCGATGGATGGGACACGCCAGTTGTGAGACAGGCTGAAAATGGGACTGGAAGCACCAGTAAAACTGGGAGAAGGATAGCGCAGTGGTGAGCCCTCGTTCCTCATGGTCCCGCCCGCCCCACACATCCCTGTGACGATGGATGTGGCTGTCCTGCAACCCAGTTGTGTGTAGAAGCTGGGATTCGTCTTTCTGGAGCGCAGGAGGTTAGGGGGAATTTAAACAAGTCTTCAACGTCATAAACATTTTTTTTAATGATAGAAATGGATAGATCCTCTGCCCCCAATTGCTCGACTGCATAAATCCCACCTTAGTTAGTGTCCCAATCCACCGGACTTTCCACAATACCATATCCAGCAATGCTCAGGAAGAATAATTGTTTTCCTATCCAGCCGACTGTTCTATATTGAAGAAGCTGGTGAACTTTAGAAGGACAATTCTGCCTTCCTATCCACACTGCTGTTCAGACATCAGTGCACAACGTCGAGATATACTTTGGACTGACTTTTCTGTGCCATTTTTGGCTCTATTGTTCATAAAAACAGATCAAGCTGAGCTGTACGAGATCTGCGTGTCCCCAGTGCACTCTGCTGAACACATCCAGATATAGTCTGGAGTAATATTTCGCTCTTCCGTTCTAACCTGGTGCTCCAACGGACACATGCACCTGCCCTGCAGCCGAACATGTATGTGTTTCATTTCCCAACCACTGTCCACACCCACTGACCCAAGCTGTACTTCAGAAGCCAATCTGCCTGTGCCATTCGCCTTGGATTGTTTCGAAATCCCACGTCAGGCTCGAATGCAGGTTACGATTCTTTATAGAATCATAGAATCCCTACAGAGCGGAAGGCGGGTCATTCGGCCCAACGAGTATGCACCAGCCCTTAGAAAGAGCAACCTATTTAAGCCCACAACGCCACCCTATCCACATTCTCGCAACCCAAACTAACCTAAAGGGCAATTTAGCACGGCGAATCCACCTGACTTGCACATATTTGGACTGTAGGAGGCAAACAGAGAACCCAGAGGAAACCAAGTCAGAGAAAGTGCAAACTCCACATGGACAGACATCCGAGTCTGGAATTGAACCTGGGTTGCTGGCGCGCTGAGGAAAGCGTGCAAACTACTGTGACACCGGATTGCAGCCTCCTGGACTCTGCACTGCACAGATTCACCGTGTAGGACAATCTCTGGGGTCTCTGACAGCCTCTTTTTTGTTTTACAATGAAATACACAGTTCTTAAAATTTAGAGTAGTCAATTATTTTTCCAATTTATGGTGGCTAATCCACCTACCTCTCACATCTTTGAGTTGTGGGATGAGACTCACGCAGAACCGGGGAGAATGTGCAAACTCCATGCGGCCAGGGACCCGGGGCCGGGGTCGCAATGTGGACTGGGAACTTAAGGAAATTAGGAGAGCAAAAACGGTACATGAAAGGATACAGGCAGGTAAAATGAACGAACGTCCTAAGTAAATTTACCAGCTCATTAAGTGTAAAAGGATAACTCGGGATATAGCCGGAAAACATGGGCTATCGCTTCTCGGCCTTTTGGTTCAGATCAAGTGTAGTATCTGTTCTTATCAGTTTAGTATCTGGTATGTCCCCTTCGGGGGACCGAATATTAAATTGATTTTTGGGACACGGAGATGGTTCAGGGGCTTTCTTGCTCCGCTCCAGGCATCAACCTGGTCTTGCAATGTTTCCAGGAATGGTGCCTTCACCCCGCTTTGGGCACAAATAGTGCAAAAGCAGAAAATGGCGCAAAACCTGGCTTCCCCTCTTCTGTCTTGTCCAGTTGTCTCATCCTGACCAATTAAAAAATTTTCAGGCTCCAGAGCATTGCTAGCTTTTCTGCTGTCGGGAGCTTCGCGCACTAATGTCGTGAGCCTATGGGCTCGCGGACTTGCGGCAGCCAGGCTCCGTTTTCAGCTGATATGCCAAACAGATTTCCTGCTGCTTTTTACAGGCCACTCACCCTCACCCTCGGATGCCGACTTGCCTTCTCCTCACTTCAGATACCACATCCCTTCATCCTGCACAACGGGGAAGTGTGGCGACAGACTGAACGGCATCCTGATTTGGATGTAGGTATACGTTCACGGCGTCTCTTTTCGTTCTCGTGACTCCACGACCAACACGCCAGAGTGGAGCTCAGGGAGACTAGACATTTCCCCCTGTTGGATTCCGCCAGTACTTGCTGCTTGCACGGATTGCCCTTTGTTCGGCAAAGGTGGAGATTTCTTCGACTCCCTCCGTTGGGTGTCACTGGGCCTTCACAGCGTCTCCATTTAATCTGGTGACGACAGGGGGCGGCTTGCCAGACGATGTCTTCCTGTTGTGTTTTACTGGTTCTGCATGCACAGACTCCACCGTGCTCGGCCAAGCTGGAGGTCTCTTGACCAACAGTGACCGTAGACTAAAAGTTCCAAAGCACGGTCGAGCGCAGCAAGGTGCTCCTGAATGTCGGTGGACGAGGAGGACAAGAGCCATAGCCGGAAAATATTGGCTATCGCTTCTCGGCCTTCTGGCTGAGATCAAGTGTAGTCTCATTTGATCGAGGGAAGCTGAGGATCTCGATGACGATCGTGGATTGGAGAACTCGGAGGGATTGAAGTCGTCAAAGATGAAACGTTTGGAGCCCGGCTGCTATTGGTGGATCTACATACTGGCCTAAACTTCTGGTTTAGGCCTAACGCCGATACAGTTCAGACCCAACGTACGAGCTATGGATGCAGCTGCATCCCGACCACCAGGCTGGGGAGTGCGAAACACTGTCCGAGTCACAGTGAAGAAAACGGAAGGAGAGTCACCTGTGGACCGGAAACACTTCGTGAAGAGAGTACTGCTCGAGTGTTGTGGGTTTAAAGCAACAGAGATCTTCTGCTTGCAAAACTTCCCCAAGAATGGTTTCTTTGATGTCACCTTCAAGAGCGTCGCAGCGTGCATCAAATTCTTGAACGTCTTCAAGGAAAAAGGTAACCAGAGTCCCTTGTCGATCCTGACTGCGGAGCCTCTGTTTACGCTACCGGCACAGCGAAATCGGGTTGTTACACTGCACACATACAACCCCCACGTCCCTGTGTCTGATGTGCTCACGTTCCTCGCCAGGTACGCTGAGCTGAAAAGTGACAGCGTGCAAGTGAAAGACACCTTTGGCATCTGGACAAGTGAGCACCAGGTCAAGGTGACCCTAAGAACGGACAGCAACGGAGCCATCCTGCATCCCCCCTCCAATTTCGCTATTGGAGTAAATCGTGGCTACCTCTACTACGTGGGACAGCCACGAGTATGCCACACCTGTGGCAAAACGGGGCATGTTGCCGCAAACTGCAGTGTGACCTTCTGCAAGAACTGCAGGCAGGAGGGACACATGACTAAGGACTGCAAGGAAGACACGTGCTGCAACCTGTGTGGGGAGGCGGCCATCTTTACAGGGCCTGCCCGAAACGCGGGGCGACATATGCACAGATCATCAGCAGCGGAGTCAAAAAGGCGACCAGAGAGGAGGTGCATACACCCTCCACCGAAAAAGACACCACGGTTCAGAATGAGGAAAAGCAACAGAAGGGCCCCCAACAAAAAGAGGAGGCCCCAGCACCTCCTGACAACCCAACCCCAGCCCCATCTGATGAGGTACACTCAATGGAAGAGGAAGAGGATGGGACAAAGAATAAAGAGCCCTGAACAGGGACAAACGAAAGAGAAAACAAAAAAACAAACTGAAGAACCCCCTGAGGGGTAGTGGCAAAAAGCGACACCTCTCAGCCGGCGGACTTAGTGCCGACACCTCATCCGATGAGGGAAAACAGGACAAGAATCGGCCTCAGATAAAGAGGCAAAGCACCAACGTGGAACGGAAGGCACAGACCCCCCAGACCACCGACCGGGAAGAAAACAAGGTCACAGACCATCCCCCGATAGCAACGAGCAGCAACAACCCAGGTGAAGACCGGCCTGCAACCCCAACACCTACTGACTGCCACGACGAACCCCAGGGCTACACCACCCCCCCCCCCCCCCCCCAATGCATCTGCATCAAATTCACGGGGCCAGTACGGACCAAAACAGTTTTCTCAGCCCTGCAACTGTGCTAAAGTTTGCGAGCACCACCGGCATGCTGGGGAACATTCAACAGCTGGAACAGCCAACTGTATAGACTCTGGACTCTTGAGACTGGTAAATCTATCTTTTTATAATGGGTTTAAAAATTGCATCCATAAATGTGCGAAGCATCAAAGATACTTCGCAGTGTGTAGCCACACTCAACTATTTGGCAAATGTAAAAGCTGACCTACTGTTCCTGCAGGAGTGCGGAATTGCGCACCTCAGCAACTACAGGCGCTGGTCGAGCTGGTGGCCCCACGGGCCATCCATCTGGTCAGGAGGAAACGACTGCCGCTACTCCGGCCTGGGTATTCTGCTGCGGGGAGGCAACTTCACCATCTCCGACGTTAAGGAGGTGGTGGGCGGGCGCCTCCTCGTAGCAGACGTGAAATACAAAAACACCCCTCTCAGACTTATTAATGTGTACGCCCCGGCCGTAAAAAGTAAGCGGCTGGCAGTTCTTCAGCAACTCCCACTGCTGTTGGCCACCTCCAAGCCGGTCATCCTAGGTGGTGACTTCAACTGCATCATCGATGCGGCTGGACGATCCAGCAAAGCCGACAGCAAACTGGACGCTACGTCCAGACTCCTGATGGAAACGGTAAAAGACGCCAAGCTGCTCGACGTCTGCAGCAACCCTGCAGACGGCGCGCAGCGTAGATACACATGGTCACGGCCAGACGGGTCCGTCCGCTCCAGGATAGACTTCTTTTTTGTGTCCCGAGCTTTCACGGTCAGGTCCACCGACGTAACGCCGGTGTTCTTCTCTGACCACTGCCTCTTACTGGCCGACTGCCACCTGCAGGAAGATCAGGGGGAAGGCAGGGGGACGTGGAAGCTAAATGTAAAACTGCTGACCCCTGAGAACATCGAGGAACTTAGGAGGGATTACAAAGGTTGGAGAACCGTGAAACCCCTCTTTGAGGCCCCACATCTCTGGTGGGAAGCAATCAAGGGGAATATCAAGAGGTTTTTCATCCTCAAGGGCGTTGAAAAGGTAAGAGAGAGACGAGGGGTCATGTCCAGGCTCCAGAAAAGTATGCAAAATTTGCTCCAGCTGCAGTCGATGGGGGTGGATGTCAAGGAGGATCTCCAAGAGGTGAAGAGCCAGCAAGCCTCGCTCTACACCTCGGAGGCCTCCAAGGTTATCTTCCGTTCCAGAGTCCGCTCCGTGGAGCAGGACGAAAAGTGCTCACGCTTCTTCTTCCAAAAGGTGCACAGAGAGACCTCTGTGATCAGCAGCCTGAAGGAAGAAGATGGCTCTGAAAAGTCATCGCAGTCTGATATCCTGAGGATCAGCCAATCCTTTTATGCCGGACTGTATGACCTGAAGCCAACAGATAGCACTGTTTCCCAGACCTTCCTGTCGACTATCACGGAGGTCATAGGCGACAGCGAGCTGGAAAACCTGGACAAACCACTAACTCTGGACGAGCTGACTAAGGCCGTCAAGTCCTTCGAGACGAGCAAAACTCCCGGAAGCGACGGCTTACCGGTTGAGTTGTATTCGGCTCTGTGGGACTGGATGGGCCCAGACCTGCTGGAAGTGTACGAGAGTATGCTTCTGCAAGGCAGCATGTCAGAGTCCATGAGGAAAGGCATCATCACCCTCATCTACAAGCAGAAGGGGGAAAGGGAAGAAATTCGAAATTGGCGACCCATTTCACTGTTGAATGTGGATGAGAAAATTCTAGCTAAGTTCATCGCCAATCGGGTCAGGTCTGCTCTGGAGTCGGTGATCCACCCTGACCAGACCTGTGCTGTACCCGGCAGGAAGATCTCTGATAGCTTCGCGCTACTCAGGGATACGACCGCCTATGTGCAGAACAGAAGTGTGGACACCTGCCTCATCAGCCTTGACCAGGAGAAGGCTTTTGACAGAATATCGCACACCTACATGATGGATGTGCTCTCCAAAATGGGGTTTGGGGAGGGAATTCGCAATTGCATCAAACTGCTCTACACAACCATCTATAGCGCAGTCTCAATCAATGGGTGGGAATCAGAAAAGTTCCAGATCAAATCCGGAGTCAGGCAGGGCTGCCCTCTCTCCTCTGCCCTTTTTGTGTGCTGCATAGAAACTTTTGCCGAGTCCATCAGGAGGGATCCGTGTATAAGAGGAGTGACGATCCCAGGCAGTGGAGGCATGCAAGTCAAGGCCTCCCTGTACATGGACGGCGTGGCCGTCTTCTGCTCGGATCCTGCGACTGTACGCAGGCTCTTGACCACCTGCGACCAGTTTGAACTGGCCTCTGGAGCCAAGGTAAACCGTGGCAAGAGCGAGGCCATGTTCTTTGGGAACTGGGCCGACCGGTCCTTTGTCCCCTTCACTGTCAGGTCAGATTACCTGAAGGTGCTGGTGATATGATTCGGAGCTGCTCGGGCGTGCACCAAAAACTGGGAGGAGCAGGTAAGGCAGAAACTGGGCTGGTGGGAGCAACGCTCCCTCTCCATTGTGGGCAAAACCCTGGTCATCAGGTGTGAGGTACTCTCGGTGCTACTGTACATGGCGCAGGTCTGGCCCATAACCTGACCCTACGCCACAGAATTCACCCGGGCCCTCTTCAAATTTATCTGGCGATCCAAGATGGACCGTGTCCGAAGGGACACCATGTACAAACCTCTGGAGAAGGGAGGGCGGAACGTACTCAACGCCTCCCTCATCCTGTTGGCACCTTTGTGTCCAGCTGCATCAATCTGTGCGTGGACCCCTAGTATGCAAACACCAAGTGTCACTACATACTGAGGTTCTACCTGTCATCGGTGTTACGAAGGATGGGCCTGGCCTCATTGCCGCGGAACGCTCCAAGTAGTTGGACCGTACCGTACCACCTGTCCTTCGTGGAAAAGTTTTTGAAGGAAAACACCTTTGACCACAAGGCAATGAAGCAGTGGTCAACACGTAATGTCCTCGAGCCACGAGTATGTCACACCTGTGGCAAAACGGGGCATGTTGCCACAAACTGCAGTGTGACCTTCTGCAAAAACTGCAGGCAGGAGGGACACATGACTCAGGACTGCAAAGAAGACAAGTGCTGCAACCTGTGTGGGGAGGCCGGCCATCTTTACAGGGCCTGCCCGAAACGCGGGGCGACATATGCACAGATCATCAGCAGCGGAGTTAAAAAGATGATCAGAGAGGAGGTTCATACACCCTCCACCGAAAAAGATACCACGGCACAGAATACGGAAAAGCAACAGAAGGGCCCTCAACAAAAAGGGGAGGACCCAGCACGCACTGACAACTCAACCCCAACCTCATCTGACAGGGAGCACTCAATGGAAGAGGATGGGACAAAGAACAAAGAGCCCTGGGAAACAGTGAACAGGAACAAACGAAAGAGAAAACAAAAAAACAAACTGAAGAACCCCATAATGGGGAGTGGCACAAAGCGACACCTTTCAGCCAGCGGACTTAGTGCCGAAACCTCCTCCGGCGAGGGTAAACAAGCCAAGGATCGGCCTCAAATAAAGAGGCAAAGCACCAACGTGGAACGGGAGGCACAGACCCCCCAGACCACAAACCGGGAAGAAAATAAAACCCGCCGAGACAATCAACCCCTGGCACATGGGAACACCAATATGACCAACGGCCACCAAACGCCGGACATCGAAAACAAGGTCACGGACCAACCCCGGAAAGGAACAAGAAGCAACAACCCAGGCGAAGACCGGCCTGCAACCCCAACACCAACTGACTGCCACAACGGACGCCAGGGCTACACTCCCCCCCCCCCCTCAATACATCTGCATCAGGTTCACTAGCCAGTGCGGACCAGGACAGTTTTCTCAGCCCTGCAACTGTGCAACAGTTTGCGAGCACCACCGGCATGCTGGGGAACATCCAACAGCTGGAACAGCCAACTGTATAGACTCTGGACTCTGAGACTGGTAAATCGACCTTTTTATAATGGGTTTTAAAATTGCATCCATTAATGTGCGAAGCATCAAAGATACTTCGCGGTGTGGAGCCACACTCAACAATTTGGCAAATGTAAAAGCTGACCTACTGTTCCTGCAGGAGTGTGGAATTCCGCACCTCAGCAACTACAGGCGCTGGTCGAGCTGGTGGTCCCACGGGCCATCCATCTGGTCAGGAGGAAACGACTGCCGCTCCTCCGGCCTGGGTATTCTGCTGCGGGGAGGCAACTTCACCATCTCCGACGTTAAGGAGGTGGTGGGCGGGCGCCTCCTCGTAGCAGACGTGAAATACAAAAACACCCCTCTCAGACTTATTAATGTGTTCGCCCCGGCCGTAAAAGGTGAGCGGTTGGCAGTCCTTCAGCAACTCCCACTGCTGTTGGCCACCTCCAAGCCGGTAATTCTGAGCGGTCACTTCAACTGCATCATCGATGCAGCTGAACGATCTGGCAGAGCCGACACAAACTAGACGCGACGTCCAGACTCCTGATGGAAACGGTAAGAGACGCCAAGCTGCTCGACGTCTGCAGAAACTCTGCAGACGGAGCGCAGCGCAGATACGCATGATCACGGCCAGACGGGTCCGTCCGCTCCAGGATAGACTTCTTCTTTGTGTCCCGTGCTTTCACGGCCATGTCCAAGATGTATGGCCGGTGTTCTTCTCTGACAACTTCCTCCTGCTGGCCGACTGCCACCTGCTGGAAAACCAGGCTGCAGGCATGGGGACATGGAAGCTGAATGTAAAACTGCTGACCCCTGAGAACCTCGAGGAACTCGAGAGGGATTACAAAGGTTGGAGTACCGTGAAACCCCTCTATGAGGCTCCACATCTCTGGTGGGAAGCAATCAAGGGGAATATCAAGAGGTTTTTCATCCTCAAGGGCGTTCAAAAGGCGAGAGAGAGATACGAGGGGATCATGTCCAGGCTCCAGAAAAGTATGCAGAATTTGCTCCAGCTGCAGTCGATGGGGTTGGATGTCGAGGAGGATCTCCAAGAGGCGAAGAGCCAGCAAGCCTCGCTCTACACCTCGGAGGCCTCCAAGGTTATCTTCCGTTCCAGAGTCCGCTCCGTGGAGCAGGATGAAAAGTGCTCACGCTTCTTCCTCCAAAAGGTGCACAGAGAGACCTCTGTGATCAGCAGCCTGAAGGAAGAAGATGGCTCTGAAAAGTCTGACGTCCTGAGGATCAGCCAATCCTTTTATGCCGGACTGTATGACCTGAAGCCAACAGATAGCACTGATTCCCAGACCTTCCTGTCGACTATCACGGTGGTCTTAGGCGAGCTGGAAAACCTGGACAAACCACTAACTCTGGATGAGCTGACAAAAGGCCGTCAAGTCCTTTGAGACGAGTAAGACTCCCGGAAGCGACGGCTTACCGGTTGAGTTGTATTCGGCTCTGTGGGACTGGATGGGCCCAGACCTACTGGAAGGGTACGAGAGTATGCTTCTGGAAGGCAGCATGTCAGAGTCCATGAGGAAAGGCATCATCACCCTCATCTACAAGCAGAAGGGGGAAAGGGAAGAAATTCGAAATTGGCGACCCATTTCACTGTTGAATGTGGATTCCAAAATTCTAGCCAAAGTCATCGCCAATCGGGTCAAGTCTGCTCTGGAGTCGGTGATCCACCCTGACCAGACCTGTGCTGTTCCCGGCAGGAAGATCTCTGAGAGCCTCGAGCTACTCAGGGATACGATCGCCTATGTGCAGGACAGGAGGGTTGTCACATGCCTCATCAGCCTTGACCAGGAGAAGGCTTTTGACAGAATATCGCACACCTACATGATGGATTTGCTCTCCAAAATGGGGTTTGGGGAGGGAATTCGCAATTGGATCAAACTGCTCTACACAAACATCTATAGCGCAGTCTCAATCAATGGGTGGGAATCAGAAAAGTTCCAGATAAATCCGGAGTCAGGCAGGGCTGCCCTCTCTCCTCTGCCCTTTTTGTGTGCTGCATAGAACCTTTTGCCGAGTCCATCAGGAAGGATCCGGGTATAAGATGAGTGACGATCCCAGGCAGTGGAGGCATACAAGTCAAGGCCTCCCTGTACATGGACGACGTTGCCGTCTTCTGCTCGGATCCTGCGTCTGTGCGCAGGCTCTTGACCACCTGCGACCAGTTTGAACTGGCCTCGGGAGCCAAGGTAAACCATGGCAAGAGCGAGGCCATGTTCTTTGGGAGCTGGGCCGACCGGCCCTTCGTCCAATTCACTGTCAGGTCAGATTATCATGGGATATGGTTCGGAGCTGCTGGGGCATGCACCAAAAACTGGGAGGAGCGCATAGCCAAGGTAAGACAGGAACTGGGCTGGAGGGAGCAACGCTCCCTCTCCATTGCGGGCAAAACCCTGGTCATCAGGTGTGAGGTGCTCTCGGTGTTACTGTACGTGGCGCAGTTCTGTCCCTACGCCACAGCAGTCACCCGGGCCAACTTGAAATTCATCTGGAGATCCAAGATGGACCGTGTCCGAAGGAAGGAGATGGCTCTGTAAAGTCATCGCAGTCTGACATCCTGAGGATCAGCCAATCCTTTTATGCCGGACTGTATGTCCTGAAGCCAACAGATAGCACTGTTTCCCAGACCTTCCTGTCGACTAACACGGAGGTCTTAGGCGACAGCGAGCTGGAAAACCTGGACAAACCGCTAACTCTGGATGAGCTGACAAAGGCCGTCAAGCCCTTCGAGACGAGTAAGACTCCCGGAAACCTCTGGAGAAGGGAGGGCGGAACGTACCCAACGCCTCCCTCATCCTGTTGGCCACTTTTGTGTCCAGCTGCATCAAGCTGTGCGTGGACCCAAAATATGCAAACACCAAGTGTCACTACATACTGAGGTTCTACCTGTCCCCCGTTTTACGAAGGATGATCCTGGCCTCAGTGCCGCAGAACGCTCCAAATCGTTGGACCGTTCCGTACTACCTGTCCTTCGTGGAAAGGTTTTCGAAGAAAAACACCTTTGACCACAAGGCAATGAAGCAGAGTTCAGCACGTAATGCCCTCGAGGCCCTCAGGGAAACGGAGAACGTGGAGGACGTTGGATGGTTCGCTGAGCAGACTGCCAGAGTCGTCTCGCAGAACGCCTCATCACCAGAACTTTCAAACAAGCACCAAGACCTAGCTTGGCTGGTGGTGAGAAGGCTCTGCGCCAATGCACGCTGCCCTCGGAGTGGCTGTGTGGGAAATGAGACGGTCACACACCTCCTTGTGGAATGTGCCTTTGCAAAGAAGGTCTGGCGAGAGATGCAGTGGTATTTGTCAAGGTTTATCCCGAGCAGCTCTGTGACACAGGACTCTGTGCTCTACGGATTGTTTCCAGGGACACACACCGAGACAAATATCAACTGCTGCTGGAAGGTCATCAACTCGGTAAAAGACGCTCTTTGGTCTGCCCGAAACTTGCTGATCTTCCAGTGCAAAGAATTGTCCTCGATCGAGTGTTGCAGACTGGCACATTCCAAGGTCCAGGACTACGTGCTGAGGGACGCACTCAAGCTTGGGGCAGCTGCCGCCAAGGCGCAATGGGGAAAGACCACTGTGTAAGGTCCTTCCAGCAAATGTACACCGAGGGCCGGGTAACAGTGTAAAACCCCTCGGTCTGGGCAACCAACACTCCAATGTATAAAAGAAACATGACGATGTAAATATTTAAGAAGGAATTGTAATGTAAAGAGTGATATGTGTATAATAAGATCAAAATTGAATGAAAGAAAGTCAAGGCAATGTGTAACTCTGACGGAAATGTAGTCAAGACAATTCGAAATGCTCTGTAATGCTCATGATAAATTTTATTAATAAAGTATATTTTTTTGAATAACATTTAAAAAAAAAAATCTGTTCTTATCAGTATAATATCTGATGTGTCCTCTATCTGGGGACCGAATATTAAATTGAATTTAAGATTCGGAGATCGTGCAGGGGCTTGCTCCTAACACTCCACGCATCGACCTGGTCTTGCCATGCTTCCGGGAATGGTGCCTTCACCCCGCTTTGGTGAGCAAAGGTGCGAAGGCAGAAAATGGCGCAAAACCTGCCTTCCCCTTTTCTGTCTTGTCTAGTTATCTCATCCTGACTAATTTAAGGCCTTTCAGGCTCCAAAGCATTGCTAGCTTTTCTGCTGGCGGGAGCTTCGTGCACTAATGTTGCGAGCCGGTGGACTCGCGGACTTTCGGCAGCCAGGCTCCGTTTTCGGCTGATATGCGCACAGATTTCCTGCTGCTTTTTACAGGCCTCTCACCCTCACCCCCGGATGCCGACTTGCCTTCTCCTCATTTCACTGACCAAAGCCCTTCATCCTGCACAACAGAGAAGTGTGGCGACAGACTGAACGGCATCCTGATTTGGATGTAGGTGTACCTTCACGGTGTCTCTTTTCATTCTCCTGACTCCACGACCAACACGCCAGGGTGGAGCTCAGGGGGACTAGACATTGACCCTGTTGGATTCCGCTAGTACTTGCTGCTTGCACGGATTGCCCTTTGTTCGGCAAAGGTGGAGGTTTCTTCGACTCCCTGCGTTGGGTGTCACTGGGCCTTCACAGCGTCTTCTTTCCTTCTGGTGACGACAGTGGAAGGCGTGCCAGACGATGTCTCCCTGTTGTGTTTTTCTGGTTCTGCATGCACAGACTCCACAGTGCTCGGCCAAGCTGGAGATCTCTTGACCAACCATGACCGTAGACTAAACGTTCCAAAGCACAGTCGAGCGCAGCAAGGTGCACCTGAATGTTGGTGGGCGAGGAGGACAAGAGCCATAGCCGGGAAATATGGGCTATCGCTTCTCGGCCTTTTGGCTATGATCAACAGTATATTGGATCAAGAGAAGCTGAGAATTGTGATGTAGATTGGAGAACACAGAGGGATTGAAGTCGTCAAAGAGAAAACGTTTGGAGCTCGGCTGCTATTGGTGGATCTACATGCTGGGCTAAGCTTCTGGTTTAGGCCTAATGCCGATACAGTTTAGACTCAACGTATGAGCTATGGCTGCAACTGCATCCCGACCACCAGGCTGGGGAGTGCGAAACACTGTCCGAATCACAGCGAAGAAGGCGGAAGGGGAGTCACCTGTAGACCGAAACTTCTTCGTGAAGCGGGTGCTGCTCGAGTGCTGCGGGGTTCAAGCAACAGATATCTTCTGCTTGCAAAACCTCCCCAACAATGGATATTTTGATGTCACCTTCAAGAGTGTTGCAGCGTGCATCAAATTCTTGAACGTGTTCAAAGAAAAGGGCAAGCAAAGTCCCCTGTTTATCCTGACTGCGGAGCCTCTTTTTACGTTACCGTCGCAGCAAAACCGGGTTGTTACACTGCACACGTACAAGCCCCACGTCCCCGTGTCTGATGTGCTCACGTTCCTCGCCAGGTACGCTGAGCTGAAAAGTGACAGCGTGCAACTGATGGACACCTTTGGCATCTGGACAAGTGAGCACCAGATCAAGGTGACTCTGAGAACAGAGGGCGGCCGAACCATCCTGCAACCCCCCTCCAGTTCCGCCATTGGAGTAAATCGTGGCTACCTCTACTACGTGGGACAGCCACGAGTATGCCACACCTGTGGCAAAATGGGGCATGTTGCCGCCAACTGCAATGTCACCTTCTGTAAAAACTGCAGGCAGGAGGGACACATGACTAAGGACTGCAAGGAAGACAAGTGCTGCAACCTGTGTGGGGAGGCCGGCCATCTGTACAGGGCCTGCCCGAAACGCGGGGCGACATATGCACAGATCATCAGCGGCAGAGTCAAAAAGGCGACCTCAGAGGAGGTTGATGCCACCTTCATCGACAAAGACACAACAGCGCAGAATGTGTAAAAGCACCAGAAGGGCCCTCAACAAAAAGGGGAGGCCACAGCACGCCCTGACAATACAACCCCAACCTCATCTGACGAGGAACACTCAATGGAAGAGGATGGAACGAAGATTCAAGAGGAATAAAAGGTGAACAACATTAAACCAGCTGTACCGCTCCGTGGAAATCTCAGAGACAACCCCAGACAATGAGGCGCTGAGATGAATGTGTGTTTAAAAGGTGCGGGATGCAGAATGTGCCGGTGAAAAGGCGGCTGCACCTTTCCGCTGTGTCTGTCAATGAATTAAAGACTCAAATCCCTCTCTGTCTCAAACCTCTGTCAGTGTGGCTGATTCAACTGCTTCAAGGCTGCCGCCAGCTGGTGGTTCACAGCCGCTGCAGGCGCTGCTCTGCGGCCAGAGAGACGTCGGCGGCTGCTTCCCGTCCCGGCCGCCAGAGGGCGTGGGTCACTCTCCCAGAAGCCGATGCTGCTTCCGCTCCTCCCAGTATCACCTCCTGTCCGCAGCCCGGCCCGGCCGCTGCTTGTTGGCGGAACATCCGGTTCCCGGTGTTGGGCGGGGCATCCGCCATGTTGCCGTGACGTCACCTCTCCACCCACCGGTTATTTCACAGAAAAGAGGAAGAAGCGGCTGCTGGGAAACGGGGGAGTTGACTTAAATTCAGAGCCGCCCCCAGGAAATGAATTAAAATAAAATCAACAGGTCATTTCATAACCCAGTGACGGCTGCGGGACTGCGCATGCGCCGCCGCATCCCCCAGAGTGCGGCCAGAGGAGCCCAGGTTTGAAAAATAAATCAAATTGTCAAAAACAGATCAAAACTGGAATCGAAGCTTCAGAACCGAGAAGGAAGAGGAATTCAGACGGGAGAGGATGCGAGTAATTATAATCATCAGATGCAAATTAAAATTCAAACATGCGCCTGTGCTCATGTGCGGAGGGGCTTTCCCCCAGAGGACAGCGCGCGGGCCATCACCTCAATGAAGCCGTTTCCCCTGGCAACTCAAGATTGCCGCCGGCCGTCTCCCCGGCAACTCAAAATGGCGCCGGCCGTCACACCGAGCAGCTCAAGATGGCCGCCATCCTCAGGCTGTGGTTGTGGCGCAGGCGCAGTGGCGACTCCTGCAGCCCATTGTCCAGATTGGATGGAGCAGGAGATGGACAACAATTCCCTAAGGCAGAGACTGGCCAATGGCAGCATCTTTATTGACAAAACCAGTCCACATTGACTGAGCTTCAGCTCAACCTCAACGATGGCCGTTGACCAGCTCCACATTGAAACCACCGCGCCATCCACGGTGAAAAGTCCTTCTTACAAAGTAGACGTCTATCCTGAGATTGGACATTGCCCGTGACCCACAATATAACAGAAATTCCAAACTCAAATCACACGCAATGTGACAAAGGGCCACCCAGGCACAACACCAGAGTTTGGTTTGACCAACACCAATGTGTGTTTGATTCTGGTGGCACGCACTCCGACCTGGTGTGCGATCATTCTGAGGCAGAGAGACATCAGGATAACATCAGACGAAACATTGTGCCTTTTAATCTCTCTCCCTCTGACAGTCCCCGAGCAGGTACAACACGGCCATTAGACAGCCATTCAGGTTGGGTGGATTGGCCATGAAAAACTGCCCGTTAATGTCCAAGTGTGTGCAGGTTCGGTTACTGGGTTATTGCGGTCGAGGGGGGAGGGCGGGGGAGTGGAACTCGGTACAGTACACTTTCGGAGGGTTGGCGTAGACTCAATGGGCCAAATGGCTTCCTTCTGTAATTGGAGTCATAAAATCATACAGCACAGAAAGGGCCATTCGGCCCATTGCGCTTGTGCGGGTCATAAATGAACAACTAACCATTCTAATGCCGTTTTCCAGGACTTGGCCCATAGCCTTCTATGCCGTGTAGGAATTCCATGTGATTCCATAAAATGTGCTCTTGATATCCATGATGGATTCTACTTCCACTTCAATGTCAGGCAGTATATTCAGGACAATAGTCACTGACTACATTAATACAATTCCTCAGTCACCTCTGTCGCAAAACTATCGACAACCGCTTCATCAGTGACCTTCCCTCCATCATAAGATCGCTGATAATTGCACAATCTTCAGCACCATACACAACTCCTCAGACAATGAAATGGAAAATGTGATCATACGAAGCAGGTCAGGCAGCATCTATGGAGATACAAACAAATTACTTGAGTTATATGACACAGGAGTGCATCAGAAGCTCAGCAGATTGATTCTTGGGAGGGAAGATTGTCGCCTTGGAGAGATTGGGTTGACAGCACCTGCATTCACTAGAATTGAGAAGAATGGGAGGGAATCGAATTGAACCGTATAAAAAACTGACAGTGCTGGAGAGGCTGGATGCAGGGATGTTCGTTATTCTGGTTGGGGGCTGGGGAAGAGGAAGGTGTCACTGCAAATTGTTTCCTTCAAATAGTCACCCAATGCCCTCTTGAGTGCCTCGATTCAAACCTTCCACCAATGTGCCAAGGGCAGCATGGTAGCCTTGTGGATAGCACAATTGCTTCACAGCTCCAGGGTCCCAGGTTCGATTCCAGCTTGGGTCCCTGTCTGTGCGGAGTCTGCACATCCTCCCTGTGTGTGCGTGGGTTTCCTCCGGGTGCTCCGGTTTCCTCCCACAGTCCAAAGATGTGCAGGTTAGGTGGATTGGCTATGATAAATTGCCCTTAGTGTCCAAAATTGCCCTTAGTGTTGGGTGGGGTTACTGGGTTATGGGGATATGGTGGTGGTGTTGACCTTGGGTAGGGTGCTCTTTCCAAGAGCCGGTGCACACTCGATGGGCCGAATGGCCTCCTTCTACACTGTAAATTCTACGAAAGCAAATTATTTTACTCCCATCATTCAAAGCTGATCCATTGTCCATCAAAAAAATCAATTGCTTCAACAAATGTACGGAAATATGATATCGTTTTGCGCTATTCATGACCATATTGTTATGGGCGAGGCGTTTTTAGAACCCGAAGATCTATCATGGAGTTCAACCAACCTCTCCCTTTAATGGATTTGTTGCTTTTCCTAGCACACGGCTTGTTCCCGAGGTGTAGGATTGCATTTATGGATACGTGGGTTTTTAAACACAAAACACTTTTATTCCATGAACTCAACTTAACATCTTAAATAAACATTGGATCTCTTAACACCCTTTTCTTCAAAGATAACTCAGAAAATATTGCAACAGTAAATAATTCCGAAAAATGTTCCTTCGAACTTCCAAAAGACTTAACACCTTCAAACAAAATCACATCAGGTTGAAGGCTTTACTTTAAATCACCCAAAATGATCCACGGATAGTCTTTCATGGCAGAGACCCAGCTCACTGTAAAGCACAGAAACACACAAGCTGCTTTTCAAACTGCAAACTTCTTGAAACACACAGACACACACAAGCTACTTTTTAAAACTGCAGCTCTTTGGAAACTCCGAGACACAGACACGCTCTTTTTCCAACTGCAAAACAAAACTGCAAAATGGCTGACCTGACCTCAGCTCCACCCACTCTCTGACATCACTGTTTTCTTAAAGGTACATTGCTTCAACATCCATGTCTTAAAGGTACTCTCACATGATAATGTCCTGTGCTTCTATGTTACACCGATATTGTATTTTGATCAGATCACTGGGGTTGTGTTATCTGGTCGAAGGTTTTTCCAGAAGGAAATCCGGTGGAGGAGAGGTTGCGACATTACAATTCTCTTGGGCAGACAGATTGCAATTGCAGGTAGGCTATTACTAGGCCAAGCATTACCCAGCCTCCTGTTTCTGACCCCGAAAACGTCTACCGCAGGGATAACCTGCCAGTTCTTGCCAGGTTGGGTGTAGTATCTATTAAACTATCAAGAAAAAGATTCTTACATTTACAAGTTCAGGACAATTACCAACACACCATCCCCTAGCCTAAAATCACATCAGTGGCATTGGAATGGGGAAGATTATTTATTCCTTAAAAAACAAACCCACAAATAACAAGTCAAATTTGTTATTGAAGTCAATGCCTGGACGATCATTTTCCAGCATCCCATAATCAGACGGGCATCCCCCAGAGCCGAAGGGTTAGACAAGCAAAGTGAAAGAGGATACATTATATTTAATGGAGTGTGTTTTGATACATAGAAGTGTCCCCAACAAAACTGGAGAGTAAGGAAGATGGAGGATATTCCTTCAGACACTATCGCAGAGGCAGACTTCTTTCAAAATATTAATAGTAAGTGTGGGAAACATTTGCAATAATTCTATACATGATTAAGGAGAATGAAATAAATAGTTAATTGGTCGATCATTTTTACAACACACTGTGGGACATGGTCTGTGTGGGTCATGTTGTTACAAATTGATCTTCCATCCTTTTTTTTAAAGAACAACTTGGAACAAAATGTCCTTGTCACTAGGTTATATATACGGTTGTAAAAAAAAACATGTGAAAAGTTCTCCCATATTCTTAGAGGTTTTGCCTTTCGCGATAGCTTATATTTTACCATTCTGACAATTCAGAAAAATAACAAGAAATGTATAAATTTCCACTTTGCGCATTGTATCTCAATTAGAATTCCGTGAAGGTTTTGTGGCCAAATCCCGCGAAACCCCGTTGGCTTCATCAACAGACAGCCCCTCCCTACACCACCACCCCGACACTCGCTGACACACAGACAGAGCATCTGCTGTCAAAAATAACGGCCTTTGAGATCATGCGCTACATAATGTTCCAAGATGCAGCATGCAGTGGTGGCATTTCAGGCCTTAACACAGGGAGCATATTGAGGGCCTGGTTTGGAAGGATGGGGTTGAGGGGCAGAGGGGTAGTGGTGCAGTGCCCCAGGGTATAGTGTGATGCTGTCCACAGTTGTCTTCATAAGATACCGTAAATCATGCTCGATGGTTGGAAATATGAAGGCACGGATAGGGAATAAACAGAGAATGTGGCAGCCCTCAAATAGTAAAATTATTTGATTGAAAATTGACCAGGACGGGTAACAGAGTTTCATTGAATGGCTGTTGTTCAACAGAAGTCAAACATGTATTACTGTGTAAGTTCTGATATGCGGTCACTGTATGTATTTTGGGACATTAGTTAATATTGAGGTAATTCTTCAGCAACTCATAAAACACTGATTTAAAAAGCCATAACATGAAAAATATATTTCTTCCCAGAGATGTGAGACGTGAGAAATTTTAGTTGCAAAACATATGTTCCGCATCCGGGTATTCCAAATGGATAGAGAAATGCTGATGGCGTCTAAAAGTCACGAACTCTTGCTGAATCAAAATTCTTAAAGTGTCTCGACACAAACAGAACTGCTCTACGAACCAGGACACGGCATACAACTGAGACATCACCCGAAATATTAACAGATTAATAGCTGGATCCCTCATTTTCACAACATCCAGACACTGCTTCAGAATTCATCTCTGAACAAAGATACAAGAGTGCATCAGTGGGCCTCTCGCTAATAAAGCAATACAGGGTTGACCAGGTAGCCGTGTGGTCCCAATTACTGACCAAACACCTGAGAAATCACATCGTGGTTAGTGTTTGACATGCTGTTGTTATGGGTGAGGCGTTTTCAGAACCCCAAAATGTACCATGGAGTTCAACCAATCTCCCCCTTTAATGCAATTGGTGCTTTTCCGAGCACACGGCTTGTTCCCGAGGTGTGGGATTACAATTATAGACACGTGGGTTTTCAAACACAACACAATGTTTATTCCATGAACTCAACTTAACCTCTTAAATGAACATTGGATCTCTTAACACCCCTTACTTCAAAGATAACCCCGAAAACATTACAACAGTAAATAATCCTTCAGTTATTCCTTTCACCATCCAAGAGAGACTGAACACCTTTAAACAGAAACACACCAGGTTAAACGCTTTACTATTATGAGTTTAAATCACCCAAATGATCCAGAGATAGTCTTTCACCTTTGAACATCCTTGAGACTTAACACCTTTAAACAGAAACACATCAGGTTAAAGGCTCTACCATTATGAGTTTAAATCACTCAAATGATCCAGAGATAGTCTTTCATGGCAGAGATCACAGCAGATCCAGCTCACTGCAAAACACAGACACACCCAAGCTCTTTTCAAACTGGAACTGCAAAATGGCCGAACTGAGCTCAGCTCCACCCACTCTCTGCTATCACTGTTTTCTGAAAGGTACATTGCTGAAACATCGATTTCTTAAATGTACTCTCACATGACACTGTGTATTGAAATATATCAGAGGAAACTGACAACCAGATTGTAACTGACCCACAAACCGTAATCACATGCTGCAACTAAAGGTAAGAGGAGGACCTAACATCCCAAGTACCTTTCTGCTCGCATCTCAACGGTATGTGTGGCATGTTCCTGTGAGGAAGAAGGATAAATACGGCAATTTTCGGGAACCTTGGATAACGAGAGATATTGTAGGCCTCGTCAAAAAGAAAAAGGAGGCATTTGTCAGGGCTAAAAGGCAGGGAACAAAAGAAGCCTGCGTGAAATATAAGGAAAGTAGGAAGGAACTTAAGCAAGGAGTTAGGAGGGCTAGAAGGGATCACGAAAAGTCATTGGCAAATAGGGTTAAGGAAGATCCCAATGCTTTTTACACGAACATAAAAAGCAAGAGGGTTGCCAGGGAAAGGGTTGGCCCACTGAAGGATAGGCAAGGGAATATATGTGTGAAGCCAGAGGAAATGGGCGAGGTACTCAATGAATACTTTGCATCAGTTTTCACCATAGAGAAGAAATTGGTAGATGTTGAGTCTGGAGAATAGCCAATGTTGTTCCTCTGTTTAAGAAGCGTAGCAAGGATAATCCAGGGAACTACAGGCCGGTGAGCCTTACTTCAGTGGTAGGGAAATTACTGGAGAGAATTCTTCGAGACAGGATCTACTCCCATTTGGAAGCAAATGGACGTATTAGTGAGAGGCAGCATGGTTTTGTGAAGGGGAGATCGTGTCTCACTAAATTGATAAGAGTTTTTCGAGGAGGTCACTAAGATGATTGATGCAGAGAGGGCAGTGGATGTTGTCTATATGGACTTCAGTAAGGCCTTTGACATGGTCCCTCATGGTAGACTAGTACAAAAGGTGACGTCACACGGGATCAGGGGTGAGCTGGCTAGGCGGATACAGAACTGGCTAGGTCATAGAAGGCAGAGAGTAGCAATGGAAGGATGCTTTTCTAATTGGAGGGCGGTGAACAGTGGTGTTCCACAGGGATCAGTGCTGGGACCTATGCTGTTTGTAGTAGATATAAATGATTTGGAGGAAAATGTAACTGGTCTGATTAGTAAGTTTGCAGACGACACAAAGGTTGGTGGAATTGCGGGTAGCGATGAGCACTGTCAGAGGATACAGCAGCATTTAGATTGTTTGGAGACTTGGGCGGAGAGATGGCAGATGGAGCTTAATCCGGACAAATGTGAGGTAATGCATTTTGGAAGGTCTAATGCAGGTAGGGAAAATACAGTGAATGGTAGAACCCTCAAGAGTATTGAAAGTCAGAGAGATCTAGGTGTACAGGTACACAGGTAACTGAAAGGGGCAGCACAGGTGGAGAAGGTAGTCAAGAAGGCATACGGCATGCTTGCCTTCATTGGCCGGGGCATTGTGTATAAGAATTGGCAAGTCATGTTGCAGCTTTATAGAACCTTAGTGAGGCCACACTTGGAGTATAGTGTACAATTCTGGTCGCCACACTACCAGAAGTATGTGGAGGCTTTAGAGAGGGTGCAGAAGAGATTTACCAGAATGTTGCCTGGTATGGAGGGCATTAGCTATGAGGAGCGGTTGAATAAACTCGGTTTGTTCTCACTGGAACGAAGGAGGTTGAGGGGCGACCTGATTGAGGTCTACAAAATTATGAGGGGCATAGACAGAGTGGATAGTCAGAGGCTTTTCCCCGGGGTAGAGGGGTAAATTACTATGGGGCATAGGTTTAAGGTGAGAGGCGTAAGGTTTAGAGTAGATTCACGAGGCAAGTTTTTTACGCAGAGGGTGGTGGATGCCTGGAACTCGCTACCGGAGGAAGTGGTGGAAGCAGGGACGATAGTGACATTTAAGGGGCATCTTGACAAATACATGATAGGATGGGAATGGAGGGATACGGACCCAGGAAGTGTAGAAGATTGTAGTTTAGTCGGGCAGCATGGTCGGCACGTGCTTGGAGGGCCGAAGGGCCTGTTCCTGTGCTGTACATTTCTTTGTTCTTTGTTCTTTATGGTCCATCCGGCCTGCTCTGTGTAGTTAGGAAGTACTGAGGGATTTCAGCTGGATCGTGGCTCCTGTACAACTAGGCAGGACAAGGTATACGGATAACTTATTGATTTTTCTTTGAGGGTTTTATATAGAAGCCATGCTGTCAGAAGTTGCCAGTAAATGGTTACAGTTTTGCAATGTTACCTTCCCCGATACATTGCCCGGCACAAGTTAGAATGTTCAGTCGCAGCGTGGCAACGCGAACAGAGATCAAAGACTGAAATGCAAACACAGACATCGCCAGAACGCCAGGTGCTTCCTGACAGTTTTGCAGAACAGGAAAACACACAGCGAGCCTTCTGAGGCTCTGCAAACTTAAAGCTGCTTTCGCATTACCCAAAATATATCTCAATGCCAATTGGTCAGCTTCTCATCAACATTTCTCTTCGTGTTCACAACAAATATGGCAGTGCGCTTTACTTCTGTGCCAGAGGCTCGATAAATATTGCAGCACGTTTACTCAACTGACTGGCAAGTTGATCGATGAAGGTGCAAGTATTTTGGTGCATTAATAATGAAGGAGTACTGAGCGGCATTGGCCTGACGTACTCTGTCACTCTAAGCTGGGCACAGACAGCAAACATGCTCAGAAATGTAATGTTGGCCTCGATCGTCTGATCGAAAAGTAATTAAATTCAATTGAAGAATTACTATATTTTAACAGAGCCTTTAATTGCGTATTTCTGCAATAAGTCGCTGCAAATTAGAAGTTAATTGAGATTGAGCTGACATTTAGACTTAAAGTTATATAAAACCCAATAGGTTGCTGAAATCCTTAGTTAAACTGCGTGTCATTCATTTAAGTATGTTCAAGGCTGAGATAGATACAATTTTAATCAATAAGTGGATCACGGGATATTGGGATAACGGGTAAAAGTGGGCTGGAAGATTATCATTGCAGATCAGTATTGTACAGTATTGAATTGTGGAACAGACTTGATTGGATAAATGACCTACTTCTGCCCCAACGTCTTGTAGATTTATGATCTGTAATGCATCCCCAAATCTTTAGTTATCCCTGTACAGTATCACCGAGAATAATCCTCTGCATATTTCACGAACACAGCTGATTTGCTTGCAGAATAGCCAGGAAAATGTTATAAATTTGACACAACGTCTATTTGAAACATATGACAACATCGGGAGCCACATCAAAGATCAGTTTAAAATAGGGCCGTTTCAACTTCAGGAATCGAGAGACAAGTTGGAAATAGACATTTCACTTCACAGTCTCTATCATGTTCCAATTGGATTGGGGACACGGCAGTACATGTCCGCGTGCGTCTGGGTGTGCTTTGATTTAGATTTTAAAAATGTACGGAACATGCGGTAAAGGATTTTGCATTCTGTGATGGACATTGAAAAGTGAAAATCACACTGTGTCAGCACAAACACTGAGTGCAATCAGGATGTGGAACCAAATGTCACAAGAGGTTTCAAATATAAAATCAGACTAATTTCAAACATAATCGATGAGCTGCCTCTGAATCTGTTGGTGGCCAGGTTTAACATTATATTTTAAATGAGGATGATAAAAAGATCCATTTGGAGCTTAATTTTTACTTTGTTTTCAGGTTTTCCTGTGGATGTGTTGTTTCTCCATTATAAACCCCGCATTTAGGCGGATTAGCAAACACAATTAAGTCTTCCAATGCCTGCTTCATTTCAGGTGAACATTCCATCTCATGCACGGCTCTCTCTGACTGACAGAGCTGCAGTTTCAGTGCGAAATTGCCTTTCATCTGAATCTGGATGCTATGTTGCTGAGGTCACCTTGTCATGAACGGTTGCATGTTTCGCTCCAAAGATGCTGCTACATCATTCAAGTCATTCAAACATTTTATTTTTCGCGTTTATAATTCAGTACGTCAGGTTCAACAGCATTGTGCTTATATGCTACACGGGAACCTTTGTGAAAGAAGAATATTGCTGACAAAGGGACACAAAGCAGCTTAGAAGGGCCTCCAAAAACGAATAATGAAAGGAAACTTGCAAGCGGCATCAAAATGAAAAAGAATAAGTTTGACAGCTGTACAAAAGGAACGCCGGCGATCAGGAGCACTATTGGCCCGCGGCAGACTGAAAGTGAGGATATTGTCAATGACTGTGACAACATTGCACACACGGTGAATAATTATTTGCCTGAGCATTCACATTAGGGCAGGACGCTGGAAAGTGTGAGGCCTCCCATTGTGGGCCAAGAAAGGAGATACCTGGGTACTTTCTGGATCTAGATGGTATGAAGCTAAATTCAGTGGAATCCGAGAGGGGCCTGTGGGTTCAACTGCCCAGAACAAAGAACAAAGAAATGTACAGCACAGGAACATGCCCTTCGGCCCTCCAATCTTGAGCCAATCATGATGCCCTAACCCGAACAAAACCTTCTGTACTCGGACCGTATTCCTCTATTTCCTCCATGTGGATGTACCTAGCCTCTTAATTTTGCTCATATGCCAACTTCCACCACATCCTCTGGCAGCGTGGTCTACGCACCCACCACTTTGTGTGAAAACCTTACTCCGCACACCTTCCTTACACTTTCCCCCTCTCACGTAGAATCTCTGCCCTCTTCTAATTGACACTTCCACCCTTGGAAAAAGCCACTGACTACCCACCCGGTCTATGCCTCGCATAATTTTGTAGAACTCTATCAGGTGTCTCCTCAGCTTCTGTCTTTCCAGCGAAATCAATTCTTGTTTATTCAATCTTTCCTCACAGTGAACACCTTCGAGACCAGGCACCATCCTGGTGAACTTACTTTTCACTCCCTCCAAACTCACACGTCTTTCTGATAATGTGGTTACTAGAACTGCACTCAATATTCTAAATGCGCCTAGCCAAGGTTTTAAATAGCTGAAACGTGATTTCCTAACTCCGATACTCAATGACCCGGCTGATGAAGGCAATCATGTAATTTACCTTCTTAATCGCCTTGGCCACCTGTGTTGCCACTTTCACGGAAGTGTGGACCTGCACGCCGTGATCCCTCTGTTTGTTAATGTTCCTGAGCGTTCTGCCACTTACAGTATAATTCATACCTAGATTTGATACTCCAAAATGCATCATCTCGCCTTTGTCCGGAATAAACTCCAACTTTAATGTGTTTGCCCAAATTTCCAAACTATCTAGACCCTGTTCTGTACTCTGGCAATCCTTGCCACGATCAGCAACTCCGCCAATCTTCGCGTCATCCCCAAACTTACTGAAAATACCACCCACATTTTCTTCCAGATCATTTATGTATACAGCGATCGCGGCACCGATCCCTGCGGAACATCCCTAGCTACAGATCTCCATTCTGAAAAACACCCTTCCACCTCTACGCTCTGCCTTGTACAACCAAGCCAATTCTGTGTCCATCTGGCCATCCCACGACGAATCCCATGAGATTTTCGTTTTTCTACCAGTCTGCCATGTGGAACCTTGTCAATCTCCTTACTAACGTCTTTATAAACTACATCCAGAGCCCTTGCCTCATCAATTTTCTTTGTTACGTCTTCAGAAAACTCAATCAGTCGGTGAGGCATGGCCATCTACGTGCAAAACCGTGCTGTCTGTCACTAACTAGTCCATTTCGTCCAAATGATCACAGAGCCTGTCCCTCACACTATTTTCCAAAAGCAATAGATATTTCAAATTCCATGAAGAAGGGCAGAAGGTAATCAAGAAGGATAATGGAATGCTGGCATTTATACTTAGAGGACTGCAATATAAATATGCAGGGGTTGTATTGCAGCTTTACAAAACCCTTGTTATACCACAATTGGAGTACTGTGGGCAGATCTGGCCATTACACTCCAGGCAGCATATTCTGGCCTTGTGTGGAGTGTAGGCTAGGTTGAGGAGAATGACACTTTAACGTCAGGGGATAAGTGGAGAGATTAGACAAATTTCCTCTAGAATGTGAAAGGTTAAGAGGTGATCTGATCGACGTCTTAAATATATCAAGACCAAAGGATAGATTAGGTAAATTTAAAGTGATTCAGCTGCTTGGAGATGTTCGGAAGCACTGCGTCACACAAAGTGTGGCAGAGATTTGGATCAAACTTCCAACAACGGCAATTCATACTCCATCAGCTGTTAATTGAAATCGGAGACAAAAACACCTTTCTATAAACCAAGACATTAAAGGAAATGGGCCACGGATTACTTAGTACTCAACAAGCCCTGAAATCCAATCAGATAGAGTTAGGCCCCGGATCAGCTAATTAATCACAGTGCAGTCTCGATGGGCTGAATGACCTTTTCCAGTTCCTATGTTGCATTGCAATTTCAGAGATAGATATTTGGAAAGAGATATTTAGTTATGAACGTCGAACCAACAACAGAAGGCCAGATGTACATACAAACATACACATGTGCATACACACACACCGCACCATCACACGCAGAGATTGCGAAGAGATTTAGATAGAGGTGAGAGAGACAGATTGAAAGCGAGAGATAGAGATAGATAGATAGAGTAATAGAGAGAAAGAGAGAATGAGAGAGCTAGAGAGAGAGAAATAGAAACAGCCAGGAGAGTTAATAAAGTGCAGATGGAGACTATTAAGAAATCATATTCGACATGCATTGGCTTATATCATTGGGTTTTCTCACTGTTGTACAATTTTTCTCAGATACTTTAGGCTGCACGATTGAGGTTCCTTGACAGGATATGGATTATATTTCGCAGATTAATACCATAGGGACGGGTCTGCTGTTATTTCGAGAAATTGCATCGTTTGGGCTGTGCCTCCTTCGAGAATATAGTTCTCCAAATAGAAATGGTGGTAGAGTAGTATTGTCGCAGAGCGAGAAATCCAGAGACCCAGGATATGAAATGGGGACCCGGGTTCGAATCCCACCATGCAAAGTGATGGAATTTAATCTCAACAAAATATCTAAGTTAAAATGTCTACTGATGACCATGAACTATTATCTATTGTCTGATAAACCTATCTGGTTCACTCATGCCATTTAGAGAAGGAAATCTGCCATCCTGACCTGGTCTGGTAGTCGGTCTAACCTACATGTGACTCCAGGTCCACAGCAATGTGATTGACTCTCAACTGCCCCCTCAATAGCTTTTGGGAAGGGCAATAAATGCGTGCAGCACGAGCATGAAAGAATAAAATGACATCTGCGAGTTGCTGTAAGAGTAAGTAGGAAAGATTTTAATTCCTCCACAAGTTATTTATTATATTCAGATTCCATAGATTTGAAATTGTTGATTAACTTGTTGCTGAACAGAAAGTTATTCATTCACCGAGTTGTTAAGATGTGGACCGCGCGGTGAGAATACTGCTGAATTCAGACTCCACGGGATTCTGGGAACTCTGCTGGGACATGTGCGTTAGGAACACTCACTTCCAGATTTGTGGAGGAAAAGCAAAAGGCTCTGGCGTTGCAGCTGCAATAGGCCGCTGCGTCTGTGGTGGGAGATTCTATGACTCTATGATGCAGGATACGTCATCTACTTCCCTTCATGGGCCGCACAGGACAAGAAGGTGGATGAAACCTGGGCTTTTCTCACGTGTTATTGCTCTGATTGTTTCTCATTGGTGCACTTTATCAAAGGGCGGTTTACCTTATCCACATGACAGCATGAATTGATTATGCAGAAGAGGACAAACTGTTCTCAAAGAAATAATTGTCTGAACAGTCTGGGTTTCAGATCGTGCAGGAAAGGCAGTCTGGTGTCTGTGCACAACATCTGGTTAATATTCCAGTTTGATCGCAGTAAAGGACCGCCGGGACGATGCTGCGCTCCTTTCTGACACTAGTTACACTGCAGCTTCTGAACTGTGAGTTATTATTGACTAAAACTATTCTGATTCCTGTTGAGAAATCAGCTATTATAAATATTTACATCAAATGAAGTGATGTACTAATTATTCGTCATGAAAATGCTTATGTGCTACATTGAGGAAGATAGGCGTTTGAATATTAACATTGGATACCGGAGTTAAAGGGATATTAATATATAATAAACTGCATTGGGAGGAGGGAAGCTCAGTGTCTGAAAAACTGAAATCCTCAGCGTTTTTCCATCATTCTTGATTCTTGGATTGAATTATTGTTTTGCACGAAGAAAGAACTAAGATCAGGTAACAGGCACAAACTGGATCAAATTTCCTTCCATCCATACACTCAGGTTGGACCAATAGGCCTATGTTTGTGACTCAAATAATTCTGAGTTCACTAGTCTCCAGCGAAAACTGTCTTTAATCTCCGTTCACCGGAGATTCTTGGTGCAGGCTGCAGATATTGGAGTTAAAAATCAAAAGGGAGAGTTCACACTGAACCTGGAAGAAACAATTGACTTTTCCCTCAGAGTTTCAGAATCTGGGCTCCTTTTAGGAAAAGGTGACCGGGGATTTTCAACTGTGACCTTCAGTCATGTCTTTTCAGCTTTCTGTGACCTTCAGCTTTCCCGATAAAGCTGGGAAATTAACTGGCAGAAGTTCTCGTTATTTAATATTTTAGATTCTTTGTTTCATATAAAAATCCACCACTTTCAAGTAAATTTAGAATATAGTATAAATGATTTACTTATTTTTAAAATTTTCAGTTGAGATTTACATCAAATTGAGATTTAAATCTGTCCTTGAACATAAACACATTAGCAGATGGGTTTACTTTGGCATCCGCCACCCCTGTATATTATAGAAACAGCATATTATAGAAACACATTGAAGTATTTAAGTGAGCTTGTCCGTTTTAAGTGTGTAGCCGCTGATTGAAGCAGTTAAATCCAGGCTGCCCGGCAGCACAGTGGTGAGCATGGTGCCGAGGATGTGCAGACTTTGGCCACGCTAAATTGCACCAGAATGTCATGTTGTTATTGTTGAATGGAAGCCGACGTATAAGCCAATGCAGTGAGTTTAAACTGCACTAACATCGCCATGAAGCTCCATATATATCTGTCAGAGATTTTCCACAGTAGACCTTCCACATGAGTCCGTGTCCGGGGAAAATTAATATTTTTTAACAACCTTACAGCGTTGTGCAAATTGGATACACAGCGGACTGGATTCTCCACTATCCCAGCCGCGTGTTTCTCGGCGGCGCGCCGTTCTTTGGCGGCGGGATTTTTCACTCCCGCCGCTTGTCAATGGGATTTCCCATTGAAGACACCCCACACCGCCGGGAAACCTCTGGGTGGGAGTGCGCTGACGGCGGGAAAAGTGTATCTTAACACAGGAATTACAAGAGCAATTAATGCTGTTATTAATTACTTTTGTTTGGGGGGGGGGGGGAGGAACATTCTCACAAGCTGAGATTTACTCATTCTGTGGGAAACTTGCTTTGTGAATACTGTTGCATAAGCGGCTCAGAAATGCTTTCATATATAACCACGTCGTGTTAAATTAGTATTTCTGTGCAATGTTTCTACTTTCTTTTTGTCGTCACTAATTTTGCGCAAACCCATTCCATATTTTTATTTTTGCTGTATGCCAGGCAGTGTTCAGCAACATTTTCAGAATTGTTTCTTCATTCCCTTCCTCATCTCGGGCATTCTGCTGAGTCCTATGCCGATGAGTCAGTTCAGTTCCTCGCTATTCAAAATGAGTCTCTTAAGTTGAAGTTTTTAACCTCTAACTATTAATAACAATCACCGACACTCGTCCCTGCACTGATATTGATGTTACTGTCAAGTTAAGAACAGGCATCTTATGGAATAATATGTTGTCGGCAAATAGGGAAATAATTTTCCAACTATAATCACAGCAGTGTCATACGTAGGGTATCTTGCATCTCATTAATAGACACTTTAAATTTGTCACCAGTATTAACATCAAAAACAGAGTGAACACGGATTGTAACTCCAGACTGAGGTCGTTTTAAAATGTTCAGCTGCGGCTTTTGTGCAGACACAGCAGACTGGAATTGAAATTCGAGTTCAACTGATCCGGCTACAAATAGTTAGAATAGATTGTACCGCAGTCCTGGATGCCTGTTAAGTTGCTGACTCCAGCTGTAGTTACTGCCCACTGAGCACACCCTCAGGTTAGGCAAAGCTGTATCTAAATGGAACCGCTGTGTGCCTGGTCTGCGGTACAGTGAACTGTTTTAGCACCTTATTCTGGGTAATTGGATTGTTGGACACGGTGTATTAATATTGTAAATGTGGAAATTAAATTAAGCTGGAGCCAATGTTACTTTAACCATTATCAGTATGATTAATATCAATTACAATCTCGAATATGTTCCAAAACATAAATGGACATCTGTCTGTTTGTCTAACAATGAGGATTTTCCAGCCTCTCCACAGAGATTCCCTATTTCACGCGGGTTTCTGCAGAATGTAATGAGAACCTGTTCCTCAATCTCTTTGCACCTGCTCCATCGTCTATTCGTAAAACACGTGTGAAGCATTTTGTATCTTCACCTTCCACTGAAAGATCCCATAAAATTTTATCCGGTCCCGGAATTATAACATACATAACGGGTTACATTCTAAACTCACATCCAGTACGAGTTCATTTGGTGTGATGTAACTTTATGAAATTGAAGTTGCACTTTTCACACATATTCTGGGCCCGCTGACAATTATTTCTTTTAACCTATAATCAATATTTGTTTTAATAATTCTGCTCGTATCATTTAAATTTATTTCTGACAACTCTCCAATTCACGTGCCATAGTTTAAAATAAAATATTATTATTATCGACACATAGAACAATCCGCCATGGGAAGATACATTTACATTAAAATGCGCAAGAAATATTCTGACCTTCACATCCCGCCTGTATTTAACGGTAAATGTTTCTGAGTCGGCTTATTCACCGGCAGCGGAACACGTTGTATACGGACAAGCATAGTGAGGTTAAGGAGGGATCATTCCCGATATAGGAATGTCGATATAGTTCCCAGGCCGCATTGCAGCTGTCTTGCATTTCTTGGTGCTCCCACATGTCTGCGGCCCGTGTTTTTCTGGGCGGTAGAGGTCCGGGGTTTGGAAGCAGCTGTGGAAGTATGTCTGACGCTTTGCTACAGTTTACTGTTTAAAATCCACTTACTGCATGAGGGTGTCGCTGGCAAGACCTGCGTTTATTGTCCAGCCCTCCTTGCCCTTCAGAGGTTGGTGGCGATGTGTCTTTATGCACCTCTGCAATCCCTGATGTTTATGTACATCCACCGTGCTGTTTGGCTGGGGGAGGCGTTTGTAGGTTTTTACCGAGCTACAGTGAAGGAATGGTCCACATCTTTCCCAGTTCGGATGGTGAATGACTTGGAGAGGGTCTGCCAGGTGTCGCTGTTCCCAGGAATCTACTGCTGACGTTCTCCTCGATGGTCGTGGTCGTTGGTTTAGCGGGAATGTCTCAGGGACGTGGCAAGTTTAATGAAACCGCTGACATGTGCCTTGTAGGTGATTTGCAGTCTTTACTGTGTCAGGAGTTGAGGGCGAATTGACTGAATTCGTGATGCTTGGGCCTCCGGTGCAGGCCGGGATGAATCACCCACGGGGCACTTCTGTCTGATAATTGTTGTCATAACTTTTGCACAGTTGTTGCTGGGGTCCTGCATCGCTGTGGATTGGGATATTTGTGTATACTCATTTGTCAGTGCGTTGTTTAATTGTCCAGCACCATTCAATGTATTTTTGCAGATGACACACTGACAAGTAAGTTCATGGGTGAGCTGCCCATCGATAGAAATGTGCTTTTATCTGGAGGTTCCCCTAATGATTCTGTTTTATGGCTTGTCATTGTCTGTGGCAATGCGCTTTTAGAGCAAACTAATGGAAAATAACTGAGGAAACATTACGAAGATTAACTCGGAAAAGGATTGTTTATAACTGGAGCAGGACAACAAAAGACGGAATGGAGTAAATACGTTTCGTATATTCCATTGAGACCATTGTGGCTGTGACATTCCTGAGTAGCTATTGGAATATGTTCCATAAGTCAGGCAATGGGTATCAAAAGATGGATTTATAGGCAGTATAACTATCAGGTTGAGTTCTTAAGGATGACTGAGGATTTCCAGGATCGGCCACACTTGACGAACACTCGATATTATAGAAAGCGGAGATACAGGATTTACATTATCGTTGTTAATTTTGGTATCAAGTGCCAAATTTCGGCAAACCAACAGCACCGAGGAATCTCTATCCAGTTTTAATAGTTTTTCATAGTTTTAATAGTGTATATACGAGCGGTTGGAAGCAATCAGGAGATTTGACAGACATGCTGGCTGACCAGTCTGCGAATATATATTTTTATTTTTTAAAATAAATTTAGCGGACCCAATTCATTTTTTTTCCAATTAAGGGGCAACGTAGCGTGACTAATCTACCTATTCTGCACATCTTTGGGTTGTGGGGGCGAAATCCACGCAAACCCGGGGAGAATGTGCAAAATCCACGCGATCAGAGACCCAGAGGCGGGATCGAACCTTTGACCACTGCACCGTGAGGCAGCAAGGCTGACCCAGTGCGCCACCGTTCTTCCCGTCTGGGAGTATATAAAGGAAAAATGAATAGTATTGAGCGAGCACGTAGAATGTGACCATGATTTATGGAGTCCCCAACATCATGGGGGGCGCCATTTTGAATAGTTAGCCGATTCGTGAGATTGTCAACATAGACCGACGGTATTGCAGGGTGACTATGGCAAATGTCATGATGATCTGTGGGAGACAATGACCTCAGGAATATTGGGAGCAGCTCACCATTTTGGCAGTTAAAACAATTCTGGGTAAATGTTGACACGTTACTGATATTAGCCATGTTACAATCGATTTAATCACAATTCCCGATGTTCCTTCTACCTGACATTCATGAAATTCAACCAGAAAGAAAATGTCGGATCCTGGATTTCGGTGAAATATTTTATCATTAGGTGTGAATTATGGTGGTGAATTAATAAAACAAATCACTGTGTTGCCTTTGTTTGTATTATTTTAAATTTAGAGTACCGAATTATTATTTTCCCAATCAAAGGACAATTTAGCGTGGTCAATCCACCTACCCTGCACATCTTTGGGTTGTGGGGGTGAAACCCACGCAGGCACGGGGAGAATGTGCAAACTCCACATGGACAATTACCCAGGGATGGGGTTCGAACCCATGTCCTTAGCGTCGCAGTCCGAGTGCTAACCACTGCACCACACGCAGCTCCAGGTTTGCCTTTGTGATGCTTGATTTGGACAGTTTCATTCATGTCGTGTTCCAGTGAGCACTAATTCTCAACTATTTCTTCCAGGCAGATCCGGGAGCAGCCAGGCTGATTCAGCAGGTAATCGCTTTCATTCTCATAGCTGATATTTTCCTGCCCAACGCATCCAACTGAATGTTAAATCTGTGAGACAATCTCAGTGCTTTTCTGTTTAATTATTGACACGTTATCAATTAATTCCTGTTGCGAGATTAATGCTGGATATTTCAGAGCGACAATTGATTGTGTCCGTGGGCTTAGAGAAAAATCAGACACAGCTGTCGGTCTGAAACAGATATTCAGTTCCCGAATTGCCAGCCAGCGCTGACATATCGTGGAATTTTACGGTCCTTCCGCCGTCGACATCATCCGGTTCCACCGAAGGCAGTGGGTTCACCGCATTTTCCCCTCCCGCCCCCTCCCTGAGCGGGCAGCACATTACATATCTGTCCCTTCTAGCGGTGAGCGGGAGGACGCAGCTGGCTCGGCGGTGATGGCAGATATCTTGTAATCCGCACTAGGATTGGAATCTCACTGTGTTCGGCCAATCCGTGTGATAGACCGCTGACTATTCCAATCTTGACCTGTGTAGAGAAAATAAATTCTTTGTTTAATATAAATTTACAGTACCCAATTCATTTTTTCCAATTAAGGGGCAATTTAGCGTGGCCAATCCCCCTACCCTGCACATCTTTGGGTTGTGGGGGGTGAAACCCACGCAAACACGGGGAGAATGTGCAAACGCCATACGGACAGTGACCCAGAGCCGGGATCGAACTTGGGACCTCGGCGCCGTGAGGCAGCAGGTCTCACCCTCTGCGCCACCGTGCTGCCCTGAGCGAAGAAATTCTGAGCCGATGCACACTCCAGGCTGACGCAGCCGGTAGGATTGTTTTTAAATATCCCACTATTCGCCCCGTGTTTATACCATTTAGAAAGATTCTCTCTTACATTTGCAATGTCTAATATTTGCTGCGTGTTTGTTGAGCTCCTGTAAACGGCCCGATGCTACCAATGATTCCGATATTTCCCGCTGCATCGGGGACCAATAACTGCATTTTATTTCTGTATTTTACAGAGGCGGTGAAGCTGAGACTGAGCAATGTGGGCAGTCGGTGCGCTGGGAGAGTGGAGATTCACTATCGGGGACAGTGGGGGACAGTGGATGATTATGAATGGGACAAAAAGGACGCCGCTGTTGTGTGTCGGGAGCTGGGCTGCGGCACCGCGCGCGCTGCACCGCGCAGCGCTTACTTTGGTGAAGGCTCCGGACCCATTGTGACGTGGCAGGTGCAATGCAAAGGGAGCGAATCCGCTCTGCGGGATTGTCCTTCAGAACGTTGGGATGCCTATTCCTCGCCGCATTCCAATGATGCCGGAGTAATTTGTTCAGGTAAAAATCTTTCTTTGTCTATTCTCTACCGAATGGAATCTGTTCACTGAAAATAGTGGCAGTGAATTTCAACTTATAGGATATCCTGATTAATAAAATGGGTTACTTCACCATCCAAGGCCTGCATCCTGTGCTGGGTTAACGGTGCGGGTAAACGCCCATTCGCTTTCATGTGCAGGGTGAAATTCGCGGCTCCATCAGCGGCAACATTTCGACCTTTAGTTTCTGAAGTAGAAAATGGACGTGAGAAACAGGGAATAGAGCCAGCGCTGCTATTGGTAGGTCAGGGATTACTTCCCCTCAATTTGGCTTTCTATCAATCAAGACGTCAACGTTATCACACTGGTGATAAAGTGCGTGTTTGCAACATGACACTGACGGTCTCTTTTAGACACACGGACAATTAAGTTTATCTGAAAGGAAAAATTATGGTCGCGAGAGAAGCAAAAACATTTGGTGGAAGGAGGTAAGTTGCTTGATTCGTGATGGAGCGGAAATGAGCCAATGTCCAAACTAATCGTGACAGATTCTCATTCAGCAGATGTGTACAGATTTGTAAATCATTTGTATCATTGTAATCTATTGTTGCTCAGCCCACAGATTTCCCAGATTGGTATCCCAAGGTGCACAGTGCGCTGGAAGACTGGAGATCCAGGTCGGTATAACCTGGGGAACAGTTTGTAACCTTGACTGGGACTGGAATGATGCCATGGTAGTCTGTGCTCAACTTCAGTGTGGAGTCGCCGTGTCTGTGAGAAGAGGGGGTGATTTTGGAGAGGGCACTGGACTGATACACAGCGATAGATTTCAATGCATAGGCAACGAGACAAGCCTGGTGGACTGTCCTCTTGTTCCAGTAAATCGGACCCAATGCACTCACAGCAACGATGTCAGTGTGATCTGTTCTGGTGAGTGTTGAATTATGAATAATAGATCATTTTTGTCCAATATTTCAGTAACTGAGCAAAAGACAATCCAAGTCCGAGATATTCAGTTCTAATCACTTATTTAGAGATCACGATGCCCGGCCAATCAGTGATTAATTTCATATTTCTGGCGTGAGCTTAAAAAGTAAGCACGGATATTGATAATGGTAAATGTCTATATTTTAATTGATCTTGTGAAAACGACAAATTATCATTGCTAATTGCACATTGATGTATCTTCTATATCGAACACTTCAATAGACAAGCTCTGTCTCCCCAGTCATGATCCACTTTATGGACTTTAACAATAGGTAATTTAGTAATTAACGGTGTTTACATTGTTAATAGAGAAAGATCTAGGGTATTGACAAAAGGAAAAAGGTGAAGAGGTATAACCATACAGTAATAGAATTGAAGTGTAGAAGGAGGCCATTCGGCCCATCACATTACCACCGGCCCTTGGACATAGCACCCCACTTAAGGCCGCAACTCCGCCCTATCCCCGTAACCCAGTAACCCTTCCTAACCTGGTTTGGATACTAAGGGCAATTTATCATGGCCAATCCACCGAACCTGCACATCTTTCCACTATGGGGGGGGGAACTGGAGCACCCGGAGGAAACCAATGCAGACAGGGGGAGAACGTGCAGACTCCGCACAGACAGTGAACCAAGCCGAGAACCGATCCTTGGACCTGTAGCTGTGAAACAACGGTTCTAACCATTGTGGTATCGTGCTGCGCCTAAAGTATATACGTCATTTTTTGCTGCCGGTAGAAATTAATGAAGTTAGCTCTGTAACATAATTGCAAATGCCCGGTTAACATTCGGATACCAGCACTTGAAATGGATAGTTTTCAAGCAGTGGAGTATAGAAATGAACAATACATGGAGAATTTTCCAATAACGTCATATCCCCAAGAATTAAAACTATTACGATAAACGGCCTCTTTCTGCATTTCCCGATCAGCGCCCTGTCTAAACATTGAAAGTCCTTCAACATTTTAAACATAATTCAGTCAACTCTGGACTGAGTCTGTACGATACGTTTTTCAAACAGGCCTAATCATGCAAAGCTTAATTAAACAGCTTATACTGAGTTGGAATCTATACAATGTCGCCTTTAAACCCTCTATAATCGGCAATATTCCATCAGGTTGATTTTCAGGATGAACACTCACGTTTGAGTTGAGGCAGCTACTTAAAAGTGTCCCGCACCATTTTAACTCCTTTAAAATGATTATTTGGTGAACGTGAGCAGTGGGTATAGGTGCCTTGGTATAATTTACTTTCCTTACTTTTGACGTGTGACTATTCTAATGGATATCTACAAGTTACGTGGGTCCGTGTTTATATCCGAAACAGGGCAACATGGTCCCCGATTGGTTGGTGGCCAGGACAGGTGCTCAGGACGGGTGGAGGTGTTACACGGAGACCGCTGGGGGACGCTGTGTGATGTTTACTTTGGTTTAGAAGCCGCCAGTGTGATCTGTGAGCATCTTCAGTGCGGGGCGGTAAAGAACATCACGAGAGGTGCTCCCTTTGGAAAGGGAAACGGCCCAGTGTGGAAGGAGAACTACAGGTGCGGCGGGAACGAGTCCAGGTTGTGGCAGTGTCCGCTTTCATCCGTGGACGATTTTAGCTGCTCCCATGGAAATGAAGCCAGTGTCATCTGCTCGGGTGAGTGCCCTCAATCCAGATAATCAGAGCAAAGTAAAATGTGGTACAGCAAGCGTTTTGGAAATGTAACTCACCTCATCGCAGCCCTGGAGTGCCCTCGCAGACTGTATTATTTCCCTTCCACATAATTGATCAATTCTCTTTTCAATGACATGATTGATCTCCACCTCCATTAGACCCACACTGTCCATTTCCGATCCAAACCACTCACTGCCTATGAAAGTACTCTGAGGTCACAATTGTTATTTTGTCAAGTATCTTAAATCTGCCACTCCTCCCATCCTCGCCCTATGCCGACGGGAACATTGCGTCCATATCTGTGTTACACAGAACTCTCGGGATTCTGAACACCCGGTCAAATCGGGAAGTAAAAAATCCTCAGCACTACATTGAGGGTAATTAGAGGAGAAGTCCCGCGTGTCCACTCCTGTATTTTCTTTCACTCAATATCACACAGTACAGATTATTGGCCACTCTCACATGGCTGTTTGCGGGACTTTGGTCTCCTCCTTAATGTCTCTATTTTTTTTAATTTTGCATATTCCAGCAGCTGTTTGAGACAATTCACCGTTGCAATGGCAGAATAATAGTTCTCGGTATTCGGCACTGCAGGCAAATTCTTTCCCACACTCTGAATTTACATCCCTAGACTGTAAGCATAATTTCAAAGGAGTTACATTCTCTTCTCATGTAATCCCAGTTAATGCCGCAATATCCCCTCCTCTCGTGCTAGCTGCCCGTACCGATTCTCTGCACGCGATTGATTTCCCCTAATGTTACCTCATAGCTCCAAAATGTTTTCCAAATCTGTCCTGACCATACCGATGGAACGAGCCAATTGAACTGGAAGGATATGGGACGCAACTGCGTTCAGCTGCAACCTATCCCAACATTCCCTGATCCCTCTTCCGCAGAACTGTTGCCCATATTGGAGGAAATTTATGTCCAAACCCCAGCATCTAATCTCTAGCTAGGTGTACATGCGTTTGCTAATGTTAAAAAAACAGAGTTGCATTTGCTGCAGTACCTAATAAGGATCTTTCTCCATATACCGGCCAACGTGCGAGCGAACTCTGGCTTTCGATAAACAGTATTTGCATGACTCTATCCCTCTTTGTCATTGTTTCTGACACGGACCACGAATGCTGACTGTTCAGCTTCCTGCCTGACAGTGCTCAGCATCCGCTCAGTCACACCCTTCACTCTTGCACCAGAGAAGCAGTCCGGGGTAAAGATGATCTAAATCTGCGTTAATTCGTTTCACTGTTACCATTGTTCTCAACGTCTCACTTCACACAGATGAAAATTGGTCACTGAGATTGATGAATGGGGGTAGCAGGTGTGATGGCCGAGTGGAGATTTACTACAACCGCAGCTGGGGCAGAGTCCAGGACAGCCTCTGGGACCTGAATGACGCGAACGTGGTCTGCAGACAGCTGGGATGCGGAGCCGCGATAGCCGCATATAGCTCTTCACAATACGGAGACGGTGAAGGGTCAGTGTGGGTGAATTATGTCCATTGTAAAGGAAACGAATCGCATCTCTGGAACTGCAGCTCATTCCCACCGAAGTCGCCTCACACTGACAGCATCGACGTAGGGGTTCTGTGTTCAGGTGAATAAACAGGTCACTGTGACTGAAATGAATGGGAAATGTGCCATGGGCAATGGGAACATGTCATTTCTTCCTCAGGGGCCTGTGGACCAATTATTTAACACTGGAGCCAGGATGAACATGGGCAGTAATAACACATATTTGGAACTATGCTGACAGATTGAACAACGTTATAAATCTCTAGGTCCCGCCCCACAGTAAATACAGACAAAGCCAATAAGGACCAATGACAACGATGACAAATGAATTGGTCAAAGGGGTAGGTTTCAACAGCGCAACTGAAAGGAAGAGGAAAGGTTTATGTAAAGGAATTCTGATATTGTCTGTCAAAAGCCAATGTCGGGGCTGTTGATTTTTTTTGTTCGTTCTTGTGATGTGGGCGTCGCTGTCTGGGCCAGCAATTGTTACCCAAATCTAATTGCCCTTGAACTGAGTGGAGTGCTAGACTATTTCAGACTGGGGGAAGTTAAGACTTAACCGCATTGGTGTGTGGGGCTATAGTCACATGTAGGTCAGAACGGGTTAGGACAACAGACTTCCTGCCTGAGGTACATTAGTGAATGAGATGTGTTTTTACGACAATCGACAATGGTGACATTGTCATCAATAGGCGTCCAATTACAGATTTTAGTTGAATTCAAATTCCACCATTTCGCAAAATGGGATTAGAAGCCGCGCCCCCAGAGCTATCCCCAGGTCTCTGCATTAGTAGTCCAGTAACAATACCACTACAAAGACGCCTCCTGATTAAGTATGGGGGATCGATTGATGTATTTGTGCATCTGAACATGACAATGATATTCTAAAGCTAAATTATATTATAGGATGAAAGTGCAGGATAGATCAAATAGGCGATTTTGGTAGGCGGGGGGGATTGTGTAAGGCAATGTAATTGCGGTGGGCATTTCTGGTGAGATCAAATTTGCGCGGTTCACTTTGGAAGGTGTTGTTTGCATTAGCGTTTTTGAAGGGAGCAAGATTGGTTTCCCAGCTAGGCATTTGGGAAATCCTCCTGTCTTGAAAGAACATGGATCTTCTGAAACTTTCAGCCGGAAGTGTGGTGAATTCGCGGGGAGGATCAGTGCTTGAGCGGTTAAGCCGCTTTTTCTCTCAATGATGCTACCAACCCATTGAACATTTTCTGATTTGTACCATTAAGAACGTTATGGCGATATCTGATGAAATATGGGCAGCAAAACAGTATGCAGTGAAAAACATAACATAAAATACTTGCTTAAAGGGATTGTGTTTAGACTAATTAATTAGCATAATTAGACATTTGCGGGCGAAACATTCTATCCAGCATAGAATGGGCCAATCCCGAAAACCACGGTGCAGATTTTATAAAATAAATTGAGAGTACCCACTCATTTTTTACAATTAACGGGCAATTTAGCGTGAGCAAATCACCATACGCTATTCAGGTTTGGGTTGTGGGTATGAGAACAACGCAGACACGGGCAGAATGTGAATTCTCCACATTGCCAGTGACCCAGGGCCGGGATTAATCCTGGGACCGCTGCGCGGTGAGGCAGCGGTGCTAACCACTGCACGCTTTATCAATTTACACATGATTTGTATCGGTTGATTCAGATTTTCGGAACAGGCATTTCCCTACGTCCCATTGAAGAGCAGTTCCACATTGTCTTCACGGCGTTATTTTCCAGTCACCATATTATACATTTAGGTAAGACTACAAAAGTGTTGGACAAGTATTCATTTACCTGTGAACAGCAGCTTGAAAGGGAGATTTTAATTCAGCCGGCTATTACACAATAGTTTGAATTAAACAGTGATATGAATTTGTGTTAGAAGGATAATATTCCACTGCATTATTTTCTATCAGGACACAAACAGTTAAGGCTGTCTGACGGGGCAAGCCGGTGTGCTGGCCGATTGGAGATTTATTACTCTGGGACCTGGGGCTCAGTTTGTGACGATTCCTGGGTCCTGACAGACGCTGACGTGGTTTGCAAACAGCTGGGCTGTGGAAATGCATTGCAGCTTCCATTTCCTGCTCCGTCTGGACCAGGCACAGGCACCATTTGGCTTGATGAGCTGGACTGCTCCGGGAACGAATCGTCTATCTGGCAATGCCCCCATGCATTGTGGGGAAACCACGACTGTAATCATAAAGAAGATGTGGAGATCATGTGCTCAGGTAAAGATCGTATTTCCTTCAGTTATAAGCGAAGTTTCATACTGAAGATATATCCCCGAATTTGGTCGGAACAGCACTGACGTAGGTTAGTCGGACTAACGCCGAGTGTGGCGTTTATTCTGCACACAAATAGCATTAAAACGTTGGTTCAGCCTACCGGATCTATGTTCCCTTCCGATTCTTTCTCCTCTCACTTCCGTTTATACTCTCAGTGTAAAAGCATCGGTGCTGTCCGCCTCAAATATCTTATGTTTTCTGAGTTTCACTTTCTTCCAACTTTCTGGCAATCAGAAGAAAAACATGTTCTCCTGAACTCACTGTTAATGTTATTCGTACAACAGATTGTCGTAACAGGGTCATACAGATCCACAGCACAGAAAAGACACCTCGGCCCATCGTGTCTGTTATATATTGTGCAGTCCTCTTCAGAATTAACTGCTTGCCCCATTTTCTGCCTTCTATAAATTTGGAACTTTTACTTGTGAGGGCAAAGTACGACTGGTTGATGTATATCATCAGGAACAGTAACACCAGCACCAATCCATGTGAACATCCCGTTCGTACTTCTGCTATTTAACTAACAGAATAATTTACAGCTAATTTTACAGAAACTTTCCTACTGACTCGCTGGTTTCTCATTTTCTGACATGAGTTAACAATGTGGGAACTTGTCAAAGTTCTGCTGACAATCCAGGCTGATTTAAAGGAACGCATTCATCATAGATTATCATAGAATTTTCAGTGAAGAAGGACGCCATTGGCCCATCGAGTTTCACCGGCTCTTGGAAAGAGCACCCTACCCAAGGTCAACACCTCCACACCCAATCCCCATAACCCAGTAATTCCACCCAACACGAAACTTTGCAAAGTTTCCTAGTCATTCAATGCGGTACATCATGTAAATATCTGGTTTGGAATTCACATTTACTTATTATGGACTGTATCGTTTGATTGCAGCTGCTCGTTTCTGTTAATTTTCTGAAATAATATCAATGAAAATGTTAACTCAACTGGCGCAACATATGTATTGCAGTGCACTGTGGATAAACAATTGGTCAATTGAACCAACAGGGTGTTTGTTATTTCATTGATAGAGCACAAAGAGCTACGTCTGGTTAATGGAAAGCATCGCTGTGAGGGGAGAGTGGAAGTGTTCTACAATGGGACCTGGGGCACAGTGTGCTCTGACAAACTGGAGAACCGTGATGCAGATGTGATCTGTAAACAGTTAGAGTGCGGCACCGCCGATTTCATTGACTATGACGCTAAATCATTTGGAATGGGTACCGGCCACATTTGGCTCGATGAGATCGAATGTCTGTCACATGAGACGACGCTTTGGCAATGTCAGGGAGACCCGTGGGGTCAACACAACTGTGAACATCGGGAAGATGCGGGTATTGTTTGTTCAGGTAACACAATGAACTACTTTGTTTGCAGATGTAATTTCACATATTAATGTCATCTTCATTCAACATGTCTGTCTTATCAACAGGGGGAAACACAATAAAGGGACCACACTACAGTCTCAAGAACTGCGGTGGAGAATCAGGTTCTCCTTCATCTTTTCTAACAGCTGCCTGATTGTATTCTGCACTTGTGTCACGTCAAGTGTAATAATTATTTTTTCTTTGACAAATTCAGGACAAATCTTGCGCTTGGCTGGAGGAGACACTAAATGCTCCGGGCGAGTGGCGATATTGTGTAACAACACTTGGGGCACGGTATGCGATGATTCCTGGGATATGAACGATGCCAGAGTTGTGTGCAGGCAGTTGGAGTGTGGTCCCCCTCTATTGGCCCCAGGAGGGGCCTCTTTTGGCCAGGGTAACGGTACTACCTGGCTGGATGAGGTGAAGTGCACTGGAAATGAATCCTTTCTCCCTGATTGTCCTTTATCAGTGTGGCCTCAAGCTGACTGTGATCACAAGGAAGACGCCAGTGTGGTTTGTTCAGGTAAGCATCGCACAGAGTGGTGGGAGCTTGAGCTGGACAGGGGTGTTTGGTTCTTGGTGCTGAATATGAAGCACGTATATAAATTAAGAATAACAGCTAAATTTCGAACATCAAACCCAAATAATTGTTTATTTTTTTCAACATGTTCCACAGTTCCGATTTTCTCTCCAACTTCTTCTCCATCCACGCCTGAAGGTACATCTCGTTGCTAGAAATCATTCAATATTATTGTTATTTTTATATTCGGGGAATAATTGGACATTGGAATTGCCTTATTGCGAGGATTTCTCAAAATGATAATCATGTAAACATTGAAAATTACACGGTGGAAGCTTTATCTGTGAAAACTTTCCTGAATCTTTAATACAGCTCCTGAAGGTGAAAGCACTTCCATTCCTCTTGTTATCTGCATATCACTCGGAGTCCTGTTGATCTGTGAGTTACTCGCCCTGGTGACAGTAATGCAGAGGAAGATGTCAATAAAAGGTGCGGCTCGAATCGAATTGTGCACCTCACACTGAATTTTGAATGTTGCTTTATCTTCTCTTCAATGTCTCTTTACCCAAACTGTACCCAGTCGGTTGTAAGACAGAAAATAACATGCTATTGGTCAGTCATTTCGTTCAAGGTATTCGAGAAACAGTAACATCATAGAATCATAAAAACTGTACAGTACAGAGGGAGACCAGTCGCCCCATCGAATCGGCACCAGCCCTCCTAAAGAGCACCCGACGTAGGCCTGATCCAACCCTCTATTCCCGTACCCGCAGCTAACCATAGGCACTAAGGGGAAATTTAGAATGGTCAATCCGACTAACCTCCACATCTTTGAATAGATTCAAAACATTACACTTAAAATTGGGTATTTTCATCAGCCGTCCAGGAGACTCGAAATTAGTTTCATTTTTGTAACAATAGATCAACACATGGAATGAAAATACTTTAAACTCTGAGCTCAGTATTTTCTTTAGCTGCTTATATATATTGTTCCATTCAGTATTCGTTGTAAGCCTGCAGAGTCTGTGCCGATGTCCACTGTCAACTTCTCTAAATGGAATCAGCCGCCATTTTCAGAAGTGATGGAACATTTTCTATCTTTTACATTCTGCATCCCAGCACAAAAAACACTCTGATATCAGTGGATCTCTGCTGGTGGTGCAGTGAGTACTGGGCCCACAGCCGAGTCAGAAGCTCCGCTTCAGGTCCAAAGACTTCATGTACCAAGCAAAATCAAAACAACTTGAAAGTTCTTTCCAAGGCCACAATGACACACAGGTAAAGTGGGGGAAAGTCCTGCTCCGTCAAGCTTGGTATGGATTTCTGACCGTCTGGCGACAGGCTGGCGACATTTTCCATACAGAATTTTGGCTATAGAATCTGATGAACCTTTGTCTTGTGAACCACTATGATTGGGGCTGAGAAACAAAACTGCTCCCTGTATCTTAACTCGCACCAAGTTATTTTGATTCATATCTGATGGACAGAGCAATAGTGGCCCGGAAATCCCTCCGTTACTGATCCTTGAAATCGAGTCAGTGGAAATATTACTGGGCCAATCATGCAGAGACACAAAGTAATGCTCTTAGTTCCGTGGTACAAATACAGCCTCGGCAAAGAGGGAGATTTGAAATGAGTCAATCTGGAATTATATGTCTAACTATGATTGTAACAATATGCTAATCGTTCCGCTCTCCCGCCAACAGGTCCTCTCACTGGCGGCTGGGACCCACCATCTGGTTTCTACCAACCAATTTATGCAGAAATATATAATACTCCACCTGACAAGGTTTGCATCCAGGCCCGTGATTCAGGTTTGCATTCAGGTCACATTATCTGAGGGGTGATTTGTTTTTGCCATAAAGGGAAGATGTTACCAATGATGAGTGTGTCCACAACCAGGAGTCACAGACTGAGGATTCAGGGTAAACTATTTCGGACAGAGATGAGGACACGTTTCTTCACCCAATGTGTGGTGAGCCTGTGGAATCCATTCCCACAGAATGTATTCACGAGGCGGCAAGATATAGCACTTGGGGAGAGTGGGACATAAATGGAAAAGATAGCAGAGGCAGTACTGCAGTTATTTACTAGTCATGGCTAAAGGTGTAATGTCAGATTCCTAGCGGAAAGCTAGGGATATTACTAATAAATAATATTACTAAATGATATTACTAATAAAGGATGAGAAGAATATCTCGGAAAATAAACATCAATCCGCTGAACATTATCGAGAGGAAAATTCCGACTAAAGGAGGGAAGAAAATCAATACAAATAAAAGAATATTAGAACGGTCAGCGCATCTTTCAAATAGGACCTCTCAGATAATCAACAACACTGAATTGTTTTAAAGGCGCCGGAGCAGATATGGTTTACACTGTAAATCTTGGTGTCTAATATTAAGCTAGAAATTATCACCTAATACACTAATGAATGAGACCAGAGCACAGCTGTCAGCTAGGTGATAAGTAGGTGCAATGTGGCCTCTGAGTCAGACGTTTTCAGGTTCAGGTTCCACCCCATAACTTGGACAGATAAATGAAGTCTGGCACTGCGGTGCATTGCTGAGCGGGGAGCTGTGCATCTTCGGATGTCAGCTTTCATTGGAGCTATTGAAGAGAGTAACATCATGTCCTCTGTTCTGAGTATAAAGTATCAATTGACCATGCTGAAGAAATCTTGAGAGTTTGCCGTTTGCCCTGACCAATAATGACCCCTGTCGCAAATTCACACAATCAGGTGACATGTTATTTTTGTTGAAATGCTGTGATGTCCGTGGTAATTCACAATTTGACTGCTGTGTTCCCATATTGTAACAGCGACTAATTTTAATTGCACATCTTTAGCTGCAAAGAGTTTAAAACCTGCTGATCATGAAAAACACGAAAAACAAGTAGTTATTTCATGAGTATGAAGTCACGTGGAAAGCAGAAGAATTAGTCCCAGTTGGTAGTGATCGAAGGACTAAATTCTGGGAATAAATGCATCCATATAGACGGAAGGAAGTTAGGAATGTGTTCTGCATGAATAGGCGCTAAGCTGAATGTTGTTTGTAATTTGTTGGATCAACTTTGAGTTTGGAGTCAAAACTACATTTTGACGATGGTCTCAAATTGTGGTAGGCGGAGATGTACTGACTTGATAGAATAGATATACGATTGGAAAATTAATTTTCACATAAGTAACTAACATAAATGGAAACTCTGTGAGAAAAGGCACCATGTCATGTATTAATTTAAAAATAATTTAAATGGCATACTTACTAAAAGGGATTAAGAACACAAAGGTAGAAAAGTAATCTGATGTAAAGTAAAAAGGTCAACTAAAACCAAATAAAACACAAATGTTAATTTCCAACACCGGGAAAACATACATTTCCGGACAAAGTCAGCAGGTGTGGCAGGATTCTGGGAGAGACCAACAAATCCAACACTTTGAGACCATGTGACTCTTCCTGCCAGACCATCTGACTGTGACATAATTTGATTTTCAGCATCCGCAGTGTGTTGCTTTTATAAAAGTTTATTTTCAACCAGGTATAACTGGAAGGTAGAAGAATGAAGATCAAAGTCAATCGAACTTTGGTTGGATGGAATTGGAGTAGATTGTATGGCTCTGAACAGGATATTACGAAAGTGCAAGAACAGTTCAGGGGAGGGCTGAACACAATGTACAAGAGCGTGAACAGTATTGAGGGGTGCTGTTTATCCAGAATGGCTGAACAGGAAGGAAGCAAAATGACCCCATTTGGTGCATTCTGGCTCTACCCTGAACCATTGCCCGCGGGTTCCACGATCTAAATCCACTTCTGATGTATTTACCTTTAGTGAAATTGAAACAGAGGGAATTATTGTGGGAGGGGAAGCGGTTCTGTATCAAACACCCAACGGCTGATGCAGACCTCACGGATTATGCCTTATATTATTTAATCCACTGGGATATCTGACACATTAACTATCCAAACGGACGGAACTGTTAGATGACAGAAGTGACATTTATTGTCCACCTGATGGACATAAGTAATGAACCAGTCATTTTCTGGAACATAGGGTTTACTGCAGAAACTCAGTATTAGTAAGGAAGTGGAGATAGGAAACTGATGACAGTGAAGGCCGATAAATATCAGAACTTGATAAATACATTCCAGGCTACTTACCAATGTGGCGCTAGATCTTGTTGATGCATTGTGCGTAATCTATTATGATTATTTGCACTTTGTAATTAATTATTGGAGGATAGCTCATGTAATCCAATTATCCAGAAGGAGAGGGAGAGTGAAAATGGGAAATGATAGATCAGTACACCTAACAGTCAGTAGTGGGGACAATTCTAGAGTCATTATGAAAAACTTAATAGCAGACCACTTATAAAACAGTGATAAAATCGTGCAGAGTCATCATGGATTTACGGAAAGGAAAACATGCTTATGAATACGACTGGAATGATTTGAGCATATAAACAGTAGAATTTATAAGGTGGGACAGTGGGCCTGGTTTACCTAGACTTTCAGAAGGCTTTCTACAATGTCCCTCACCCGATTATTAGCAAGTGACATTGAAGCCCAAACGATTAGGAGGAGGATATTAAGATGGATGGAATTTTGATTGGCAGAAAAGAAGCAGAAGAGTAGGGATAAAAGAAAAAAATCAGAATGGCAGTCATGCCCATTGAGGTATTGCATGTTTCAGTGCTGGGACCCAAGCTGTTCACAATATACATTAATGATTTAAAGAATGCAATATGCCCAACACCTCAGATGACACACGCTGGGTGAGAGGGTGAGCTATAAGGAGGATGGATACAAAGATGTTTCAGTGTGATTTGGCCGTGCTGAGTGGGAAAATTCAGGGAATATGCAGTGTTATGTGGATAAATGTGAGGTTGGCAGCAAAAGCAAGAAGACAGAATATTATCTGATTGGTTATAAATATAGAAAGGGGTTTGTGCAACGAGACCCGGGTGTCTTCTCACACCAGTCGCTGAAGGTAATCCTGCAGGTACAGCAGGTGGAACAGAAGGCAACTGGTTTGCTGGCCATAAAAGTAGAAGAACAGGATGTCATGCTGCAATTATAAAGTGCCTTCGTGAGACCACACCAGGAATATTGTACAGTTTTGGTCACCTTATCTGAGGGGTGATTTGTTTTTGCCATAAAGGGGATGAAACGAATATTTACCAGATGGATCCCTATAATGGTGGGTCTGACATATGAGGAAAGATTGAGTCCTTTACGATAATTTACGCTTGAGTTCAGACGAATGCAGAGCGTTTGTGGCATCTATCTGAAACCTATAAAATGCAATCAGGATTACTTCCTTCACTTGGATATGATATTGTGTAATTTGCTACTACAAAAAGTAATTGAGCCCAAAACACATATGATGATTTCCAGAACGAATTAGAAGGGCCGAATGGCCCACTCCTGCTCCTACGTTCCATATTTCTATGTCTCTCTATGTTCCTCTGTATAGTTGTCCTGAAAAGTTTGTGCAGTTTCTTCGCCTGATCTCCCAAAGCTGAATGTTCTTCCAAAGTGGAGTCATGTATCAATTCCAGGACATTGTCACAATGATGGTGAAGTTATTGATACCTCGCCTCTGATTGGTTGAAACATTATGTGTCGTGATGACTTTATGATGACTCCACCACAAACAACTGATCCATTAACCAATCACTTTCTGTTTAGCAGATTCTGCAACGATTAGCGCTCTCAACCAGATTGAATATTACAGCAGTCACAGTTTGGGTGACACTGATCCTGGATCCGCATATCCTGAAGATGAATGCCCAAATATGCAGGGTATGTAGAAATTTACTTTCCACCATCTCGTTTCAGATCTTCACTCTGTAATATCTGAAATACCAAAACAGATCAACTATTAAATGAGAGATTCAAGGATCTCAGGTATTGCACAATGATTTCAGTAACCGAAACATCTAAACTGCTTGAGTCTGAAACAACGTCTTATCATTTCTCCCAATAAAATAAATTAATTAAAAATAAACGCTTCCTTGTGATTCTACACAAGCCTATGGAGGCTGTGAAATGTTTGCAGGTTGGTGGGATGTACATTTTCTGCGAACAGTATGAATTTAAACTAAAATTGAAAATACTGCCGCACAAGCTGGCCCAATAATTCTCTCCACTCAAACTCAATGACATCATACTGTAATCGATCTACTTTCCTGCCCCGGTATTACTTGGGAGAGAATGATTACAGTATATCATTCTAACTGTCCTTTGCACGTAAGTAACATCAACTGCAAACACCTGTGCCTCTCAGCTCCTGTTTCTGCCGACTATGACGATGCTGAGACTGAAACCATTGACGCCCAGAGTGGACACATGCTGCAGGATCCTGGGTCTGATGATCGCATTACATTGGGAGAGTTCAGCGGTGATATCCACACTCTGGGTAAGATAATCCTTCTGTTCTTCTGTTTCTTTGAGAATCGCTCGGTTCCGTCGATGATTTTCCCCAGCTCCGCTGAGATAGGCTCTAGGATGAACGATGAGCCCAATGGACGACCTGCAGATTTTGCTACATCTGGGGCAGCTTGATCGGCTGGGAAAACAGGTTGTTTAACAGGAGGATCATCAACTTTTCACAATTCAAGTTCGGCTTTGCGCATTTCCACGAAGTCTCTTGATGTGCTTCATGCCATTCGGGGTGACCCTTCTACATTATTGGGCTTTCAAATTCCAGGTCATTCCATTGGTCGTCGCGCATGTTTCAATTTGCTTGGATGTTTGATGACATCCCTGTACTTTTCCACGTCCCTCTTGCTGTCTTCTTTTGCGACTGCGTTCCCAATAGATTATCAGCTCTGGTTATTCCCTCAGTCTCCAAGCTTCTTGTGAGGAATTGACTCTCTCTGGATTGAAGTTATTCTAATCGATCATGGAACAAAGTGGGATTTGCAATTGTTCATGTCGCGAATGCAAATAATTTAAAGAAAGCATCTAACTTTCAGCCCAATGTTTAACTGCAGTATGCTCATCCCCACAGTGTACAACAGTCATATCCTCATTGACCCAGCATTCTCGGTTCCTTCCACACCTTCTCACAATACCAATGTTATCTGTGTCACAGGCCGGGGGGTTTCTACCATCATTGGGCAGTGACCGTTTACATCTAAAGTTTACAAATCTCCATTGCACTGTTAAACGGTGATGGTTAGTTCCATTTCCCTCTGTATGTGGCGCGCTGCTGGGGCGTTCCATGTCCCGTATAATTTTGGGTCTCCTGGACTGTTCCCACGGTTCACTGAGAGAGAGTTTATGAGAAAAAACGGAGAATGTTTTTGTTAGAATTTTAAAAGGCCAGTTGCACTTGAAATGTTACGAAAGAGAAAACATGTAGATGTGATTTCTTTCGATGATCTCTTCTTTCTTTTCACCCATCTCAGATAATAGTCAACTCCACATACCTGAGGTGACGTCCACAGATATATGATTCTACATTAAATCTGATGGAAGACATCAGAACTTTTCCAAAATGTCATCGCTTTGATTATGCTTTGCTGCCCGATATCAATATTGTATTTGACTGAATGAGAGATTACTTCCTGTTGTGTTTCTTAGAATCACATTTCTCTCCTTATTTTGTGTGAAAGAATCTGCATTCTGTCTCTTTAGGAATGAAAAACAAAATAGAATGTATATCCAGTATTGCACTGCCCATGTTAAAGCTGTGTTAAATCGCACTGCATTGTGGAACCGAACTGGCATTATAATTAAATAACTGATGCTGTTTCATGTCAGGTGTATTGGAAGACCATTTGGCAAAATCCCTCACTCTTGCACCATTACATTAAGATTAGGAGTGATAAATGCATTATTTCTCTGTTTTATCTCCAGTTATTGATGATGTGGAGATGCCGGCGTTGGACAGGGGTGAGCACAGTAAGACGTCTTACAACACCAGATAAAAGTCCAACAGATTTGTTTCGAATTACTAGCTTTCGGACCTCAGCTCCTTTCTCAGGTGAAGGAGCTGCACTCCGAAAGCTAGTAATTCGAAACAAATCTCTTGGACTTTATTCTGGTGTTGTTAGACATCTTACTGCCCTGTTATTGAGCCCCTTCATCATGTATTCGAGGAACAGCGATCACTGCATTCTCCCAGCAGCCAAGTCCCACACATTCATTCCAGCACTGCCCCTGACAATCGGGTCCTGAAGGCTGTAATCAGAATTTAACGTAGTTTTCTCACTTTAATTCCCCAATTTGTATATTCATTTCCATTAGTGTTGCCCCACTCAGGAGATCATCGGCAGTATCACCCAGTATCACCCAGTACTGGAGAGAATTCTTCGACACAGGATCTGCTCACATTTGATTATCATAGAATTTACAGTGCAGAAGGAGGCCATGCGAATCATCGAGTCTGCACCGGCTCTTGGAAAGAGCACCCTACCCAAGGTCAACACCTCCACCCTATCCCCATAACCCAGTAACCCCACCCAACACTAAGGGCAATTTTGGACACTAAGGGCAATTTATCATGGCCAATCCACCTAACCTGCACTTCTTTGGACTGTGGGAGCAAACCAGAGCACCCGGAGGAAACCCGCGCACACACGGGGAGGATGTGCAGACTGCGCACAGACAGTGACCCAAGCCGGAATCGAACCTGGGACCCTGGAGCTGTGAAGCAATTGTGCTATCCACAATGCCACCGTGCTGCCCATTTGGAAGCAAATGGACGTGTTAGTGAGAGGCAGCATGGTTTTGTGAAGGAGAGGTCGTGTCTCACTAAATTGATAGAGTTTTTCGAGGAGGTCACAAAGATGATTGATGAAGCTAGGGCAGTGGATGTTGTCTATATGGACTTCAGTAAGGCCTTTGACAAGGTCCCTCATGGCAGACTAGTACAAAAGGTGAAGTCACACGGGTGAGCTGGCAAGGTGGATATAGAACTGGCTAGGTCATAGAAGGCAGAGAATAGCAATGGAAGGATGCTTTTCTAATTGCAGGGCTGTGACTAGTGGTGTTCCGCAGGGATCAGTGCTGGGACCTTTGCTGTTTGTAGTATATATAAATGATTTGGAGGAAAATGTAACTGGTCTGATTAGTACGTTTGCAGACGACACAAAGTTTTGTGGAATTGCGGATAGCGATGAGGACTGCCAGAGGATACAGCAGGATTTAGATTGTTTGGAGATTGGGCGGAGAGATGGCAGATGGAGTTTAATCCGGACAAATGTGAGGTCAGGCATTTTGGAAGGTCTAATGCAGGTAGTGAATATACAGTGATAGGTAGAACCCTCAAGAGTATTGAAAGTCAGAGAGATCTAGGTGTACAGGTACACAGGTCACTGAAAGGGGCAACACAGGCGAAGAAAGTAGTCAATAAGGCATACGGCATGCTTGCCTTCATTGGCCGAGGCATTGAGTATAAGAATTGGCAAGTCATGTTGCAGCTGTATAGAACCTTAGTTAGGCCACACTTGAAGTATAGTGTCCAATTCTGGTCGCCACACTACCAGAAGGATGTGGAGGCTTTAGAGAGGGTGCAGAAGAGATTTACCAGAATGTTGCCTGCTATGGAGGGCATTAGCTGTGAGGAGGGTCAAAGACAGAGTGGCTAGTCAGAGGCTTTTTCCCAGGGTAGAGGGGTAAATTACTAGGGGGCATAGGTTTAAGGTGCGAGGGGCAAGGTATAGAGTAGATGTACGAGGCATGTTTTTTACGCACAGGGTAGTGGGTGCCTGGAACTCGCTGCCGGAGGAGGTGATATTTAAGGGGCATCTTGACAAATACGTGAATAGGATGGGAATATATGGATACGGACCCAGGAAGTGTAGAAGATTGTAGTTTAGCCGGGCAGGATGGTCGGCACGGGACTGGAGGGTCTGTTCCTGTGCTGTACGTGTCTTTATTCTTTTTCCTTATAAACAGTGCCCTAAAGTAAACGAAAGGCATTTGAACAGGGCCCTCCAGTAAATCATTACATTTAAACCGTGTCCTCCAGCAAACAAAATGTATTTAAACAGTACCTGACATAAATCAAGTGCATTTAAACAGTGCACCTACAGTGAATCAACTGTATTTAAACAGTGCCCTACAGTAACTCAAATGTATTTATACCGTACCCTAAAGTAAATCAATCACATTTAAACAGTTCCCGACAATAAACCAAATATATTTAAACAGTGCTGTATAGTAAATCAAATACATTTAAATAGTGCGCTACAGTAAATCAAATGCATTTCAACTGTGCCCCACAGTAAATCAAATGTTCTTAAATATTGCCCTAGACAATACAAATGCAGTTGAACAGTGCCCTGCACTAAATCAAATGCATGAAGAAAGTGTGCCGCAGTAAACCAAATGCATTTAAACAGTGCCCGACTGTCAATCAAATGTATTTCAACGGTGCCCGACACTAAAGCAAATGCATTTAAACAGTGCCCTACAGTAAATAAAATGCAGTTAAAGTGCCCTGCTGAAAATCAAATGCATTTAAACAGTGTCCAACAGTAAACTAAAGGCAGTTAAACAGTGCCCGTCACTAAATCTAATGTATTTAAACAGTGCCCTACAGTAAATAAAATGCAGTTAAAGTACCCTACAGAAAATCAAATGCATTTAAACAGTGTCCAACAGTAAACTAAAGGCAGTTAAACAGTGCCCGTCACTCAATCTAATGTATTTAAACAGTGTCCTATAGGAAATCAAGTGCATTTAAACAGTGCCCAATTGGAAACCAAATGAATTTGAACAATGCTCTACATTAAAGAAAATGCTTTTAAACAGTGCCCGATAGTAAATCAAAGGCATTTAAACAGTGCGCTACAGAAAATCAAATGCTTTAAAATAGTGCGCTACAGTGAACCAAATGCCTTTAAACAGTGCCTGACAGTAAACAAATAGCATTAACAGCGCATTACAGGAATTCAAATGTACTTAAAGAGGGCCCTAGAGTAAATTAAATGCGTTTAAACAGTGCTCGACTCTAAATCAAATGTCTTGAAACAGTGCTCTACTGTAAATCAAATTTATTTAAACAGTGCTCTCCAGTAAATCAAACGTATTTAAACAGTGTCCTACAGCAAATCAGATGCATTTAAACAGTGCCCCACCGTAACCCAAATGCATTTAAACAGTGTCCTACAGTAAACTAAAGGCAGTTAAACAGTGCCCGTCACTCAATCTAATGTATTTAAACAGTCCTACAGGAAATCAAGTGCATTTAAACAGTGCCCAAATGGAAACCAAATGAATTTGAACAATGCTCTACATTAAAGAAAATGCTTTTAAACAGTGCCCTACAGTAAATCAAACGCATTTAAACAGTGTCCTGCAGTAAATCAAACGCATTAAAACAGTGTCCTACAGTAAATCAAACGTATTTAAACAGTGTCCTACAGCAAATCAGATGCATTTAAACAGTGTCCTACAGTAAATCAAACGTATTTAAACAGTGCCCTACAGTAAATCAAATGCATTTAAACAGTGCCCTACTGTAACCCAAATGCGTTTGAACAGTGATCTACGTCAAATCAAATGCATTTAAACTGGACCCTCCAGTAAATAAAATGTATTTAAACAGTGCCCGACAGTAAATCAAAGATAGTTAAACAGGGCCCTGCAGAAAATCAAATGCATTTGAACAGTGCCCCCGAGTAAATCCAATGTATTTGACCAGTGTCCTACAGTAAGTCAAACAGATTTAAACAGTGTCCTACAGTAAGTCAAGCACATTTAAACAGTGCCCCACAGTAAATCAAATGCTTTTAAATAGTGCCCGACAAAAACCAAATGCCCTTAAAGTGTCTTACAGTAAATCAGACAAATTTAAACAGTGAAATGAAATGAAAATCGCTTATTGTCATGAGTAGGTTTCAAAGGAAGTTACTGTGAAAAGCCCCTCGTCGCCACATTCCGATGCCTGTTCGGGGAGTCGGTACGGGAAATACGGGGAACAGTGCCCTGAAGTAAACCAAATGCATTCAACAGTGCACAACAAAAAATCAAATGTATTTAAACAGTGCCCGAAGATAAACCAAATGCATTTAAACAGTGCCCTACAGTAAGTCAAATGCATTTAAACAGTGCTCTACGGCAAATCAAATGCATTTAAACAGTGCCCTACAGTAAGTCAAATGCATTTAAACAGCGCCATGCAGAAAATCAAATGTATTTAAACAGTGCCCTGCGGTAAGTCAAATGCATTTAAACAGCGCCCTATAGCAAATAAAATGCATTTAAACAGTGCCCTACAGTATATCAATCGCATTTAAACAGTGCGGTACAGAAAATCAAATGTATTTAAACAGTGCCCTGCGGTAAGTCAAATGCATTTAAACAGCGCCCTATAGCAAATAAAATGCATTTAAACAGTGCCCTCAGTAAATCAATCGCATTTACAAAGTGCCCTCCAGTAAACCAAATGCTCTTAAATAGTGCCCTACAGTTTTTCAATCGCATATAAACCGTGCCTCAAAGTAAATAAATCACATTTAAACAGTTCCATGCAGTGAACCAAATGTTTTTAAACAGTGCTTTATAGTAAATCAAATGCATTTACAGTGCCCTGCAATAAACCAAATGCATTTCAACTGTGCCCTACAGTAAATTAAATGTGCTTAAATACTGCCATGCACAACACAAATGCAGTTGAACAGTGGCCCACACTCAATCAAATGCATTTAGAAAGTGCCCTGCAGTCAATCAAATGCAGTTAAACAGCGCCTCAGGGTAAATAAAATGCATTTCAACAGTGGCCTACATTTAACCAAATACGTTTATCCAGTGCACTACAGTAAATCAAATGCATTTAAACAGTGCCCGACACTAAATCTAATGTATTTAAACAGTGCCCTACAGTAAATAAAATGCAGTTAAAGTACCCTACAGAAAATCAAATGCATTTAAACAGTGTCCAACAGTAAACTAAAGGCAGTTAAACAGTGCCCGTCACTCAATCTAATGTATTTAAACAGTGTCCTATAGGAAATCAAGTGCATTTAAACAGTGCCCAATTGGAAACCAAATGAATTTGAACAATGCTCTACATTAAAGAAAATGCTTTTAAACAGTGCCCGATAGTAAATCAAAGGCATTTAAACAGTGCGCTACAGAAAATCAAATGCTTTAAAATAGTGCGCTACAGTGAACCAAATGCCTTTAAACAGTGCCTGACAGTAAACAAATAGCATTAACAGCGCATTACAGGAATTCAAATGTACTTAAAGAGGGCCCTAGAGTAAATTAAATGCGTTTAAACAGTGCTCGACTCTAAATCAAATGTCTTGAAACAGTGCTCTACTGTAAATCAAATTTATTTAAACAGTGCTCTCCAGTAAATCAAACGTATTTAAACAGTGTCCTACAGCAAATCAGATGCATTTAAACAGTGCCCCACCGTAACCCAAATGCATTTAAACAGTGTCCTACAGTAAACTAAAGGCAGTTAAACAGTGCCCGTCACTCAATCTAATGTATTTAAACAGTGTCCTACAGGAAATCAAGTGCATTTAAACAGTGCCCAAATGGAAACCAAATGAATTTGAACAATGCTCTACATTAAAGAAAATGCTTTTAAACAGTGCCCTACAGTAAATCAAACGCATTTAAACAGTGTCCTGCAGTAAATCAAACGCATTAAAACAGTGTCCTACAGTAAATCAAACGTATTTAAACAGTGTCCTACAGCAAATCAGATGCATTTAAACAGTGTCCTACAGTAAATCAAACGTATTTAAACAGTGCCCTACAGTAAATCAAATGCATTTAAACAGTGCCCTACTGTAACCCAAATGCGTTTGAACAGTGATCTACGTCAAATCAAATGCATTTAAACTGGACCCTCCAGTAAATAAAATGTATTTAAACAGTGCCCGACAGTAAATCAAAGATAGTTAAACAGGGCCCTGCAGAAAATCAAATGCATTTGAACAGTGCCCCCGAGTAAATCCAATGTATTTGACCAGTGTCCTACAGTAAGTCAAACAGATTTAAACAGTGTCCTACAGTAAGTCAAGCACATTTAAACAGTGCCCCACAGTAAATCAAATGCTTTTAAATAGTGCCCGACAAAAACCAAATGCCCTTAAAGTGTCTTACAGTAAATCAGACAAATTTAAACAGTGAAATGAAATGAAAATCGCTTATTGTCATGAGTAGGTTTCAAAGGAAGTTACTGTGAAAAGCCCCTCGTCGCCACATTCCGATGCCTGTTCGGGGAGTCGGTACGGGAAATACGGGGAACAGTGCCCTGAAGTAAACCAAATGCATTCAACAGTGCACAACAAAAAATCAAATGTATTTAAACAGTGCCCGAAGATAAACCAAATGCATTTAAACAGTGCCCTACAGTAAGTCAAATGCATTTAAACAGTGCTCTACGGCAAATCAAATGCATTTAAACAGTGCCCTACAGTAAGTCAAATGCATTTAAACAGCGCCATGCAGAAAATCAAATGTATTTAAACAGTGCCCTGCGGTAAGTCAAATGCATTTAAACAGCGCCCTATAGCAAATAAAATGCATTTAAACAGTGCCCTACAGTATATCAATCGCATTTAAACAGTGCGGTACAGAAAATCAAATGTATTTAAACAGTGCCCTGCGGTAAGTCAAATGCATTTAAACAGCGCCCTATAGCAAATAAAATGCATTTAAACAGTGCCCTCAGTAAATCAATCGCATTTACAAAGTGCCCTCCAGTAAACCAAATGCTCTTAAATAGTGCCCTACAGTTTTTCAATCGCATATAAACCGTGCCTCAAAGTAAATAAATCACATTTAAACAGTTCCATGCAGTGAACCAAATGTTTTTAAACAGTGCTTTATAGTAAATCAAATGCATTTACATTGCCCTGCAATAAACCAAATGCATTTCAACTGTGCCCTACAGTAAATTAAATGTGCTTAAATACTGCCATGCACAACACAAATGCAGTTGAACAGTGGCCCACACTCAATCAAATGCATTTAGAAAGTGCCCTGCAGTCAATCAAATGCAGTTAAACAGCGCCTCAGGGTAAATAAAATGCATTTCAACAGTGGCCTACATTTAACCAAATACGTTTATCCAGTGCACTACAGTAAATCAAATGCATTTAAACAGTGCCCGACACTAAATCTAATGTATTTAAACAGTGCCCTACAGTAAATAAAATGCAGTTAAAGTACCCTACAGAAAATCAAATGCATTTAAACAGTGTCCAACAGTAAACTAAAGGCAGTTAAACAGTGCCCGTCACTCAATCTAATGTATTTAAACAGTGTCCTATAGGAAATCAAGTGCATTTAAACAGTGCCCAATTGGAAACCAAATGAATTTGAACAATGCTCTACATTAAAGAAAATGCTTTTAAACAGTGCCCGATAGTAAATCAAAGGCATTTAAACAGTGCGCTACAGAAAATCAAATGCTTTAAAATAGTGCGCTACAGTGAACCAAATGCCTTTAAACAGTGCCTGACAGTAAACAAATAGCATTAACAGCGCATTACAGGAATTCAAATGTACTTAAAGAGGGCCCTAGAGTAAATTAAATGCGTTTAAACAGTGCTCGACTCTAAATCAAATGTCTTGAAACAGTGCTCTACTGTAAATCAAATTTATTTAAACAGTGCTCTCCAGTAAATCAAACGTATTTAAACAGTGTCCTACAGCAAATCAGATGCATTTAAACAGTGCCCCACCGTAACCCAAATGCATTTAAACAGTGTCCTACAGTAAACTAAAGGCAGTTAAACAGTGCCCGTCACTCAATCTAATGTATTTAAACAGTGTCCTACAGGAAATCAAGTGCATTTAAACAGTGCCCAAATGGAAACCAAATGAATTTGAACAATGCTCTACATTAAAGAAAATGCTTTTAAACAGTGCCCTACAGTAAATCAAACGCATTTAAACAGTGTCCTGCAGTAAATCAAACGCATTAAAACAGTGTCCTACAGTAAATCAAACGTATTTAAACAGTGTCCTACAGCAAATCAGATGCATTTAAACAGTGTCCTACAGTAAATCAAACGTATTTAAACAGTGCCCTACAGTAAATCAAATGCATTTAAACAGTGCCCTACTGTAACCCAAATGCGTTTGAACAGTGATCTACGTCAAATCAAATGCATTTAAACTGGACCCTCCAGTAAATAAAATGTATTTAAACAGTGCCCGACAGTAAATCAAAGATAGTTAAACAGGGCCCTGCAGAAAATCAAATGCATTTGAACAGTGCCCCCGAGTAAATCCAATGTATTTGACCAGTGTCCTACAGTAAGTCAAACAGATTTAAACAGTGTCCTACAGTAAGTCAAGCACATTTAAACAGTGCCCCACAGTAAATCAAATGCTTTTAAATAGTGCCCGACAAAAACCAAATGCCCTTAAAGTGTCTTACAGTAAATCAGACAAATTTAAACAGTGAAATGAAATGAAAATCGCTTATTGTCATGAGTAGGTTTCAAAGGAAGTTACTGTGAAAAGCCCCTCGTCGCCACATTCCGATGCCTGTTCGGGGAGTCGGTACGGGAAATACGGGGAACAGTGCCCTGAAGTAAACCAAATGCATTCAACAGTGCACAACAAAAAATCAAATGTATTAAAACAGTGCCCGAAGATAAACCAAATGCATTTAAACAGTGCCCTACAGTAAGTCAAATGCATTTAAACAGTGCTCTACGGCAAATCAAATGCATTTAAACAGTGCCCTACAGTAAGTCAAATGCATTTAAACAGCGCCATGCAGAAAATCAAATGTATTTAAACAGTGCCCTGCGGTAAGTCAAATGCATTTAAACAGCGCCCTATAGCAAATAAAATGCATTTAAACAGTGCCCTACAGTATATCAATCGCATTTAAACAGTGCGGTACAGAAAATCAAATGTATTTAAACAGTGCCCTGCGGTAAGTCAAATGCATTTAAACAGCGCCCTATAGCAAATAAAATGCATTTAAACAGTGCCCTCAGTAAATCAATCGCATTTACAAAGTGCCCTCCAGTAAACCAAATGCTCTTAAATAGTGCCCTACAGTTTTTCAATCGCATATAAACCGTGCCTCAAAGTAAATAAATCACATTTAAACAGTTCCATGCAGTGAACCAAATGTTTTTAAACAGTGCTTTATAGTAAATCAAATGCATTTACAGTGCCCTGCAATAAACCAAATGCATTTCAACTGTGCCCTACAGTAAATTAAATGTGCTTAAATACTGCCATGCACAACACAAATGCAGTTGAACAGTGGCCCACACTCAATCAAATGCATTTAGAAAGTGCCCTGCAGTCAATCAAATGCAGTTAAACAGCGCCTCAGGGTAAATAAAATGCATTTCAACAGTGGCCTACATTTAACCAAATACGTTTATCCAGTGCACTACAGTAAATCAAATGCATTTAAACAGTGCCCGACACTAAAGCAAATGCATTTAAACTGTGCCCGACAGTTGACCAAATACATTTATACAGTGCACCACAGTAAATCAAATGTATTTAAAAAGTGCCCGACACTAAAGCAAATGCATTTAAACTGTGCTCTGAAGAAAATCAAATGCATTTAATCAGGGCCCTACAGCAAGCCAAACGTATTTAACCAGTGCCCTAATCTAAAATCACTTGGATTTAAACAGTGTCCTGAAGTAAATCAAATGCATTTAAAAAGTGCCCTACAGTAAATCATATACATTTAAACAGTGCCCGACAGTTAACTGAGGCAGTTAAACAGTGCCCGTCACTAAATCTAATGTATTTAAACAGTGTCCTACAGGAAATCAAGTGCATTTAAACAGTGCCCAAATGGAAACCAAATGAATTTAAACAATGCGCTACATTAAAGAAAATGCTTTTAAACAGAGCTCGACAGTAAATCAAAGGCATTTAAACAGTGCGCTACAGAAAATCAAATGCTTTAAAATAGTGCGCTACAGTGAACCAAATGCCTTTAAACAGTGCCTGACAGTAAACAAATAGCATTAACAGCGCATTACAGGAATTCACATGTACTTAAAGAGGGCCCTAGAGTAAATTAAATGCATTTAAACAGTGCTCGACTCTAAATCAAATGTCTTGAAACAGTGCTCTACTGTAAATCAAATTTATTTAAACAGTGCCCTCCAGTAAATCAAACGTATTTAAACAGTGTCCTACAGCAAATCAGATGCATTTAAACAGTGCCCTACCGTAACCCAAATGCATTTAAACAGTGCCCTACGTTAAGTCAAATGCATTTAAACAGAACCTTACAGTAAATAAAAAGCATTTAAACAGTGTCCTACAGTAAATCAAATGCATTCAAACAGTGCCCTACCGTAACCCAAATGCGTTTGAACAGTGATCTACGTTAAATCAAATGCATTTAAACTGGACCCTCCAGTAAATAAAATGTATTTAAACAGTGTCCGACAGTAAATCAAAGATAGTTAAACAGGGCCCTGCAGAAAATCAAATGCATTTAAAGAGTGCCCCGAGTAAATCCAATGTATTTAAACAGTGTCCTACAGTAAGTCAAACACATTTAAACAGTGCCCTGCAGTAAATCAAATGCATTTAAACAGTGCCCTACAGTAAATCAAATGCTTTTAAATAGTGCCCGACAAAAACCAAATGCCTTTGAAGTGTCTCACAGTAAATCAGACAAAATTAAACAGTGAAATGAAATGAAAATCGCTTATTGTCATAAGTAGGCTTCAAAGGAAGTTACTGTGAAATGCCCCTCGTCGCCACATTCCGATGCCTGTTCGGGGAGTCGGTACAGGAAATACGGGAAACAGTGCCCTGAAGTAAACCAAATGCATTTCAACAGTGCACAACAAAAAATGTAATGTATTTAAACAGTGCCCTACAGTAAGTCAAATGCATTTAAACAGCGCCATGCAGAAAATCAAATGTATTTAAACAGTGCCCTGCGGTAAGTCAAATGCATTTAAACAGCGCCCTATAGCAAATAAAATGCATTTAAACAGTGCCCTACAGTATATCAATCGCATTTAAACAGTGCCCTCAGTAAATCAATCGCTTTTACAAAGTGCCCTCCAGTAAATCAAAAACTCTTAAATAGTGCCCTACAGTTTTTCAATCGCATATAAACCGTGCCTCTAAGTAAATAAATCACATTTAAACAGTTCCATGCAGTGAACCAAATGTTTTTAAACAGTGCTTTATAGTAAATCAAATGCATTTACAGTGCCCTGCAGTAAACCAATGCATTTCAACTGTGCCCTACAGTAAATTAAATGTGCTTAAACAGTGCCATGCACAACACAAATGCAGTTGAAGAGTGGCCCACACTCAATCAAATGCATTTAGAAAGTGCCCTGCAGTAAACCAAATGCATTTCAACTGTGCCCTACAGTAAATTGAATGTGCTTAAATGCTGCCATGCACAACACAAATGCAGTTGAAGAGTGGCCCACACTCAATCAAATGCATTTAGAAAGTGCCCTGCAGTAAACCAAATGCATTTAAACAGCGCGCCAGAGTAAATAAAATGCATGAAAACAGCGGCCTATAATAAACCAAATACGTTTATCCAGTGCACTGCAGTAAATCAAATGCATTTATACAGTGCACCACAGTAAATCAAATTTATTTAAAAAGTGCCCGACACTAAAGCAAATGCATTTAAACTGTGCTCTGAAGAAAATCAAATGCATTTAATCAGTGCCCTACAGCAAACCAAACGTATTTAACCAGTGCCCTGATGCAAAATCATTTGGAATTAAACAGTGCCCTACAGTAAATCAAATGCATTTAAACAGTCCCCTACAGTAAATCAAATGCATTTAAACAGTGCCCTACAGTAAATCAAACGCATTTAAACAGTGCCCCACAGTAAATCAAATGCATTTAAACAGTGCCCCACAGTAAATGAAATACATTTAAACAGTGCCCGACAGTTAACTGAACGTAATTAAACAGTGCCCGACATTAAATCAAATGTATTTAAACAGTGTACTACAGTAAATCAAAGGCACTTAAACAGTACTTTACAGTAAACCAAATGCATTTAATCAGTGCCCTACTGTACATCAATCGCATTTAAACAGTGTCCGAGAATAACCAAATGCACTTAAATAGTGCCTACAGTACATCAATCTTATTTGTTCTGGGCCAGGGTTTAGAGATTCCCAAAGTGTATCATGAAGTTCACCTCACGCTCCTGACCCAGAACTTTTAATAGACTGTGGTATGGGGAGCACACGGCCCACTCTACAGGAGTGGCACAGCAGAAATGGAAAATATATTTTAAAAAACAAATCGATGTTTATTCTATGAATTTAAGTTAACCTTTTCAAAACATACAGTGAACTTCTTAGCAACCATTAATTCAACTACAACCCCCAAATAATACAACACTAAGAAATGCTTACGCTGTCCTTTTAACATCCAGAAGACTTACAAAAAACAGAACCTTTAACAGAAGCACATCTGGTTAACGTCACTCCTGAAAACGTTTATAATTCTGACTTCACCAAATGATCAAGAGATAGACGCTTCATGGCAGAGAGATCAAGAGTACACCTGCTCTGTCTGGCTTCTGCTCCAACACTGAGACTAAAACACACCCTGCAGCAAACAGCCTAAAACGAAAGTAAAAAGCTGCCAGACAGCCCAGCTCCACCCATACTCTGACATCACTGATAAACACCCGTTTCTTAAAGGTACATTTCTTAAACACCCATTTCTTAAAGGTACTCTCACATGACATCTCCGCCCAAGAAAAAATATAAACCATCAACTTCAAGATGGTTTCATTTTTCACCTTGTCACTATCCTTTAAGAAATGCACGAAGTAAACACACTTTTGCGTTTCTAAAAACAACACACGCAAACAGGGATAATAATATAGTCCATTTGTGTTCTTCTTCCTTCAACTGAAGCCCTTCTCGATTGACAGTCACTTTCAACATGAAATTTTACTTAAATGTTTAATGAAATTCACTCATGCCAAGAAATCGCATTATTTCCCTACGTTTGAGGGTATCGGAAACTTCGCAATGAAAGTGACTTGGGTTTTTCCAAATTCACTGTTGGCTAGGTTTATCACCAAACCCGCCTCCAGAAGTCGATCGAATAATTCCATCAGACGTTTCAACTGTTCTTTCCATGTCTGGCTGAAAACTATCAGATCGTCGATGTATACCACACGATTGGGTATTCCTGAAACAACTTTGTTAGTTAACCATTTAAACGTGGTTCGGCGTTTTTCATGCCAAATGGCATAACTTTGAATTGTTATATACCATCTGGAGTCACAAAAGCTGAAATCTCCTTCGTCCTTTCGGATAAAGGTACCTGCCAGTAACCCTTAAGTAAATCCAGTTTGGAAATAAAAGCTGATTGTCCCACTTTCTCAATGCAATTCTCATAACGTGGGATAGGGTAAGAGCCCGTTCTTGTAACTGCATTAACCTTTCTATTGTCTACACACAACTGTTGGGTACCGTCTGGTATTGGTATCATCACTATGGGCGAGCTCCATTGGCTGCAACCCACTTCAATTATGCCATTTTAAAGCATAATCACCATCTCTTTGTTAACCTGTGCCAATTTTAAAGGATTAAGTCTACATGGATGTCGTTTGATTGGAACAGCATTTCCCACATCTACATCATGTATAGCCATTTTAGTACTTCCCAATTTATGTCCACAAACTTGCCCATGTGATAACTTTCAGGTCAGTCCGTTTTTCCTCTGGAAGGTAACTCTTCAATTTATCCCAATTTTTAAGAACATCCCCGTTTTCCAATATAATTTGAGGTGTGTCAAATTCACAGTCATCTGGATTTGGTTGGTCATTTTGAGTTAGAATCATTAAAACCTTTTTCTCTCCTTCCCTTTCCAAGCACCTTTTAAGCATATTCACATGACACACTCGGTGAGTCTTCCTTTTATCTGGTATTTTTTACCACGTAATTCATTTCACTTAATTTCCTTTCAATCTGATATGGTCCACAAAGCCTAGCTTTTAAAAGTTCACCTCCCACTTGGAACAATACTAAAGCTTGATCTCCACAGGCGAAACTACAAACTTTGGATTTCTTGTCCGCTACCCGTTTCATCGCATTTTGTGCAACTTTTAAATGTTGTCTAGCCAATTGACCTTCTCTATTTAATAGTTCCCTAAAATTTGACACGTAATCCAATAATGTAATTTCTGATTACTCACTCACCAATTTTTCCTTACTCAATTTAAGTGACCCTCGTACCTCATGACGAAAGGTTAGTTCAAAAGACTAAATTTGGTTGACTCAGTAGGTGCATCCATAATTGGAAACAGTACGAATGGAATTTCTTTATCACAATCCTCTCAATAATCGTGAAACTAAGCCCTCAACACTGTCTTTAATTTCTGACATCACCTTTCTAATACTCCCTGCGATTCTGGGTGGTACGCAGTTGATTTAAATTGTTTTATTCCTAAACTATCCATAACTTCTTTGAATAATCAGGAGGTAAAATTTGACCCTTGATCCGGTTGTATTTCTGTGGGTCGTCTATTGCTAGTAAATAATTTAAGGAATTCCTCCAGAATCTTTTTAGCTGTAATGTTACTGGATCGCCTCCGGAAACCTAGTAGACACCTCCATTATCGCCAAAAGATATTGATTCCAACATTTTGTTTTAGGAAGTTGTCCTACGCAATCAATTAGGACCCTTGGAAAAGGTTCCTCAAATGCTGCAACGGGTATTAAGGGCGCTGCTTTTATCACTGCTTGTGGTTTCCCTATCATTTGACATGTGTGACATGACTGACAACATTTAATTACATATTTCTGGCGGACACGCCAATAAAATTGTGTTTGTATTTTAGCTTAAGTTTTCCTTATTCCCAAATGACCTCCCACTGGTACCTCATGTGAAACTCGCAACACCTCCTTTCCATACCCAACAGCAATACTACTTGATGAACTTCTGCCCACTTTTCATCCGCCTGCATATGTAAAGGTCTCCATTTTCTCATCAAGCCATTACTTTTACGGTAATAACACTCTGTTATACACTCTTCCGTGTATGTTTCTGATACATCCGTTTTATTTCTACACCTTTTTGTTGTAACTCTGCCAATTTTCCTGAACTAAAAATATCCGCCTCATCCTCCACCTTTGTCAACCATCTGATCAAAAATCCTTTCTGATAATTGCACTTCAACTTCATCTTCACTCTCTGAATTCCCCTCCTGTCTTAACCAGTGATTTTGCGAACTTGTAACTACAGAATCCGGAAAAATACTTCAACACTTCAGTTGTCTGATTTTCCACTGGATTATCAACCACCGTGGGCATCACTCCCACCTGCGATTCAGCTATATCATTACCCAAGATAAACTGTATTCCTGGACAAGTTAGTTTCTCTATTACTCCTACTACCACCTCACGCCTCTTCACTGGACCTTCCAACCTTACCTTATATAATTGAACACTACTCCTCTCACCCTGAATTCCACATATTACCACCTTTTCTGGCAGCATTCTTCCCAAACTACATAACTCCTCATCTCCTACCATTAAAGATTGATTAGCTCCCGTATCTCTTAAAATTGTGACTTCTTTACCTACTCCTCATGATACACATGAGTAACCTTTACCAACACAAGTAAATTCTTTAAAGAGATCTGGCACCATTTGATAAATCTCCTCTTGATCAGGTGTACAATCTTTTGCAACTCCTTCGCTTCATTTGGGCTTTCCTTTACCACTTTAACTACCCCCACTGTCTTATCCTGTTTTACCACATCAGCCTTCCCAGCGCTTTTCTTCAAGCACCAACACTGTGACTTTACATGGCCTCGTTTATTACAGTGAAAACATTTGAACCTTTTCATGTCTCTTCCAACCTCCTGGATTTTTACTCTGAGGTACACTCTCCTTATTATATCCCATCACATCACCTTTACTTTTACCACTTGAGTATTTCTCATGTCTCCAGTTTCTATCCCTCACAGGCTGAAACTGATGTCGGAAACCAAGCTTTGATTTATGAACTAATTCATAATCATCTGCCATTTTGCTGCTAATCTCGCAATGTTAACCCTCTGTTCATGCACATGAGTGCATAATGCATCAGGAATTCAATGTTAAACTCCTCCAAAAGTATAATTTCTCTGAGAGCTTTGTACGTTTGGTCTATTTTCAAATCCCTTATCCACCTATCAAAATTAATTTGTTTGAGCCTTTCAAACTCCATGTATGTATGACCAAATTCTTTCTCTAATTTTCTAAACCTTTGTCAGCGAGCTTCGTGCCCGAGTTCATATGCACCTAAGATGGATTTTGTCACCTCCTCATACGTCCCAGATACCTCCTGCGGTAGTGATGCAAACACTTCACTGGCTCTACCTTCCAGCTTTGTTTGAATCAGTAATACCCACATGTCCTGGGGCCATTTTATTTGTTTAGCCACCTTATCAAATTAAATGAAAAAGGCTTCTACCTCCTTCTCGTCAAACCTTGGCAATGCTTGGACATATTAAAAAGAAATTCCACTAAGCCTTCAACTTTGACGCTCTTTCTCACTATCCTCATCACTATCATCCAACTGTACGTTTCCCTTTGCGTCTACCAATTTTAACTGACTGTCATGTTTCATGGCTATTTTCTGAAGTTCAAACTCTCTCTCTTTATTTTTTCCCCTGATCTGTATCTCCCTTTCTCTTTCTATTTGTTCTGCTGGGGCTATTCTTCCTTTTCTACTTTGTTCTCTCACCTTTTCTATTTCTTCTCTCTCTCTCATTCATTTCCGTCTCTCTCCCTTTCTTATTCCTCTCTATCTCTTTCTTTCTCCCTTTCTTTTTCCTACAGCAAACTAAAGGCATTTAATCAGTGCCCTACAGTAAATCAAATGTACAGAAACAGTGCCCCAGAATAAATCCAAAGTATTTAAACAGTGCACTGCAGTAAATCAAATATAATTAAATAGCGCACAACAGTCCATCAATTGTATTTAAACAGTGCCCTCGAGTCAATTAAATGCATTTCAACAGTGCCTGACTGTAAATCAAATACATTTAAACAGTGCCCTAAGTTAAATCAAATGCATTTAAACAATGTCCTACAGTAAACCAAACGTTTTTGAACAGTGCTTTATAATCAATCAAATGCATTTAAATAGTGCCCTGCAGTAAATGAAATGCATTTAAACAGTGACACAGTAAATCAAATGTATTTAAACAGGCGCTGCAATAAATCAAATGCGTTTAAACAATGCCCTACCGGAAACTAAATGCATTTAAAAAGTGCCATGAAGTAAATCAAATGCATTCAAACAGTGCCCCACAGTGAGCCAAATATATTTAAATCGTGATTTATAGTAAATTAATTGCATTTAAACAGTGCCTGACAGTAAATCAAAAGTAGTTAAATTTGCGCCCTAGAATAAATTAAATGCGTTTACACAGTGTCCGACACGAAATCAAACGCATTGAAACAATGCCCTACAGTAAGTCAAGTGCATTTAAACAGTGCCCGACAGCAAACTAAAGGCATTTAAACAGTGCCCTGCAGTAAATCAAATGCATTTAAACTGCTCGACAGTAAATCAAATGTATTTAAACAGTGCCCCAGAATAAATCCAAAGTATTTAAACAGTGTACTGCAGTAAATCAAATATAATTAAATAGCGCACAACAGTCCATCAAATGCATTTAAACAGTGCCCTCGAGTCAATTAAATGCATTTAAACAGTGCCCTACAGTAAATCAAATACATTTGAACAGTGGCCTAAAATAAATCAATTATATCTAAACGGTGCCAAATGTATTTAAACAGTTCTTTATAGTAAATTAAATGCATTTAAACAGTGCCGACAATAACTCAAATGTATTTAAACAGTGCCCCGACAGTCAATCAAATGTGTTTAAACACTGCGCAAGAGTAAAACAAATACTTTTAAACAGTGCACCACAGTAAATCAAATGCATTTAAACAGTGCCCTACAGTAAATCAAATGCATTTAAACAGTGCCCTACAGTAAATCAAATGCATTTAAACAGTGCCCGACAGTAAATCAAATGTATTTAAACAGTGCCCCAGAATACATCCAAAGTATTTAAACAGTGTACTGCAGTAAATCAAATATAATTAAATAGCGCACAACAGTCCATCAAATGCATTTAAACATTGCCCTCGAGTCAATTAAATGCATTTAAACAGTGCCCTACAGTAAATCAAATACATTTGAACAGTGGCCTAAAATAAATCAATTATATCTAAACGGTGCCAAATGTATTTAAACAGTTCTTTATAGTAAATTAAATGCATTTAAACAGTGCCGACAATAACTCAAATGTATTTAAACAGTGCCCCGACAGTCAATCAAATGTGTTTAAACACTGCGCAAGAGTAAAACAAATACTTTTAAACAGTGCACCACAGTAAATCAAATGCATTTAAACAGTGCCCTACAGTAAATCAAATGCATTTAAACAGTGCCCTACAGTAAATCAAATGCATTTAAACAGTGCCCAACAGTAAATCAAATGCATTTAAACAGTGACATAGTAAATCAAATGTTTTTAAACAGGCGCTACAATAAATCAAATGCATTTAAACAGTATCCTACCGTAAATCTAATGCATTTAAACAGTGCCCTACAGTAAATCAAATGCATTTAAACAGTGCCCAGCAGTAAATCAAATGCATTTTGTTCCCTCCAGTAAACTAATTGCATTTAAACAGTGCCTGATACTCAAATGCATTTAAACAATGCCCTCCTGTAAATCAAAAGCATTTAAACAGTGTTCTACGTTAAATCAAATGCATTTAAACAGTGCCCTACAGTAAACCAAATGCATTTAAACAGTGACATAGTAAATCAAATGTTTTTAAACAGGCGCTACAATAAATCAAATGCATTTTAACAGTATCCTACAGTGAACTAAATGCATTTTAAAAATGCCCTGCAGTGAATCAAATGCATTCAAACAGTGCCCTACAGTATACGAAATGCTTTTAAACAGTTTCTGACAGTTAACTAAATGTATTTAAAGATTGCCCAACACTCAAATGCATATAAGTAGTGCCCTACAGTAAATTAAATGAATTTAAACAGTGCCCTGTTGTCAACCAAATGCGTTTAAATAGTGCGGTGAAGTAAATGAAATGCATTTAAACTGTGCCCTCCAATAAATCAAACGCATTTTAACAGTGCCCATAGTAAATCAATGCATTTAAACAGTGCCCTACAGGAAATCAAATGCATTAATACAGTGCCCTACAGTAAACCAAATGCATTCAAACAGTGCCCTATAGTCAATCAAATGTATTTAAACAGTGCCCGACAGTCAAACGGACCTTATTTAAACAGAGCCTTACAGTAACACACCAATTAAAAGTGCCCTACTGTAATCGGACTTAAAATGTGCCCGATAATAAATCATGTTTTTAAACATTAAACATGTTTATGTAAAGCGAATTGCTTTGGAGACCTAAAAAACAACTTTCCCGAGGCCAGTATATGCCCTTCCAAAAACTGAACGGGATCCAGCCAAAATAATACTGTTCCATATTTCTATACAGCATATTAATTTTGCTCCATTTTAATATGCAGCCATATTAAAACGGCTCCATATTAATACTGTTCCATATTAATACTCTTCCACATTAATACTGTTCCATATTAATACTGTTCCATATTCGTGCTGCTTCATTTTAAGACCGTTACAAATGAGTACTGTTCCATATTAATGTCCAGCATATAAACATTGTTCCATATTAATACTCGCTCATATTATAACGTTTCCATATTAGTAGTGTTCCATATTAATACTGTTCTATATGATTGCTGTTACATATTAATATCCAGCCATGTTAACGCTGTTCCATATTAGTACTGTTCCATATTAATATCTGGCCATTTTAATATCCGGCTATATTAACACTGTTCCATAGTAATACAGTTCCATATTAACATCCAGCCACATTCCATATTAATAATAATTATCTTTGTCACAAGTAGTCTTACATTAACACAACAACGAAGTTACTGTGAAAAGCCCTTCGTCGCCACATTCTGGCGCCTGTTCGGGTACACAGAGGGAGAATTCAGAATGTCCAATTCACCTAACAAGCACGTCTTTCTGGCCTTGTGGGAGGAAACCGGAGCACCCGCAGGAAATGCACGCAGACACCGGGAGAACATGCAGGCTCCGCAAAGAGAGTGACCCAAGCTAGGAATCAAATTTGGGACCCTGGAGCTGTGAAGATATGGTTCCATATTAATACTGTTCCATATTAGTACTGTTCCATATTAATATTCAGCCATATTAATACTATTCCAAATTAATACGGTTCCAAGTTAATATGCAGCCATATTAATACTGCTCCATATGAATAATGTTCCATATTAATATCCAGCCACATTAATGCTGTTCCATATCAATATGGTTCCATATTAATATGCAGCCAGATTAATACGTTTTTGCTCAATGCCTGCTACCACGCCCCCCACATGGAGGTTGGACATGGCCCGACTTGCCCAGAATGCTTTGTGCAAGAAAATATCACAGGCCACAGATGACTATATTATTAATAACTAGAATGGGGAAGTCCCGCCCTTCACGCTCTGGGAGGCCACGAAGGCTGTGATCAGGAGTGATATCATGGCCAAGAACGCACGTAGAGACAAGGTAGAGAGGGCGGCGAGGTGACAGTTGTGGACTCCATACTGGAGGTAGACAGGCGATACTCTGAGGGCCCGACCAAAGAACTCCTGGCGGAGAGGAAAAAGCTACAAATGGACTTTGATCTGCTCTCCACGAGGGAAGCATTGCAGTAACTCCGCCAGGTACGGGAGACCCTTTACGAACACGGAGATAAAGCCAGCCACTGCTGGTTCGCCAGCTGAGAAAGCAGGCAGCCACGGGGGTAATAGCTCAGATTAGAAGCAGCAGACCGAATCCAGTGGCAGAGCCAAAAAATGTCTACGAGGCATTTGAGACCTTCTACCGGGAGCTATTCACGTACAAGCCCTCAGCTTAGGGATGAAACAGTTCATCGATGGACGGGACACGCCAGTTGTGAGACAGGCTGAAAATAGGACTGGAAGCACCAGTAAAACTGGGAGAAGGATAGCGCAGTGGTGAGCCCTCGTTCCTCATGGTCCCGCCCGCCCCACACATCCCTGTGACGATGGATGTGGCTGTCCTGCAACCCAGTTGTGTGTAGAAGCTGGGATTCGTCTTTCTGGAGCGCAGGAGGTTAGGGGGAATTTAAACAAGTCTTCAACGTCATAAAGATTTTTTTAAAATGATAGAAATGGATAGATCCTCTGCCCCCAATTGCTCGACTGCATAAATCCCACCTTAGTTAGTGTCCCAATCCACCGGACTTTCCACAATACCATATCCAGCAATGCTCAGGAAGAATAATTGTTTTCCTATCCAGCCGACTGTTCTTTATTGAAGAAGCTGGTGAACTTTAGAAGGACAATTCTGCCTTCCTATCCACACTGCTGTTCACACATCAGTGCACCACGTCGAGATATACTTTGGACTGACTTTTCTGTGTCATTTTTGGCTCTATTGTTCATAAAAACAGATCAAGCTGAGCTGTACGAGATCTGCGTGTCCCCAGTGCACTCTGCTGAACACATCCAGATATAGTCTGGAGTAATATTTCGCTCTTCCGTTCTAACCTGGTGCTCCAACGGACACATGCACCTGCCCTGCAGCCGAACATGTATGTGTTTCATTTCCCAACCACTGTCCACACCCACTGACCCAAGCTGTACTTCAGAAGCCAATCTGCCTGTGCCATTCGCCTTGGATTGTTTCGAAATCCCACGTCAGGCTCGAATGCAGGTTACGATTCTTTATAGAATCATAGAATCCCTACAGAGCGGAAGGCGGGTCATTCGGCGCAACGCGTCTGCACCAGCCCTTAGAAAGAGCAACCTATTTAAGCCCACACCGCCACCCTATCCACATTCTCGCAACCCAAACTAACCTAAAGGGCAATTTAGCACGGCGAATCCACCTGACTTGCACATATTTGGACTGTGGGAGGAAAACAGAGAACCCAGAGGAAACCGTGTCAGAGAAAGTGCAAACTCCACATGGACAGACATCCGAGGCTGGAATTGAACCTGGGTTGCTGGCGCGCTGAGGCAAGCGTGCAAACTACTGTGACACCGGATTGCAGCCTCCTGGACTCTGCACTGCACAGATTCACCGTGTAGGACAATCTCTGGGGTCTCTGACAGCCTCTTTTTTGTTTTACAATGAAATACACAGTTCTTAAAATTTAGAGTAGTCAATTATTTTTCCAATTTATGGTGGCTAATCCACCTACCTCTCACATCTTTGAGTTGTGGGGTGAGACTCACGCAGAACCGGGGAGAATGTGCAAACTCCATGCGGCCAGTGACCCGGGGCCGGGTTCGCAATGTGGACTGGGAACTTAAGGAAATTAGGAGAGCAAAAACGGAACATGAAAGGATACAGGCAGGTAAAATGAACGAACGTCCTAAGTAATTTTACCAGCTCATTAAGGGTAAAAGGATAACTCGGGAAATAGCCGGAAAACATGGGCTATCGCTTCTCGGCCTTTTGGTTCAGATCAAGTGTAGTATCTGTTCTTATCAGTTTAATATCTGGTATGTCCCCTTCGGGGGACCGAATATTAAATTGATTTTTGGGACACGGAGATGGTTCAGGGGCTTTCTTGCTCCGCTCCAGGCATCAACCTGGTCTTGCAATGTTTCCAGGAATGGTGCCTTCACCCCGCTTTGGGCACAAATAGTGCAAAAGCAGAAAATGGCGCAAAACCTGGCTTCCCCTCTCCTGTCTTGTCCAGTTGTCTCATCCTGACCAATTAAAAAAATTTCAGGCTCCAGAGCATTGCTAGCTTTTCTGCTGGCGGGCGCTTCGCGCACTAATGTCGTGAGCCTATGGGCTCGCGGACTTGCGGCAGCCAGGCTCCGTTTTCAGCTGATATGCCAAACAGATTTCCTGCTGCTTTTTACAGGCCACTCACCCTCACCCTCGGATGCCTACTTGCCTTCTCCTCACTTCAGTTACCACGTCCCTTCATCCTGCACAACGGGGAAGTGTGGCGACAGACTGAACGGCATCCTGATTTGGATGTAGGTATACCTTCACGGCGTCTCTTTTCGTTCTCGTGACTCCACGACCAACACGCCAGGGTGGAGCTCAGGGAGGCTAGACATTTCCCCCTGTTGGCTTCCGCCAGTACTTGCTGCTTGCACGGATTGCCCTTTGTTCGGCAAAGGTGGAGATTTCTTCGACTCCCTCCGTTGGGTGTCACTGGGCCTTCACAGCGTCTCCATTTAATCTGGTGACGACAGGGGGCGGCTTGCCAGACGATGTCTTCCTGTTGTGTTTTACTGGTTCTGCATGCACAGACTCCACCGTGCTCGGCCAAGCTGGAGGTCTCTTGACCAACAGTGACCGTAGACTAAAAGTTCCAAAGCACGGTCGAGCGCAGCAAGGTGCTCCTGAATGGCGGTGGATGAGGAGGTCAAGAGCCATAGCCGGAAAATATTGGCTATCGCTTCTCGGCCTTCTGGCTGAGATCAAGTGTAGTCTCATTTGATCGAGGGAAGCTGAGGATCTCGATGACGATCGTGGATTGGAGAACTCGGAGGGATTGAAGTCGTCAAAGAGGAAACGTTTGGAGCCCGGCTGCTATTGGTGGATCTACATACTGGCCTAAACTTCTGGTTTAGGCCTAAGGCCGATACAGTTCAGACCCAACGTACGAGCTATGGATGCAGCTGCATCCCGACCACCAGGCTGGGGAGTGCGAAACACTGTCCGAGTCACAGTGAAGAAAACGGAAGGAGAGTCAGCTGTGGACAGGAAACATTTCGTGAAGAGGGTGCTGCTCGAGTGTTGAGGGTTTAAAGCAACAGAGATCTTCTGCTTGCAAAACTTCCCCAACAATGTTTGTTTTGATGTCACCTTCAAGAGCGTCGCAGCGTGCATCAAATTCTTGATTGTCTTCAAGGAAAATGGTAACCAGAGTCCCTTGTCGATCCTGACTGCGGATCCTCTGTTTACGCTACCGTCGCAGCGAAATCGGGTTGCTACACTGCACACGTACAACCCCCACGTCCCTGTGTCTGATGTGCCTACGTTCCTCGCCAGGTACGCTGAACTGAAAAGTGACAGCGTGCAAGTGAAAGACACCTTCGGCATCTGGACAAGTGAGCACCAGGTCAAGGTGACTCTATGAACAGACAGCAAATGAACCATCCTGCATCCCCCCTCCAATTTCGCTATTGGAGTAAATCGTGGCTACCTCGACTACGTGGGACAGCCACGAGTATGCCACACCTGTGGCAAAACGGGGCATGTTGCAGCAAACTGCAGTGTGACCTTCTGCAAAAACTGCAGGCAGGAGTGACACATGATTAAGGAATGCAAGGAAGACAAGTACTGCAACCTGTGTGAGGAGGCCGGCCATCTTTACAGGGCCTGCCCGAAACGCGGGGCGACATACGCTCAAATCATCAGCAGCGGAGTTAAAAAGGCGACCAGAGAGGAGGAGCATACACCCTCCACCGCAAAAGACAGCACGGCTCAGAATGAGGAAAAGCAACAGAAGCGCCCCCAACAAAAAGAGGAGGCCCCAGCACCTCCTGACAACCCAGCCCCAGCCCCATCTGATGAGGAACACTCAATGGAAGAGGAAGAGGATGGGACAAAGAATAAAGAGCCCTGGGAAACAGTGAACAGGGACAAACGAAAGCGGAAACAAAAAAACAAACTGAAGAACCCCCCGAGGGGTAGTGGCAAAAAGCGACAACTTTCAGCCGGCGCACTTAGCGCCGACACCTCATCCGATGAGTGAAAACAGGACAAGAATCGGCCTCAAATAAACAGACAAAGCACCAACGTGGAACGGGAGGCACAGACCCTCCAGACCACCGACCGGGAAGAAAACAAGGTCACAGACCAAACCCCGATAGTAACGAGCAGCAACAACCCAGGTGAAGACCGGCCTGCAACCCCAACACCTACTGACTGCCACGACGAACCCCAGGAATACAGCCCCCCCCCCCAATGCATCTGCATCAAAACCACGGGGCCAGTATGGACCAGAACAGCTTCCTCAGCCCTGCACCTGTGCTAAAGTTTGCGAGCACTACCGGCATGCTGGGGAACATTCAACAGCTGGAACAGCCAACTGTATAGACTCTGGACTCTTGAGACTGGTAAATCTACCTTTTTATAATGGGTTTAAAAATTGCATCCATAAATGTGCGAAGCATCAAAGATACTTCGCGGTCTGTAGCCACACTCAACTATTTGGCAAATGCAAAAGCTGACCTACTGTTCCTGCAGGAGTGCGGAATTCCGCACCTCAGCAACTACAGGCGCTGGTCGAGCTGGTGGTCCCACGGACCATCCATCTGGTCAGGAGGAAACGACTGCCGCTCCTCCGGCCAGGGTATTCTGCTGCGGGGAGGCAACTTCACCATCTCTGACGTTAAGGAGGTGGTGGGCGGGCGCCTCCTCGTAGCAGACGTGAAATACAAAAACACCCCTCTCAGACTTATTAATGTGTACGCCCCGGCCGTAAAAAGTGAGCGGCTGGCAGTCCTTCAGCAACTCCCACTGCTGTTGGCCACCTCCAAGCCGGTCATCGTGGGTGGTGACTTCAACTGCATCATCGATGCGGCTGGACGATCCAGCAAAGCCGACAGCAAACTAGACGCTACGTCCAGACTCCTGATGGAAACGGTAAAAGACGCCAAGCTGCTCGACGTCTGCAGCAACCCTGCAGACGGCGCACCGCGTAGATACACATGGTCACGGCCAGACGGGTCCGTCCGCTCCAGGATAGACTTCTTTTTTGTGTCCCGAGCTTTCACGGTCAGGTCCACCGACGTAACGCCGGTGGTCTTCTCTGACCACTGCCTCCTACTGGCCGACTGCCACCTGCAGGAAGACCAGGGGGTAGGCAGGGGGACATGGAAGCTAAATGTAAAACTGCTGACCCCTGAGAACATCGAGGAACTCAGGAGGGATTACAAAGGTTGGAGAACCGTGAAACCCCTCTTTGAGGCCCCACATCTCTGGTGGGAAGCAATCAAGGGGAATATCAAGAGGTTTTTCATCCTCAAGGGCGTTCAAAAGGTGAGAGAGAGACGAGGGGTCATGTCCAGGATCCAGAAAAGTATGCAAAATTTGCTCCAGCTGCAGTCGATGGGGGTGGATGTCATGGAGGATCTCCAAGAGGTGAAGAGCCAGCAAGCCTCGGAGGCCTCCAAGGTTATCTTCCGTTCCAGAGTCCGCTCCGTGGAGCAGGACGAAAAGTGCTCACGCTTCTTCTTCCAAAAGGTGCACAGAGAGACCTCTGTGATCAGCAGCCTGAAGGAAGAAGATGGCTCTGAAAAGTCATCGCAGTCTGACATCCTGAGGATCAGCCAATCCTTTTATGCCGGACTGTATGACCTGAAGCCAACAGATAGCACTGTTTCCCAGACCTTCCTGTCGACTATCACGGAGGTCATAGGCGACAGCGAGCTGGAAAACCTGGACAAACCACTAACTCTGGACGAGCTGACAAAGGCCGCCAAGTCCTTCGAGATGAGTAAAACTCCCGGAAGCGACGGCTTACCGGTTGAGTTGTATTCGGCTCTGTGGGACTGGATGGGCCCAGACCTGCTGGAAGTGTACGAGAGTATGCTTCTGGAAGGCAGCATGTCAGAGTCCATGAGGAAAGGCATCATCACCCTCATCTACAAGCAGAAGGGGGAAAGGGAAGAAATTCGAAATTGGCGACCCATTTTACTGTTGAATGTGGACTACAAAATTCTAGCCAAGGTCATCGCCAATCGGATCAGGTCTGCTCTGGAGTCGGTGATCCACCCTGACCAGACCTGTGCTGTACCCGGCAGAAAGATCTCTGATAGCCTCGCGCTACTCAGGGATACGATCGCCTACCTGCAGGACAGGGGGGTGGACACTTGCCTCATCAGCCTTGACCAGGAGAAGGCTTTTGACAGAATATCACACACCTACATGATGGAGGTGCTCTCCAAAATGGGGTTTGGGGAGGGAATTCGCAATTGGATCAAACTGCTCTACACAAACATCTATAGCGCAGTCTCAATCAATGGCTGGGAATCAGAAAAGTTCCAGATCAAATCTGGAGTCAGGCAGGGCTGCCCTCTCTCCTCTGCCCTTTTTGTGTGCTGCATAGAACCTTTTGCCGAGTCCATCAGGAGGGATCCGGGCATAAGAGGAGTGACGATTCCAGGCAGTGGAGGCATGCAAGTCAAGGCCTCCCTGTACATGGACGACGTTGCCGTCTTCTGCTCGGATCCTGCGTCTGTGCGCAGGCTCTTGACCAACTGCGACCAGTTTGAACTGGCCTCGGGAGCCAAGGTAAACCGGGGCAAGAGCGAGGCCATGTTCTTTGGGAACTGGGACGACCGGTCCTTTGTCCCCTTCACTGTCAGGTCAGATTACCTGAAGGTGCTGGGGATATGGTTCGGAGCTGCTGGGGCGTGCACCAAAAACTGGGAGGAGCGCCTAGGAAAGGTAAGACAGAAACTGGGCTGGTGGGAGCAACGCTCCCTCTCCATTGCGGGCAAAACCCTGGTCATCAGGTGTGAGGTACTCTCGGTGCTACTGTACGTGGCGCAGGTCTGGCCCATAACCCGACCCTACGCCACAGCAGTCACCCGGGCCATCTTCAAATTTATCTGGCGATCCAAGATGGACCGTGTCCGAAGGGACACCATGTACAAACCTCTGGAGAAGGGAGGGCGGAACGTACCCAACGCCTCCCTCATCCTGTTGGCCACCTTTGTGTCCAGCTGCATCAAGCTGTGCGTGGACCCCCAGTATGCAAACACCAAGTGTCACTACATACTGAGGTTCTACCTGTCCCCGGTGTTGCGAAGGATGGGCCTGGCCTCATTGCCGCGGAACGCTCCAAGTAGTTGGACCGTACCGTACCACCTGTCCTTTGTGGAAAAGTTTTTGAAGGAAAACACCTTTGACCACAAGGCAATGAAGCAGTGGTCAGCACGTAATGTCCTCGAGGCCCTCAGGGAAAAGGAGACCGTGGAGGACGTTGGATGGTTCCCTGAGCAGACTGCCAGAGTCATCTGGCAGAACGCCTCATCACCAGAACTTTCAAACAAGCACCAAGACCTAGCTTGGCTGGTGGTGAGAAGGGCCCTCCCTGTCAGATTCTTCATGCACACCCGAAGGCTCTGCACCAATGCACGCTGCCCTCGGAGTGGCTGTGGGGGAAATGAGACGGTCACACACCTCCTTGTGGAATGTGCCTTTGCAAAGAAGGTCTGGAGAGAGATGCAGTGGTATTTGTCAAGGTTTATCCCAAACAGATCTGTGACACAGGACTCTGTGCTCTACGGACTGTTTCCAGGGACACACACCGAGACAAATATCAACTGCTGCTGGAAGGTCATCAACTCGGTAAAAGACGCTCTTTGGTCTGCCCGAAACTTGCTGATCTTCCAGTGCAAAGAATTGTCCTCGACCGAGTGTTGCAGACTGGCACATTCCAAGGTCCAGGACTACGTGCTGAGGGACGCACTCAAGCTTGGGGCAGCTGCCGCCAAGGCGCAATGGGGAAAGACCACAGTGTAAAGTCTTTCCAGCAAATGTACACCGAGGGGCGCGTAACAGTGTAAAGCCCCTCGGTCTGGGCAATCAACACTCCAATGTATAAAAGAAACATGCCACTGTAAATATTTAAGAAGGAATTGTAATGTAAAGAGTGATATGTGTACGACAATATCAAAATTGAATGAAAGAAAGTCAAGGCAACATGTAACCCTGCCGAAAATGTACAGTCAAGACAATTTGAAATGTTTCTGAAATGCTCATGAAAAATTTTTATGAATAAAGTATATTTTTTTGAAAAAAAAAAAAAAAAAATCTGTTCTTATCAGTTTAATATCTGATATGTCCTCAATCTGGGGACCGAATATTAAATTGATTTTTAGGACTCGGAGATGGTTCAGGGGCTTGCTCCTTCCGCTCCACGCATCAATCTGGTCTTGCACTGCTTCCGGGAATGGTGCCCTCTCCCCGCTTTGGGGCGCAAAATGTATAAAAGCAGAAAATGCCGCAAAACCTGGCTTCCCCTTTTCTCTCTTGTCCAGTTGTCTCATCCTGACCAATTTAAGGCCTTTCAGGCTCCAAAGCATTGCTAGTTTTTCTGCTGGCGGGAGCTTCGTGCACGAATGTTGCGAGCCGATGGACTCGCGGACTTGCGGCAGCCAGGCTCCGTTTTCAGCTGATATGCCACACAGATTTCCTGCTGCTTTTTACAGGCCACTCACCTTCACACTCGGATGCCGACTTGCCTTCTCCTCACTTCAGTTACCACATCCCTTCATCCTGCACAACGGGGAAGTGTGGCGACAGACTGAACGGCATTCTCTTTGGATGTAGGTATACCTTCACGGCGTCTCTTTTCGTTCTCCTGACTCCACGACCAACACGCTAGGGTGGAGCTCAGGGAGACTAGACATTGCCCCCTGTTGGATACCGCCAGTACTTGCTGCTTGCACGGATTGTCCTTTGTTCGGCAAAGGTGGAGATTTCTTCGACTCCCTCCGTTGGGTGTCACTGGCCTTCACAGCGTCTCCATTTCATCTGGTGACGACAGGTGACGGCTTGCCAGACGATGTCTTCCTGTTGTGTTTTACTGGTTCTGCATGCTCAGACTCCACCGTGCTCGGCCAAGCTGGATGTCTCTTGACCGACAGTGAGCGTAGACTAAAAGTTCCAAAGCACAGTCGAGCGCAGCAAGGTGCACCTGAATGTCGGTGGACGAGGAGGACAAGAGCCATTGCCGGAAAATATGGGTGATCGCTTCTCGGACTTTTGGCTAAGATCAAGTGTAGTCTCATTTGATCGAGAGAAGCTGAGGATTTCCATGTAGATCGTGGATTGGACAACTCGGAGGGATTGAAGTCGGCAAAGAAGAAACGTTTGGAGCTTGGATGCTATTGGTGGATCTACATGCTGGCATAAACCTCGGGTTTAGGTCTAATGCCGATACAGTTTCACACCCAACGTACGAGCTATGGATGCAGCTGCATCCCGACCACCAGGCTGGGGAGTGCGAAACACTGTCCGAGTCACAGTAAAGAAAACGGAGTGAGAGTCACCTTTGGACCGGAAACACTTCGTGAAGAGGGTGCTGCTCGAGTGTTGTGGGTTTAAAGCAACAGAGATCTTCTGCTTGCAAAACTTCCCCAAGAATGGTTTCTTTGATGTCACCTTCAAGAGCGTCGCAGCGTGCATCAAATTCTTGAACGTCTTCAAGGAAAAAGGTAACCAGAGTCCCCTGACGATCCTGACTGCGGAGCCTCTGTTTACGCTACCGGCACAGCGAAATCGGGTTGTTACACTGCACACGTACAACCCCCACGTCCCTGTGTCTGATGTGCTCACGTTCCTCGCCAGGTACGCTCAGCTGAAAAGTGACAGCGTGCAAGTGAAAGACACCTTCGGCATCTGGACAAGTGAGCACCAGGTCAAGGTGACCCTAAGAACGGACAGCAACGGAGTCATCCTGCATCCCCCCTCCAATTTCGCTATTGGAGTAAATCGTGGCTACCTCTACTACGTGGGACAGCCACGAGTATGCCACGCCTGTGGCAAAACGGGGCATGTTGCCGCAAACTGCAGTGTGACCTTCTGCAAGAACTGCAGGCAGGAGGGACACATGACTAAGGACTGCAAGGAAGACAAGTGCTGCAACCTGTGTGGGGAGGCCGGCCATCTTTACAGGGCCTGCCCGAAACGCGGGGCGACATACGCTGAAATCATCAGCAGCGGAGTCAAAAAGGCGACCAGAGAGGAGGTGCATACACCCTCCACCGAAAAAGACACCACGGCTCAGAATGAGGAATAGCAACAAAAGGGCCCCCAACAAAAAGAGGAGGCCCCAGCACCTCCTGACAACCCAGCCCCAGCCCCATCTGATGAGGAACACTCAATGGAAGAGGAAGAGGATGGGACAAAGAATAAAGAGCCCTGGGAAACAGTGAACAGGGACAAACGAAAGCGCAAACAAAAAAACAAACTGAAGAACCCCCCGAGGGGTAGCGGCAAAAAGCGACACCTCTCAGCCGCCGCACTTAGCGCCGACACCTCATCCGATGAGGGAAAACAGGACAAGAATCGGCCTCAAATAAAGAGGCAAAGCACCAACGTGGAACGGAAGGCACAGACCCCCCAGACCACCGACCGGGAAGGAAACAAGGTCACAGACCAACCCCCGATAGTAACGAGCAGCAACAACCCAAAGAACAAAGAAATGTACAGCACAGGAACAGGCCCTTCGGCCCTCCAAGCCCGTGCCGACCATACTGCCCGACTAAACTACAATCTTCTACACTTCCTGGGTCCGTATCCTTCTATTCCCATCCTATTCATATATTTGTCAAGATGCCCCTTAAATGTCCCTATCGTCCCTGCCTCCACTACCTCCTCCGGTAGTGAGTTCCAGGCACCCACTACCCTCTGCGTAAAAAACTTGCCTCGTACATCTACTCTAAACTTTGCCCCTCTCACCTTAAACCTATGCCCCCTAGTAATTGACCCCTCTACCCTGGGGAAAAGCCTCTGACTATCCACTCTGTCTATGCCCCTCATAATTTTGTATACCTCTATCAGGTCGCCCCTCAACCTCCTTCGTTCCAGTGAGAACAAACCGAGTTTATTCAATCGCTCCTCATAGCTTATGCCCTCCATACCAGGCAACATTCTGGTAAATCTCTTCTGCACCCTCTCTAAAGCCTCCACATCCTTCTGGTAGTGTGGCGACCAGAATTGAACACTATACTCCAAGTGTGGCCTAACTAAGGTTCTATACAGCTGCAACATGACTTGCCAATTCTTATACTCAATGCTCCGGCCAATGAAGGCAAGCATGCCGTATGCCTTCTTGACTACCTTCTCCACCTGTGTAGCCCCTTTCAGTGATCTGTGGACCTGTACTCCTAGATCTCTTTGACTTTCAATACTCTTGAGGGTTCTACCATTCACTGTATATTCCCTACCTGCATTAGCCCTTCCAAAATGCATTACCTCACATTTGTCCAGGTTAAACTCCATCTGCCATCTCTCCGCCCAAGTCTCCAGACAATCTAAATCCTGCTGTATCCTCAGACAGTCCTCATCGCTATCCGCAATTCCACCAACCTTTGTGTCGTCTGCAAACTTACTAATCAGACCAGTTACATTTTCCTCCAAATCATTTATATATACTACAAAGAGCAAAGGTCCCAGCACTGATCCCTGTGGAACACCACTGGTCACAGCCCTCCAATTAGAAAAGCACCCCTCCATTGCTACCCTCTGCCCTCTATGGCCTAGCCAGTTCTGTATCCACCTTGCCAGTTCACCCCTGATCCCGTGTGACTTCACCTTTTGTACTAGTCTACCATGAGGGACCTTGTCAAAGGCCTTACTGAAGTCCATATAGACAACATCTACTGCCCTACCTGCATCAATCATCTTAGTGACCTCCTCGAAAAACTCGATCAAGTTAGTGAGACACGACCTCCCCTTCACAAAACCGTGCTGCCTCTCACTAATACGTCCATTTGCTTCCAAATGGGAGTAGATCCTGTCTCGAAGAATTCTCTCCAGTAATTTCCCTACCACTGAAGTAAGGCTCACCGGCCTGTAGTTCCCGGGATTATCCCTGCCACCCTTCTTAAACAGAGGAACAACATTGGCTATTGGATTTCGGCGGCAGCGGTGCGCAGGGGCCTTCTTGGAGGTGAGTAGTGAGTTTAAAAGCACTTACCTTTACAGGAGCAGCCCTTTGGATTTCGGCGGCAGCGGTGCGCAGGGGCCTTCTGGGAGGTGAGTAGTTAGTTTAAAAGCTCTTACCTTTACAGGAGCAGCCCATTGGATTTCGGCGGCAGCGGTGCGCAGGGGCCTTCTTGGAGGTGAGTAGTGGGTTTGGGGGCGCTTGCCTTTGCAGGGGCAGCCCTTTGGATTTCGGCGGCAGCGGTGCGCGGGGGCCTTCTGGGAGGTGAGTAGTTAGTTTAAAAGCTCTTACCTTTACAGGAGCAGCCCATTGGATTTCGGCGGCAGCGGTGCGCAGGGGCCTTCTTGGAGGTGAGTAGTGAGTTTGGGGGCACTTACCTTTGCAGGAGCGGCCCTTTGGATTTCGGCGGCGGCGGTGCGCAGGGGCCTTCTGGGAGGTGAGTGGTTGGTTTAAAAGCTCTTACCTTTACAGGAGCGGCCCTTTGGATTTCGGCGGCAGCGGTGCGCAGGGGCCTTCTGGGAGGTGAGTAGTTAGTTTAAAGGCTCTTACCTTTACAGGAGCAGCCCATTGGATTTCGGCGGCAGCGGTGCGCAGGGGCCTTCTTGGAGGTGAGTAGTGAGTTTAAAGGCACTTACCTTTGCAGGAGCAGCCCTTTGGATTTCGGCGGCAGCGGTGCGCAGGGGCCTTCTGGGAGGTGAGTAGTTAGTTTAAAAGCTCTTACCTTTACAGGAGCAGCCCATTGGATTTCGGCGGCAGCGGTGCGCAGGGGCCTTCTTGGAGGTGAGTAGTGAGTTTAAAAGCACTTACCTTTACAGGAGCAGCCCTTTGGATTTCGGCGGCAGCGGTGCGCAGGGGCCTTCTGGGAGGTGAGTAGTTAGTTTAAAAGCTCTTACCTTTACAGGAGCAGCCCATTGGATTTCGGCGGCAGCGGTGCGCAGGGGCCTTCTTGGAGGTGAGTAGTGAGTTTAAAAGCACTTACCTTTACAGGAGCAGCCCTTTGGATTTCGGCGGCAGCGGTGCGCAGGGGCCTTCTGGGAGGTGAGTAGTTAGTTTAAAAGCTCTTACCTTTACAGGAGCAGCCCATTGGATTTCGGCGGCAGCGGTGCGCAGGGGCCTTCTTGGAGGTGAGTAGTGAGTTTAAAAGCACTTACCTTTACAGGAGCAGCCCTTTGGATTTCGGCGGCAGCGGTGCGCAGGGGCCTTCTGGGAGGTGAGTAGTTAGTTTAAAAGCTCTTACCTTTACAGGAGCAGCCCTTTGGATTTCGGCGGCAGCGGTGCGCAGGGGCCTTCTGGGAGGTGAGTAGTTAGTTTAAAAGCTCTTACCTTTACAGGAGCAGCCCATTGGATTTCGGCGGCAGCGGTGCGCAGGGGCCTTCTTGGAGGTGAGTAGTGAGTTTAAAAGCACTTACCTTTACAGGAGCAGCCCTTTGGATTTCGGCGGCAGCGGTGCGCAGGGGCCTTCTGGGAGGTGAGTAGTTAGTTTAAAAGCTCTTACCTTTACAGGAGCAGCCCATTGGATTTCGGCGGCAGCGGTGCGCAGGGGCCTTCTTGGAGGTGAGTAGTGAGTTTAAAAGCACTTACCTTTACAGGAGCAGCCCTTTGGATTTCGGCGGCAGCGGTGCGCAGGGGCCTTCTGGGAGGTGAGTAGTTAGTTTAAAAGCTCTTACCTTTACAGGAGCAGCCCATTGGATTTCGGCGGCAGCGGTGCGCAGGGGCCTTCTTGGAGGTGAGTAGTGAGTTTAAAAGCACTTACCTTTACAGGAGCAGCCCTTTGGATTTCGGCGGCAGCGGTGCGCAGGGGCCTTCTGGGAGGTGAGTAGTTAGTTTAAAAGCTCTTACCTTTACAGGAGCAGCCCATTGGATTTCGGCGGCAGCGGTGCGCAGGGGCCTTCTTGGAGGTGAGTAGTGAGTTTAAAAGCACTTACCTTTACAGGAGCAGCCCTTTGGATTTCGGCGGCAGCGGTGCGCAGGGGCCTTCTGGGAGGTGAGTAGTTAGTTTAAAAGCTCTTACCTTTACAGGAGCAGCCCTTTGGATTTCGGCGGCAGCGGTGCGCAGGGGCCTTCTGGGAGGTGAGTAGTTAGTTTAAAAGCTCTTACCTTTACAGGAGCAGCCCATTGGATTTCGGCGGCAGCGGTGCGCAGGGGCCTTCTTGGAGGTGAGTAGTGAGTTTAAAAGCACTTACCTTTACAGGAGCAGCCCTTTGGATTTCGGCGGCAGCGGTGCGCAGGGGCCTTCTGGGAGGTGAGTAGTTAGTTTAAAAGCTCTTACCTTTACAGGAGCAGCCCATTGGATTTCGGCGGCAGCGGTGCGCAGGGGCCTTCTTGGAGGTGAGTAGTGAGTTTAAAAGCACTTACCTTTACAGGAGCAGCCCTTTGGATTTCGGCGGCAGCGGTGCGCAGGGGCCTTCTGGGAGGTGAGTAGTTAGTTTAAAAGCTCTTACCTTTACAGGAGCAGCCCATTGGATTTCGGCGGCAGCGGTGCGCAGGGGCCTTCTTGGAGGTGAGTAGTGAGTTTAAAAGCACTTACCTTTACAGGAGCAGCCCTTTGGATTTCGGCGGCAGCGGTGCGCAGGGGCCTTCTGGGAGGTGAGTAGTTAGTTTAAAAGCTCTTACCTTTACAGGAGCAGCCCATTGGATTTCGGCGGCAGCGGTGCGCAGGGGCCTTCTTGGAGGTGAGTAGTGAGTTTAAAAGCACTTACCTTTACAGGAGCAGCCCTTTGGATTTCGGCGGGAACCGGAAGTTCGACCTCTGGCAAGTTTCCCCCCCCCCCCCCCCAATAAATTCTGGTGGAGAGGAAACCCGAGACACTACACGTGTAGTGTCTCCCACCCACCCTCCTCCTCTAACCTAATAATAAGACCCATTGGTGGAAGGTAAGTGCCATATTATATTATATATTATTAGCATTGTGCAGGCCAAGGATTGGAGGTGGAGGAGCAGTCTCTGTCAGCGAGAGAACCTGAGAACATCTCAGAAGGTAAGCAAGTGATTTTTACTTTTATACCTTTTTTCAAATTGTGTGTGTCGGGGGGGACACAGAAAAGCTGTGACCTGAGTGGCTGGTTGGGATTCTAACCTAAATTTTTTTGGCTATTTGGGAACTAATTAAACATAATAACTTAATTATAATTTAGAGGATATCTAAGCCAGAGATCGGAGGATATTATAGTTAGCTATCGCATTTCTATTAGAAATCTAGTGCTAGGAAACAGATAGTTGACAGTAACTTTGTAATTTAAAAAAAAAAAAAAGTATTTATAAAAAAAAAGACAAATTTTAATTTTAATTAATTGACGCAATGTCAGTTAGAGGGGTGCTGTGCTCTGACTGTGAGATGTGGCAGGTCCGGGAGGCTTCCAGCGTCCTGGATGGCTTCATCTGCAGAAAGTGCACCCAACTGCAGCTCCTCACAGACCGCATGGTTCGGTTGGAGCAGCAATTGGATGCACTTAGGAGCATGCAGGTGGCGGAAAGCGTCATAGATCGCAGTTATGTAAGTGTGGTCACACCCAAGGTGCAGGCAGAGAAATGGGTGACCACCAGAAAGGGCAGGCAGTCAGTGCAGGAATCCCCTGTGGTTGTCCCCCTCTCGAACAGGTATACCCCTTTGGATACTGTCGGGGGGGATAGCCTATCAGGGGAAAACAGCAGCAGCCAGAGCAGTGGCACCACGGCTGGCTCTGATGTTCAGAAGGGAGGGTCAAAGCGCAGAAGAGTAATAGTTATAGGGGACTCTATAGTCAGGGGAACAGATAGGCGCTTCTGTGGACGTGAAAGAGACTCCAGGATGGTATGTTGCCTCCCTGGTGCCAGGGTCCAGGATGTCTCCGAACGGGTAGAGGGAATCCTGAAGGGGGAGGGCAAACAGGTAGAGGTCGTTGTACATATTGGTACTAACGACATAGGCAGGAAGAGGCATGAGGTCCTGCAGCAGGAGTTCAGGGAGCTAGGCAGAAAGTTAAAAGACAGGACCTCGAGGGTTGTAATCTCGGGATTACTCCCTGTGCCACGTGCCAGTGAGGCTAGAAATAGGAAGATAGAGCAGACAAACACGTGGCTAAACAGCTGGTGTAGGAGGGAGGGTTTCGGTTATCTGGACCACTGGGAGCTCTTCCGGGGCAGGTGTGACCTGTATAAGATGGACGGGTTGCATCTAAACCGGAGAGGCATAAATATCCTGGCCGCGAGATTTGCTAGTGTCACACGGGAGGGTTTAAACTAGTATGGCAGGGGGGTGGGCACGGGAGCAATAGGTCAGAAGGTGAGAGCGTTGAGGGAGAACTAGGGAATATGGACAGTGTGGCTCTGAGGCAGAGCAGACGGGGAGAAGTTGCTGAACACAGCGGGTCTGGTGGCCTGAAGTGCATATGTTTTAATGCAAGGAGCATTACGGGTAAGGCAGATGAACTTAGAGCTTGGATTAGTACTTGGAACTATGATGTTGTTGCCATTACAGAGACCTGGTTGAGGGAAGGGCAGGATTGGCAGCTAAACGTTCCAGGATTTAGATGTTTCAGGCGGGATAGAGGGGGATGTAAAAGGGGAGGCGGAGTTGCGCTACTTGTTCAGGAGAGTATCACAGCTATACAGCGAGAGGACACCTCAGAGGGCAGTGAGGCTATATGGGTAGAGATCAGGAATAAGAAGGGTGCAGTCACAATGTTGGGGGTATACTACAGGCCTCCCAACAGCCAGCGGGAGATAGAGGAGCAGATAGGTAGACAGATTTTGGAAAAGAGTAAAAACAACAGGGTTGTGGTGATGGGAGACTTCAACTTCCCCAATATTGACTGGGACTCACTTAGTGCCAGGGGCTTAGACGGGGCAGAGTTTGTAAGGAGCATCCAGGAGGGCTTCTTAAAACAATATGTAAACAGTCCAACTAGGGAAGGGGCGGTACTGGACCTGGTATTGGGGAATGAGCCCGGCCAGGTGGTAGATGTTTCAGTAGGGGAGCATTTCGGTAACAGTGACCACAATTCAGTAAGTTTTAAAGTACTGGTGGACAAGGATAAGAGTGGTCCGAGGATGAATGTGCTAAATTGGGGGAAGGCTAATTATAACAATATTAGGCGGGACCTGAAGAACATAGATTGGGGGCGGATGTTTGAGGGCAAATCAACATCTGACATGTGGGAGGCTTTCAAGTGTCAGTTGAAAGGAATACAGGACAGGCATGTTCCTGTGAGGAAGAAAGATAAATACGGCAATTTTCGGGAACCTTGGATGACGAATGATATTGTAGGCCTCGTCAAAAAGAAAAAGGAGGCATTTGTCAGGGCTAAAAGGCTGGGAACAGACGAAGCCTGTGTGGCATATAAGGAAAGTAGGAAGGAACTTAAGCAAGGAGTCAGGAGGGCTAGAAGGGGTCATGAAAAGTCATTGGCAAATAGGGTTAAGGAAAATCCCAAGGCTTTTTACACTTACATAAAAAGCAAGAGGGTAGTCAGGGAAAGGGTTGGCCCACTGAAGGATAGGCAAGGGAATCTATGTGTGGAGCCAGAGGAAATGGGCGAGGTACTAAATGAATACTTTGCATCAGTATTCACCAAAGAGAAGGAATTGGTAGATGTTGAGTCTGGAGAAGGGGGTGTAGATAGCCTGGGTCACATTGTGATCCAAAAAGACGAGGTGTTGGGTGTCTTAAAAAATATTAAGGTAGATAAGTCCCCAGGGCCGGATGGGATCTACCCCAGAATACTGAAGGAGGCTGGAGAGGAAATTGCTGAGGCCTTGGGGTTGCAGGCCCAGGTGAAGACCGGCCTGCAACCCCAACACCTACTGACTGCCATGACGAACGCCAGGGCTACATCACCCCCCAATGCATCTGCATCAAAATCACGGGGCCAGTACGGACCAGAACAGCTTTCTCAGCCCTGCAACTGTGCTAAAGTTTGCGAGCACCACCGGCATGCTGGGGAACATCGAACAGCTGGAACAGCCAACTGTATAGACTCTGGACTCTTGAGACTGGTAAATCTATCTTTTTTATAATGGGTTTAAAAATTGCATCCATAAATGTGCGAAGCATCAAAGATACTTCGCGGTGTGTAGCCACACTCAACAATTTGGCAAATGTAAAAGCTGACCTACTGTTCCTGCAGGAGTGCGGAATTCCGCACCTCAGCAACTACAGGCGCTGGTCGAGCTGGTGGTCCCACGGGCCATCCATCTGGTCAGGAGGAAACGACTGCCGCTCCTCCGGCCTGGGTATTCTGCTGCGGGGAGGCAACTTCACCATCTCCGACGTTAAGGAGGTGGTGGGCGGGCGCCTCCTCGTAGCCGACGTGAAATACAAAAAACACCCCTCTCAGACTTATTAATGTGTACGCCCCGGCCGTAAAAAGTGAGCGGCTGGCAGTTCTTCAGCAACTCCCACTGCTGTTGGCCACCTCCAAGCCGGTCATCCTGGGTGGTGACTTCAACTGCATCATCGATGCGGCTGGACGATCCAGCAAAGCCGACAGCAAACTAGACGCTACGTCCAGACTCCTGATGGAAACGGTAAAAGACGCCAAGCTGCTCGACGTCTGCAGCAACCCTGCAGACGGCGCGCAGCGTAGATACACATGGTCACGGCCAGACGGGTCCGTCCGCTCCAGGATAGACTTCTTTTTTGTGTCCCGAGCTTTCACGGTCAGGTCCACCGACGTAACGCCGGTGTTCTTCTCTGACCACTGCCTCCTACTGGCCGACTGCCACCTGCAGGAAGACCAGGGGGTAGGCAGGGGGACGTGGAAGCTAAATGTAAAACTGCTGACCCCTGAGAACATCGAGGAACTCAGGAGGGATTACAAAGGTTGGAGAACCGTGAAACCCCTCTTTGAGGCCCCACATCTCTGGTGGGAAGCAATCAAGGGGAATATCAAGAGGTTTTCCATCCTCAAGGGCGTTCAAAAGGTGAGAGAGAGACGAGGGGTCATGTCCAGGCTCCAGAAAAGTATGCAAAATTTGCTCCAGCTGCAGTCGATGGGGGTGGATGTCAAGGAGGATCTCCAAGAGGTGAAGAGCCAGCAAGCCTCGCTCTACACCTCGGAGGCCTCCAAGGTTATCTTCCGTTCCAGAGTCCGCTCCGTGGAGCAGGACGAAAAGTGCTCACGCTTCTTCTTCCAAAAGGTGCAGAGAGAGACCTCTGTGATCAGCAGCCTGAAGGAAGAAGATGGCTCTGAAAAGTCATCGCAGTCTGACATCCTGAGGATCAGCCAATCCTTTTATGCCGGACTGTATGACCTGAAGCCAACAGATAGCACTGTTTCCCAGACCTTCCTGTCGACTATCACGGAGGTCATAGGCGACAGCGAGCTGGAAAACCTGGACAAACCACTAACTCTGGACGAGCTGACAAAGGCCGCCAAGTCCTTCGAGACGAGTAAAACTCCCTGAAGCGACGGTTACCGGTTGAGTTGTATTCGGCTCTGTGGGACTGGATGGGCCCAGACCTGCTGGAAGTGTACGAGAGTATGCTTCTGGAAGGCAGCATGTCAGAGTCCACGAGGAAAGGCATCATCACCCTCATCTACAAACAGAAGGGGGAAAGGGAAGAAATTCGAAATTGGCGACCTTTTTCACTGTTGAATGTGGACTACAAAATTCTAGCAAAGGTCATCGCCAATCGGGTCAGGTCTGCTCTGGAGTCGGTGATCCACCCTGACCAGACCTGTGCTGTACCCGGCAGGAAGATCTCTGATAGCCTCGCGCTACTCAGGGATACGATCGCCTACGTGCAGGACAGGGGGGTGGACACTTGCCTCATCAGCCTTGACCAGGAGAAGGCTTTTGACAGAATATCGCACACCTACATGATGGATGTGCTCTCCAAAATGGGGTTTGGGGAGGGAATTCGCAATTGGATCAAACTGCTCTACACAAACATCTATAGCGCAGTCTCAATCAATGGGTGGGAATCAGAAAAGTTCCAGATCAGATCTGGAGTCAGGCAGGGCTGCCCTCTCTCCTCTGCCCTTTTTGTGTGCTGCATAGAACCTTTTGCCGAGTCCATCAGGAGGGATCCGGTTATAAGAGGAGTGACGATCCCAGGCAGTGGAGGCATGCAAGTCAAGGCCTCCCTGTACATGGACGACGTTGCCGTCTTCTGCTCGGATTCTGCGTCTGTACGCAGGCTCTTGACCACCTGCGACCAGTTTGAACTGGCCTCTGGAGCCAAGGTAAACCGGGGCAAGAGCGAGGCCATGTTCTTTGGGAACTGGGCCGACCGGTCCTTTGTCCCCTTCACTGTCAGGTCAGATTACCTGAAGGTGCTGGGGATATGGTTCGGAGCTGCTGGGGCGTGCACCAAAAACTGGGAGGAGCGCATAGGAAAGGTAAGACAGAAACTGGGCTGGTGGGAGCAACGCTCCCTCTCCATTGCGGGCAAAACCCTGGTCATCAGGTGTGAGGTACTCTCGGTGCTACTGTACGTGGCGCAGGTCTGACCCATAACCCGACCCTACGCCACAGCAGTCACCCGGGCCATCTTCAAATTTATCTGGCGATCCAAAATGGACCGTGTCCGAAGGGACACCATGTACAAACCTCTGGAGAAGGGAGGGCGGAACGTACCCAAACCCTCCCTCATCCTGTTGGCCACCTTTGTGTCCAGCTGCATCAAGCTGTGCGTGGACCCCCAGTATGCAAACACCAAGTGTCACTACATACTGAGGTTCTACCTGTCCCCGGTGTTGCGAAGGATGGGCCTGGCCTCATTGCCGCGGAACGCTCCAAGTAGTTGGACCGTACCGTACCACCTGTCCTTTGTGGAAAAGTTTTTGAAGGAAAACACCTTTGACCACAAGGAAATGAAGTAGTGGTCAGCACGTAATGTCCTCGAGGCCCTCAGGGAAAAGGAGACCGTGGAGGACGTTGGATGGTTCCCTGAGCAGACTGCCAGAGTCATCTGGCAGAACGCCTCATCACCAGAACTTTCAAACAAGCACCAAGACCTAGCTTGGCTGGTGGTGAGAAGGGCCCTCCCTGTCAGATTCTTCATGCACACCCGAAGGCTCTGCACCAATGCACGCTGCCCTCGGAGTGGCTGTGGGGGAAATGAGACGGTCACACACCTCCTTGTGGAATGTGCCTTTGCAAAGAAGGTCTGGAGAGAGATGCAGTGGTATTTGTCAAGGTTTATCCCAAACAGATCTGTGACACAGGACTCTGTGCTCTACGGACTGTTTCCAGGGACACACACCGAGACAAATGTCAACTGCTGCTGGAAGGTCATCAACTCGGTAAAAGACGCTCTTTGGTCTGCCCGAAACTTGCTGATCTTCCAGTGCAAAGAATTGTCCTCGACCGAGTGTTGCAGACTGGCACATTCCAAGGTCCAGGACTACGTGCTGAGGGACGCACTCAAGCTTGGGGCAGCTGCCGCCAAGGCGCAATGGGGAAAGACCACTGTGTAAGGTCTTACCAGCAAATGTACACCGAGGGGCGCGTAACAGTGTAAAGCCCCTCGGTCTGGGCAACCAACACTCCAATGTACAAAAAAAACTGGCACTGTAAATATTTAAGAAGGAATTGTAATGTAAAGAGTGATATGTGTATGACAATATCAAAATTGAATGAAAGAAAGTCAAGGCAACATGTAACCCTGCCGGAAATGTACAGTCAAGACAATTTGAAATGTTTCTGTAATGCTCATGATAAATTTTTATGAATAAAGTATATTTTTTTGAAAAAAAAAAAAAAAAAAATCTGTTCTTATGTCCTCAATCTGGGGACCGAATATTAAATTGATTTTTAGGACTCGGAGATGGTTCAGGGGCTTGCTCCTTCCGCTCCACGCATCAACCTGGTCTTGCAGTGCTTCCAGGAATGGTGCCCTCTCCCCGCTTTGGGGCGCAAAATGTATAAAAGCAGAAAATGCCGCAAAACCTGGCTTCCCCTTTTCTCTCTTGTCCAGTTGACTCATCCTGACCAATTTAAGGCCTTTCAGGCTCCAAAGCATTGCTAGCTTTTCTGCTGGCTGGAGCTTCGTGCACGAATGTTGCGAGCCGATGGACTCGCGGACTTGCGGCAGCCAGGCTCCGTTTTCAGCTGATATGCCACACAGATTTCCTGTTGCTTTTTACAGGCCACTCACCTTCACACTCGGATGCCGACTTGCCTTCTCCTCACTTCAGTTACCACATCCCTTCATCCTGCACAACGGGGAAGTGTGGCGACAGACTGAACGGCATTCTCTTTGGATGTAGGTATACCTTCACGGCGTCTCTTTTCGTTCTCCTGACTCCACGACCAACACGCTAGGGTGGAGCTCAGGGAGACTAGACATTGCCCCCTGTTGGATACCGCCAGTACTTGCTGCTTGCACGGATTGTCCTTTGTTCGGCAAAGGTGGAGATTTCTTTGACTCTCTCCGTTGGGTGTCACTGGCCTTCACAGCGTCTCCATTTCATCTGGTGACGACAGGTGACGGCTTGCCAGACGATGTCTTCCTGTTGTGTTTCACTGGTTCTGCATGCTCAGACTCCACCGTGCTCGGCCAAGCTGGATGTCTCTTGACCAACAGTGAGCGTAGACTAAAAGTTCCAAAGCACAGTCGAGCACAGCAAGGTGCACCTGAATGTCGGTGGACGAGGAGGACAAGAGCCATTGCCGGACAATATGGGCTATCGCTTCTCGGCCTTTTGGCTCAGATCAAGTGTAGTATCTGTTCTTATCAGTTTAATATCTGATATGTCCTCAATCTGGGGACCGAATATTAAATTGATTTTTAGGACTCGGAGATGGTTCAGGGGCTTGCTCCTTCCGCTCCACGCATCAACCTGGTCTTGCAGTGCTTCCAGGAATGGTGCCCTCTCCCCGCTTTGAGGCGCAAAATGTATAAAAGCAGAAAATGCCGTAAAACCTGACTTCCCCTTTTCTCTCTTGTCCAGTTGTCTCATCCTGACCAATTTAAGGCCTTTCAGGCTCCAAAGCATTGCTAGCTTTTCTGCTGGCGGGAGCTTCGTGCACGAATGTTGCGAGCCGATGGACTCGCGGAGTTGCGGCAGCCAGGCTCCGTTTTCAGCTGATATGCCACACAGATTTCCTGCTGCTTTTTACAGGCCACTCACCTTCACACTCGGATGCCGACTTGCCTTCTCCTCACTTCAGTTACCACATCTCTTCATCCTGCACAACGGGGAAGTGTGGCGACAGACTGAACGGCATCCTCTTTGGATGTAGGTATACCTTCACAGCGTCTCTTTTCGTTCTCCTGACTCCACGACCAACACGCTAGGGTGGAGCCCAGGGAGACTAGACATTGCCCCCTGTTGGATACCGCCAGTACTTGCTGCTTGCACGGATTGTCCTTTGTTCGGCAAAGGTTTAGATTTCTTCGACTCCCTCCGTTGGGTGTCACTGGCCTTCACAGCGTCTCCATTTCATCTGGTGACGACAGGTGACGGCTTGCCAGACGATGTCTTCCTGTTGTGTTTTACTGGTTCTGCATGCTCAGACTCCACCGTGCTCGGCCAAGCTGGATGTCTCTTGACCAACAGTGAGCGTAGACTAAAAGTTCCAAAGCACAGTCGAGCGCAGCAAGGTGCACCTGAATGTCGGTGGACGAGGAGGACAAGAGCCATTGCCGGAAAATATGGGCGATCGTTTCTCGGCATTTTGGCTAAGATCAAGTGTAGTCTCATTTGATCGAGAGAAGCTGAGGATTTCCATGTCGATCGTGGATTGGACAACTCGGAGGGATTGAAGTCGGCAAAGAGGAAACGTTTGGAGCATGGCTGCTATTGGTGGATCTACATGCTGGCCTAAACCTCGGGTTTAGGCCTAATGCCGATACAGTTTCACACCCAACGTACGAGCTATGGATGCAGCTGCATCCCGACCACCAGGCTGGGGAGTACGAAACACTGTCCGAGTCGCAGTAAAGAAAACGGAGCGAGAGTCACCTTTGGACCGGAAACACTTCGTGAAGAGGGTGCTGCTCGAGTGTTGTGGGTTTCAAGCAACAGAGATCTTCTGCTTGCAAAACTTCCCCAAGAATGGTTTCTTTGATGTCACCTTCAAGAGCGTCGCAGCGTGCATCAAATTCTTGAACGTCTTCAAGGAAAAAGGTAACCAGAGTCCCCTGTCGATCCTGACTGCGGAGCCTCTGTTTACGCTACCGGCACAGCGAAATCGGGTTGTTCCACTGCACACGTACAACCCCCACATCCCTGTGTATGATGGGCTCACGTTCCTCGCCAGGTACGCTCAGCTGAAAAGTGACAGCGTGCAAGTGAAAGACCCCTTCGGCATCTGGACAAGTGAGCACCAGGTCAAGGTGACCCTAAGAATGGACAGCAACGGAGCCATTCTGCATCCCCCCTCCAATTTCGCTATTGGAGTAAATCGTGGCTACCTCTACTACGTGGGACAGCCACGAGTATGCCACACCTGTGGCAAAACGGGGCATGTTGCCGCAAACTGCAGTGTGACCTTCTGCAAGAACTGCAGGCAGGAGGGACACATGACTAAGGACTGCAAGGAAGACAAGTGCTGCAACCTGTGTGGGGAGGCCTGCCATCTTTACAGGGCCTGCCCGAAAAACGGGGCGACATATGCACAGATCATCAGCAGCGGAGTCAAAAAGGCGACCAGAGAGGAGGAGCATACACCCTCCACCGAAAAAGACACCACGGTTCAGAATGAGGAAAAGAAACAGAAGGGCCCCCAGCAAAATGAGGAGGCCCCAGCACCTCCTGACAACCCGATCCCAGCCCCATCTGATGAGGAACACTCAATGGAAGAGGAAGAGGATGGGACAAAGAATAAAGAGCCCTGGGAAACCGTGAACAGGGACAAACGAAAGAGAAAACAAAAAAACAAACTGAAGAACCCCCTGAAGCGTAGTGGCAAAAAGCGACACCTCTCAGCCGGCGCACTTAGTGCCGATACCTCATCCGATGAGGGAAAACAGGACAAGAATCGGCCTCAGATAAAGAGGCAAAGCACCAACGTGGAACGGAAGGCACAGACCCCCCAGACCACCGACCGGGAAGAAAACAAGGTCACAGACCAACCCCCGATAGCAACGAGCAGCAACAACCCAGGTGAAGACCGGCCTGCAACCCCAACACCTACTGAGTGCCACGACGAACCCCAGGGCTACACCACCCCCCCCCCCCAATGCATCTGGATCAAAATCACGGGGCCAGTACGGACCAGAACAGTTTTCTCAGCCCTGCAACTGTGCTAAAGTTTGCGAGCACCACCGGCATGCTGGGGAACATTCAACAGCTGGAACAGCCAACTGTATAGACTCTGGACTCTTGAGACTGGTAAATCTATCTTTTTATAATGGGTTTAAAAATTGCATCCATAAATGTGCGAAGCATCAAAGATACTTCGCGGTGTGTAGCCACACTCAACTATTTGGCAAATGTAAAAGCTGACCTACTGTTCCTGCAGGAGTGCGGAATTCCGCACCTCAGCAACTACAGGCGCTGGTCGAGCTGGTGGTCCCACGGGCCATCCATCTGGTCAGGAGGAAACGACTGCCGCTCCTCCGGCCTGGGTATTCTGCTGCGGGGAGGCAACTTCACCATCTTCGACGTTAAGGAGGTGGTGGGCGGGCGCCTCCTCGTAGCAGACGTGAAATACAAAAACACCCCTCTCAGACTTATTAATGTGTACGCCCCGGCCGTAAAAAGTGAGCGGCTGGCAGTCCTTCAGCAACTCCCACTGCTGTTGGCCACCTCCAAGCCGGTCATTCTGGGTGGTGACTTCAACTGCATCATCGATGCGGCTGGACGATCCAGCAAAGCCAACAGCAAACTAGACGCTACGTCCAGACTCCTGATGGAAACGGTAAAAGACGCCAAGCTGCTCGACGTCTGCAGCAACCCTGCAGACGGCGCGCAGCGTAGATACACATGGTCACGGCCAGACGGGTCCGTCCGCTCCAGGATAGACTTCTTTTTTGTGTCCCGAGCTTTCACGGTCAGGTCCACCGACGTAACGCCGGTGTTCTTCTCTGACCACTGCCTCCTACTGGCCGACTGCCACCTGCAGGAAGACCAGGGGGTAGGCAGGGGGACGTGGAAGCTAAATGTAAAACTGCTGACCCCTGAGAACATCGAGGAACTCAGGAGGGATTACAGAGGTTGGAGAACCGTGAAACCCCTCTTTGAGGCCCCACATCTCTGGTGGGAAGCAATCAAGGGGAATATCAAGAGGTTTTTCATCCTCAAGGGCGTTCAGAAGGTGAGAGAGAGACGAGGGGTCATGTCCAGGCTCCAGAAAAGTATGCAAAATTTGCTCCAGCTGCAGTCGATGGGGGTGGATGTCAAGGAGGATCTCCAAGAGGTGAAGAGCCAGCAAGCCTCGCTCTACACCTCGGAGGCCTCCAAGGTTATCTTCCGTTCCAGAGTCCGCTCCGTGGAGCAGGACGAAAAGTGCTCACGCTTCTTCTTCCAAAAGGTGCACAGAGAGACCTCTGTGATCAGCAGCCTGAAGGAAGAAGATGGCTCTGAAAAGTCATCGCAGTCTGACATCCTGAGGATCAGCCAATCCTTTTATGCCGGACTGTATGACCTGAAGCCAACAGATAGCACTGTTTCCCAGACCTTCCTGTCGACTATCACGGAGGTCATAGGCGACAGCGAGCTGGAAAACCTGGACAAACCACTAACTCTGGACGAGCTGACAAAGGCCGCCAAGTCCTTCGAGACGAGTAAAACTCCCGGAAGCGACGGCTTACCGGTTGAGTTGTATTCGGCTCTGTGGGACTGGATGGGCCCAGACCTGCTGGAAGTGTACGAGAGTATGCTTCTGGAAGGCAGCATGTCAGAGTCCATGAGGAAAGGCATCATCTCCCTCATCTACAAGCAGAAGGGGGAAAGGGAAGAAATTCGAAATTGGCGACCCATTTCACTGTTGAATGTGGACTACAAAATTCTAGCCAAGGTCATCGCCAATCGGATCAGGTCTGCTCTGGAGTCGGTGATCCACCCTGACCATTCCTGTGCTGTACCCGGCAGAAAGATCTCTGATAGCCTCGCTCTATTCAGGGATACGATCGCCTACGTGCAGGACAGGGGGGTGGACACTTGCCTCATCAGCCTTGACCAGGAGAAGGCTTTGGACAGAATATTACACACCTACATGATGGATATGCTCTCCAAAATGGGGTTTGGGGAGGGAATTCGCAATTGGATCAAACTGCTCCACACAAACATCTATAGCGCAGTCTCAATCAATGGCTGGGAATCAGAAAAGTTCCAGATCAAATCTGGAGTCAGGCAGGGCTGCCCTCTCTCCTCTGCCCTTTTTGTGTGCTGCATAGAACCTTTTGCCGAGTCCATCAGGAGGGATCCGGGCATAAGAGGAGTGACGATTCCAGGCAGTGGAGGCATGCAAGTCAAGGCCTCCCTGTACATGGACGACGTTGCCGTCTTCTGCTCGGATCCTGCGTCTGTGCGCAGGCTCTTGACCACCTGCGACCAGTTTGAACTGGCCTCGGGAGCCAAGGTAAACCGGGGCAAGAGCGAGGCCATGTTCTTTGGGAACTGGGCCGACCGGTCCTTTGTCCCCTTCACTGTCAGGTCAGATTACCTGAAGGTGCTGGGGATATGGGTCGGAGCTGCTGGGGCGTGCACCAAAAACTGGGAGGAGCGCATAGGAAAGGTAAGACAGAAACTGGGCTGGTGGGAGCAACGCTCCCTCTCCATTGCGGGCAAAACCCTGGTCATCAGGTGTGAGGTACTCTCGGTGCTACTGTACGTGGCGCACGTCTGGCCCATAACCCGACCCTACGCCACAGCAGTCACCCGGGCCATCTTCAAATTTATCTGGCGATCCAAGATGGACCGTGTCCGAAGGGACACCATGTACAAACCTCTGGAGAAGGGAGGGCGGAACGTACCCAACGCCTCCCTCATCCTGTTGGCCACCTTTGTGTCCAGCTGCATCAAGCTGTGCGTGGACCCCCAGTATGCAAACACCAAGTTTCACTACATACTGAGGTTCTACCTGTCCCCGGTGTTACGAAGGATGGGCCTGGCCTCATTGCCGCGGAACGCTTCAAGTAGTTGGACCGGACCGTACCACCTGTTCTTCGTGGAAAAGTTTTTGAAGTAAAACACCTTTGACCACAAGGCAATGAAGCAGTGGTCAGCACATAATGTCCTCGAGGCCCTCAGGGAAAAGGAGACCGTGGAGGACGTTGGATGGTTCCCTGAGCAGACTGCCAGAGTCATCTGGCAGAATGCCTCATCACCAGAACTTTCAAACAAGCACCAGGACCTAGCTTGGCTGGTGGTGAGAAAGGCCCTCCATGTCAGATTCTTCATGCACACCCGAAGGCTCTGCAACAATGCACGCTGCCCTCGGAGTGGCTGTGGGGGAAATGAGACGGTCACACACCTCCTTGTGGAATGTGCCTTTGCAAAGAAGGTCTGGAGAGAGATGCAGTGGTATTTGTCAAGGTTTATCCCAAACAGATCTGTGACACAGGACTCTGTGCTCTACGGACTGTTTCCAGGGACACACACCGAGACAAATATCAACTGCTGCTGGAAGGTCATCAACTCGGTAAAAGACGCTCTTTGGTCTGCCCGAAACTTGCTGATCTTCCAGTGCAAAGAATTGTCCTCGACCGAGTGTTGCAGACTGGCACATTCCAATGTGCAGGACTACGTGCTGAGGGACGCACTCAAGCTTGGGGCATCTGCCGCCAAGGCGCAATGGGGAAAGACCACTGTGTAAAGTCTTTCCAGCAAATGTACACCAAGGGGCGCGTAACAGTGTAAAGCCCCTCGGTCTGGGCAACCAACACTCCAATGTATAAAACAAACATGCCACTGTAAATATTTAAGAAGGAATTGTAATGTAAAGAGTGATATGTGTACGACAATATCAAAATTGAATGAAAGAAAGTCAAGGCAGCATGTAACCCTGCCGGAAATGTACAGCCAAGACAATTTGAAATGTTTCTGTAATGCTCATGATAAATTTTTATGAATAAAGTATATTTTTTTGGAAAAAAAAACATCTGTTCTTATCAGTTTAATATCTGATATGTCCTCAATCTGGGGACCGAATATTAAATTGATTTTTAGGACTCGGAGATGGTTAAGGGGCTTGCTCCTTCCGCTCCACGCATCAACCTGGTCTTGCAGTGCTTCCAGGAATGGTGCCTTCACCCCGCTTTGGGGCGAAAATGTATAAAAGCAGAAAATGCCGCAAAACCTGCCTACCCCTTTTCTCTGTTGTCCAGTTGCCTCATCTTGACCAATTTAAAGCGTTTCAAGCTCCAAAGCATTGCTAGCTTTTCTGCTGGCGGGAGCTTCGTGCACTAATGTTGCGAGTCGATGGACTCGAGGACTTTCGGCAGCCAGGCTCCGTTTTCAGCTGATATGCCGCACAGATTTCCTGCTGCTTTTTACAGGCCACTCACCCTCACCCTCGGATGCCGACTTGCCTTCTCCTCACTTCAGTTACCACATCCCTTCATCCTGCACAACGGGATACTGTTGCGACAGACTGAACGGCATCCTGTTTGGATGTAGGTATACCTTCACGGCGTCTCTTTTAGTTCTCCTGACTCCACGACCAACACGCCAGGGTGGAGCTCAGGGAGACTAGACATTGCCCTCTGTTGGATTCCGCCAGTACTTGCTGTTTGCACGGATTGCCCTTTGTTCGGCAAAGGTGGAGATGACTTCGACTCCCTCCATTGGGTGTCACTGGGCCTTCAGAGCGTCTCCATTTCATCTGGTGACGACAGGGGACGGCTTGCCAGAGGAAGTCTTCGTGTTGTGTTTTACTGGTTCTGCATGCACAGACTCCACCGTGCTCGGCCAAGCTGGATGTCTCTTGACCAACAGTGAGCGTAGACTAAAAGTTCCAAAGCACAGTCGAGCGCAGCAAGGTGCACCTGAATGTCGGTGGACGAGGAGGACATGAGCCATTGCCGGAAAATATGGGCGATCGCTTCTCGGCCTTTTGGCTAAAATCAAGTGCAGTCTCATTTGATCGAGAGAAGCTGAGGATTTCCATGTCGATCGTGGATTGGACAACTCGGAGGGATTGAAGTCGGCAAAGAGGAAACGTTTGGAGCTTGGCTGCTATTGGTGAATCTACATGCTGGCCTAAACCTCGGGTTTATGCCTAACGCCGATACAGTTTCACACCCAACGTACGAGCTATGGATGCAGCTGCATCCCGACCACCAGGCTGGGGAGTGCGAAACACTGTCCGAGTCACAGTAAAGAAAACGGAGGGAGAGTCACCTTTGGACCGGAAACACTTCGTGAAGAGGGTGCTGCTCGAGTGTTGTGGGTTTAAAACAACAGAGATCTTCTGCTTGCAAAACTTCCCCAAGAATGGTTTCTTTGATGTCACCTTCAAGAGCGTCGCAGCGTGCATCAAATTCTTGAACGTCTTCAAGGAAAAAGGAAACCAGAGTCCCCTGTCGATCCTGACTGCGGAGCCTCTGTTTACGCTACCGGCACAGCGAAATCGGGTTGTTACACTGCACACGTACAACCCCCACGTCCCTGTGTCTGATGTGCTCACGTTCCTCGCCAGGTACGCTCAGCTGAAAAGTGACAGCGTGCAAGTGAAAGACACCTTCGGCATCTGGACAAGTGAGCACCAGGTCAAGGTGACCCAAAGAATGGACAGCAAAGGAGCCATTCTGCATCCCCCCTCCAATTTCGCTATTGGAGTAAATCGTGGCTACCTCTACTACGTGGGACAGCCACGAGTATGCCACACCTGTGGCAAAATGGGGCATGTTGCCGCAAACTGCAGTGTGACCTTCTGCAAGAACTGCAGGCAGGAGGGACACATGACTAAGGACTGCAAGGAAGACAAGTGCTGCAACCTGTGTGGGGAGGCCGGCCATCTTTACAGGGCCTGCCCGAAACGCGGGGCGACATATGCACAGATCATCAGCAGCGGAGTCAAAAAGGCGACCAGAGAGGAGGAGCATACACCCTCCACCGAAAAAGACACCACGGTTCAGAATGAGGAAAAGCAACAGAAGGGCCCCCAACAAAAAGAGGAGGCCCCAGCACCTCCTGACAACCCAACCCCAGCCCCATCTAATGAGGAACACACAATGGAAGAGGAAGAGGATGGGACAAAGAATAAAGAGCCCTGGGAAATCGTGAACAGGGACAAACGAAAGATAAAACAAAAACACAAACTGAAGAACCCCCTGAGGGGTAGTGGCAAAAAGCGACACCTCTCAGCCGGCGCACTTAGTGCCGACACCTCATCCGATGAGGGAAAACAGGACAAGAATCGGCCTCAGATAAAGAGGCAAAGCACCAACGTGGAACGGAAGGCACAGACCCCCGCCCCCCCAGACCACCGACCGGGAAGAAAACAAGGTCACAGACCAACCCTCGATAGCAGCGAGCAGCAACAACCCAGGTGAAGACCGGCCTGCAACCCCAACACCTACTGACTGCCACGACGAACCCCAGGGCTACACCACCCCCCCCCATTGCATCTGCATCAAAATCACTGGGCCAGTACGGACCAGAACAGTTTTCCCAGCCCTGCAACTGTGCTAAAGTTTGCGAGCACCACCGGCATGCTTGGGAACATTCAACAGCTGGAACAGCCATCTGTATAGACTCTGGACTCTTGGTACTGGTAAATCTATCTTTTTATAATGGGTTTAAAAATTGCATCCATAAATGTGCGAAGCATCAAAGATACTTCGCGGTGTGTAGCCACACTCAACTATTTGGCAAATGTAAAAGCTGACCTACTGTTCCTGCAGGAGTGCGGAATTCCGCACCTCAGCAACTACAGGCGCTGGTCGAGCTGGTGGTCCCACGGGCCATCCATCTGGTCAGGAGGAAACGACTGCCGTTCCTCCGGCCTGGGTATTCTGCTGCGGGGAGGCAACTTCACCATCTCCGACGTTAAGGAGGTGGTGGGCGGGCGCCTCCTCGTAGCAGACGTGAAATACAAAAACACCCCTCTCAGACTTATTAATGTGTACGCCCCGGCCGTAAAAAGTGAGCGGCTGGCAGTTCTTCAGCAACTCCCAATGCTGTTGGCCACCTCCAAGCCGGCCATCCTGGGTGGTGACTTCAACTGCATCATCGATGCGGCTGGACGATCCAGCAAAGCCGACAGCAAACTAGACGCCACGTCCAGACTCCTGATGGAAACGGTAAAAGACGCCAAGCTGCTCGACGTCTGCAGCAACCCTGCAGACGGCGCGCAGCGTCGATACACATGGTCACGGCCAGACGGGTCCGTCCGCTCCAGGATAGACTTCTTTTTTGTGTCCCGAGCTTTCACGGTCAGGTCCACCGACGTAACGCCGGTGTTCTTCTCTGACCACTGCCTCCTACTGGCCGACTGCCACCTGCAGGAAGACCAGGGGGTAGGCAGGGGGACGTGGAAGCTAAATGCAAAACTGCTGACCCCTGAGAACATCGAGGAACTCAGGAGCGATTACAAAGGTTGGAGAACCGTGAAAACCCTCTTTGAGGCCCCACATCTCTGGTGGGAAGCAATCAAGGGGAATATCAAGAGGTTTTTCATCCTCAAGGGCGTTCAAAAGGTGAGAGAGAGAGACGAGGGGTCATGTCCAGGCTCCAGAAAAGTATGCAAAATTTGCTCCAGCTGCAGTCGATGGGGGTGGATGTCAAGGAGGATCTCCAAGAGGTGAAGAGCCAGCAAGCCTCGCTCTACACCTCGGAGGCCTCCAAGGTTATCTTCCGTTCCAGAGTCCGCTCTGTGGAGCAGGACGAAAAGTGCTCACGCTTCTTCTTCCAAAAGGTGCACAGAGAGACCTCTGTGATCAGCAGCCTGAAGGAAGAAGATGGCTCTGAAAAGTCATCGCAGTCTGACATCCTGAGGATCAGCCAATCCTTTTATGCCGGACTGTATGACCTGAAGCCAACAGATAGCACTGTTTCCCAGACCTTCCTGTCGACTATCACGGAGGTCAGAGGCGACAGCGAGCTGGAAAACCTGGACAAACCACTAACTCTGGACGAGCTGACAAAGGCCGCCAAGTCCTTCGAGACGAGTAAAACTCCCGGAAGCGACGGCTTACCGGTTGAGTTGTATTCGGCTCTGTGGGACTGGATGGGCCCAGACCTGCTGGAAGTGTACGAGAGTATGCTTCTGGAAGGCAGCATGTCAGAGTCCATGAGGAAAGGCATCATCACCCTCATCTACAAGCAGAAGGGGGAAAGGGAAGAAATTCGAAATTGGCGACCCATTTCACTGTTGAATGTGGACTACAAAATTCTAGCAAAGGTCATCGCCAATCGGGTCAGGTCTGCTCTGGAGTCGGTGATCCACCCTGACCAGACCTGTGCTGTACCCGGCAGGAAGATCTCTGATAGCCTCGCGCTACTCAGGGATACGATCGCATACGTGCAGGACAGGGGGGTGGACACTTGCCTCATCAGCCTTGACCAGGAGAAGGCTTTTGACAGAATATCGCACACCGACATGATGGATGTGCTCTCCAAAATGGGGTTTGGGGAGGGAATTCGCAATTGAATCAAACTGCTCCACACAAACATCTATAGCGCTGTCTCAATCAATGGGTGGAAATCAGAAAAGTTCCAGATCAGATCTGGAGTCAGGCAGGGCTGCCCTCTCTCCTCTGCCCTTTTTGTGTGCTGCATAGAACCTTTTGCCGAGTCCGTCAGGAGGGATCCGGGTATAAGAGGAGTGACGATCCCAGGCAGTGGAGGCATGCAAGTCAAGGCCTCCCTGTACATGGACGACGTTGCCGTCTTCTGCTCGGATCCTGCGTCTGTACGCAGGCTCTTGACCACCTGCGACCAGTTTGAACTGGCCTCTGGAGCCAAGGTAAACCGGGGCAAGAGCGAGGCCATGTTCTTGGGGAACTGGGCCGACCGGTCCTTTGTCCCCTTCACTGTCAGGTCAGATTACCTGAAGGTGCTGGGGATATGTTTCGGAGCTGCTGGGGCGTGCACCAAAAACTGGGAGGAGCGCATAGGAAAGGTAAGACAGAAACTGGGCTGGTGGGAGCAACGCTCCCTCTCCATTGCGGGCAAAACCCTGGTCATCAGGTGTGAGGTACTCTCGGTGCTACTGTACGTGGCGCAGGTCTGGCCCATAACCCGACCCTACGCCACAGCAGTCACCCGGGCCATCTTCAAATTTATCTGGCGATCCAAAATGGACCGTGTCCGAAGGGACACCATGTACAAACCTCTGGAGAAGGGAGGGCGGAACGTACCCAACGCCTCCCTCATCCTGTTGGCCACCTTTGTGTCCAGCTGCATCAAGCTGTGCGTGGATCCCCAGTATGCAAACACCAAGTGTCACTACATACTGAGGTTCTACCTGTCCCCGGTGTTGCGAAGGATGGGCCTGGCCTCATTGCCGCGGAACGCTCCAAGTAGTTGGACCGTACCGTACCACCTGTCCTTTGTGGAAAAGTTTTTGAAGGAAAACACCTTTGACCACAAGGCAATGAAGCAGTGGTCAGCACGTAATGTCCTCGAGGCCCTCAGGGAAAAGGAGACCGTGGAGGACGTTGGATGGTTCCCTGAGCAGACTGCCAGAGTCATCTGGCAGAACGCCTCATCACCAGAACTTTCAAACAAGCACCAAGACCTAGCTTGGCTGGTGGTGAGAAAGGCCCTCCCTGTCAGATTCTTCATGCACACCCGAAGGCTCTGCACCAATGCACGCTGCCCTCGGAGTGGCTGTGGGGGAAATGAGACGGTCACACACCTCCCTGTGGAATGTGCCTTTGCAAAGAAGGTCTGGAGAGAGATGCAGTGGTATTTGTCAAGGTTTATCCCAAACAGATCTGTGACACAGGACTCTGTGCTCTACGGACTGTTTCCAGGGACACACACCGAGACAAATATCAACTGCTGCTGGAAGGTCATCAACTCGGTAAAAGACGCTCTTTGGTCTGCCCGAAACTTGCTGATCTTCCAGTGCAAACAATTGTCCTCGACCGAGTGTTGCAGACTGGCACATTCCAAGGTCCAGGACTACGTGCTGAGGGACGCACTCAAGCTTGGGGCAGCTGCCGCCAAGGCGCAATGGGGAAAGACCACTGTGTAAAGTCTTTCCAGCAAATGTACACCGAGGGGCGCGTAAAAGTGTAAAGCCCCTCGGTCGGGGCAACCAACACTCCAATGTATAAAACAAACATGACAATGTAAATATTTAAGAAGGAATTGTAATGTAAAGAGTGATATGTGTATGACAATATCAAAATTGAATGAAAGAAAGTCAAGGCAACATGTAACCCTGCCGGAAATGTACAGTCAAGACAATTTGAAATGTTTCTGTAATACTCATGATAAATTTTTATGAATAAAGTATATTTTTTGAAAAAAAAAAAAAAAAAAAAAAATCTGTTCTTATCAGTTTAATATCTGATATGTCCTCAATCTGGGGACCGAATATTAAATTGATTTTTAGGACTCGGAGATCGTTCAGGGGCTTGCTCCTTCCGCTCCACGCATCAACCTGGTCTTGCAGTGCTTCCAGGAATGGTGCCCTCTCCCCGCTTTGGGGCGCAAAATGTATAAAAGCAGAAAATGCCGCAAAACCTGACTTCCCCTTTTCTCTCTTGTCCAGTTTTCTCATCCTGACCAATTTAAGGCCTTTCAGGCTCCAAAGCATTGCCAGTTTTTCTGCTGGCGGGAGCTTCGTGCACGAATGTTGTGAGCCGATGGACTCGCGGACTTGCGGCAGGCAGGCTCCGTTTTCAGCTGATAGGCCACACAGATTTCCTGCTGCTCTTTACAGGCCACTCACCTTCACACTCGGATGCCGACTTGCCTTCTCCTCACTTCAGTTACCACATCCCTTCATCCTGCACAACGGGGAAGTGTGGCGACAGACTGAACGGCATTCTCTTTGGATGTAGGTATACCTTCACGGCGTCTCTTTTCGTTCTCCTGACTCCACGACCAACACGCTAGGGTTGAGCTCAGGGAGACTAGACATTGCCCCCTGTTGGATACCGCCAGTACTTGCTGCTTGCACGGATTGTCCTTTGTTCGGCAAAGGTGGAGATTTCTTCGACTCTCTCCGTTGGGTGTCACTGGCCTTCACAGCGTCTCCATTTCATCTGGTGACGACAGGTGACGGCTTGCCAGACGATGTCTTCCTGTTGTGTTTTACTGGTTCTGCATGCTCAGACTCCACCGTGCTCGGCCAAGCTGGATGTCTCTTGACCAACAGTGAGCGTAGACTAAAAGTTCCAAAGCACAGTCGAGCGCAGCAAGGTGCACCTGAATGTCGGTGGACGAGGAGGACAAGAGCCATTGCCGAAAAATATGGGCTATCGCTTTTCGGCCTTTTGGCTCAGATCAAGTGTAGTATCTGTTCTTATCAGTTTAATATCTGATATGTCCTCAATCTGGGGACCGAATATTAAATTGATTTTTAGGACTCGGAGATGGTTCAGGGGCTTGCTCCTTCCGCTCCACGTATCAACCTGGTCTTGCAGTCCTTCCAGGAATGGTGCCCTCTCCTCGCTTTGGGGCGCAAAATGTATAAAAGCAGAAAATGCCGCAAAACCTGACTTCCCCTTTTCTCTCTTGTCCAGTTGTCTCATCCTGACCAATTTAAGGCCTTTCAGGCTCCAAAGCATTGCCAGTTTTTCTGCTGGCGGGAGCTTCGTGCACGAATGTTGCGAGCCGATGGACTCGCGGACTTGCGGCAGCCAGGCTCCGTTTTCAGCTGATATGCCACACAGATTTCCTGCTGCTTTTTACAGGCCACTCACCTTCACACTCGGATGCCGACTTGCCTTCTCCTCACTTCAGTTGCCACATCCCTTCATCCTGCACAACGGGGAAGTGTGGCGACAGACTGAACGGCATTCTCTTTGGATGTAGGTATACCTTCACGGCGTCTCTTTTCGTTCTCCTGACTCCACGACCAACACGCTAGGGTGGAGCTCAGGGAGACTAGACATTGCCCCTGTTGGATACCGCCAGTACTTGCTGCTTGCACGGATTGTCCTT